>NC_081559.1:58721413-58964419 GCF_022355385.1 Mustela nigripes | reverse complement strand
AAAAAAAAAAAAAAAAAAAAAAAAAAAAAAAGAAAAGAAAAACAGAAACCGAAATGGAGAGTAGGGGAAAATATGTAAGGAAACAAAACTGTGAAGTACAAAGAAAACAAGTACACAGACCTGTAGTGGAGAGTGCATAGGGTAGGAGAACTGCTTCAAGGGAATGAGGGAATAATACAAAGAAGAATATATACCTAAAAAAGAGAGAGAGAAAGAGAGAGAGAGACTGCTGCTTCCTGCCCTCAAAAGAAAACATGCCCATGAAATTTCGACAAGCACAAGTTCAAGAGGGTTATCTGAGACTAGACACCATGATCCTAGAAGAATGAATACTTCAGTGTGAAGAATATTTATTCCTTAGATCTGTATGCTGTTCTATTTGGAGCTAAGGCAAGAGTGATGAATAATGGATAACAGGACACCCTAATTGTCTCTGTAACAAAGGCCACAGCAATGGAATTCATTATACCTTATTGTGTGAGGCCATATATTGACAGTTACACAGATGAAAGAACTTAACCTCTATAGATAACAGGTCTTTGTTCCAAACAACAGATTTACTTTTTCAAAAGTAGAAGCTAATGATTAGGGCCTATTTTGCCTTCGACGCCTCATCTCTTTGGTGCAGTAACTACATTAAACCTCATGGAAAACAGGATCATGATGATAATGGCATTGCCACCCTTGAGTCAACTTAAAGCAATATTATCTAAACATGAAATGCTGCAGAATCACAAAAATTTAAGATAGTAAGGAACTGGGATTCTGTATTAGACTTTCCAGGAAGTGAGTGAATGGTTCCTGGCCCAGCGTAGCAGTCCCTCCAAATGCTAACCAAGGTTCCTTCCTGCCTGTCTCTTTTCCCCCCTTCCTCCTTCCCACCAGCTCCTCCTCCTTTCTTTCAACAACCTTTTACAAACATAGAAGCCTAGGCCAAGCAACTTGCCCAGGCTCACTTGGCATCAAGACCAGGGTTCATAGCTTCCAGTTTCTAAAATAGGGCTGATTTCCCATTATAGAATGAAAGCACTGCTTCTTCCTCAGGCTCTCAACTAAGCACTATTCTTACAAATATCAGTAAAGATTTTGTTTTTTTTGTTGTTCTATTGAAGATGAGGAACATATTGCCTGAATTTCAAGTCAGCATTTCTCACTGAGTTTGAACAATCATATAGCTGTGTGTTTCCTTATTGAGCATTTCATTTGCTCTTCTGGTGCTTTTTAAACAACCTTTCATGACACTTTATTTTTCCAATATAATACATGAAGTGTATGAATCTATAAATTGATTTAAGCCCCTTGAGAAGGGATGGTGCTACTTGTACTCTACATTAAAATAGTAAGGCATTACTATTTGCCATAAAATGATACTGCAGTATTCTAAGAAAGGAACTCAACATCTCACAGACCATCTACAGGGACATTAGAAATGAAACAGAATGTAAATCTGTTTGGAGTTGGTGAGTCTGGCTTATTTGGCTTTATGAGCTCTTGCAGGTAGTTTTGGAGAATGTTTGTATTTGTGTCTGTATGAAATGTTAACATCATTCAGGCTTAGCCATGCCATGAAAATAGTTCATGTTCACTGTGGGGAAAGAGGACAGTACATTCTATTTACAGCTAGACTTCTGAGTTTGTGTGTTTTTCTTAGCACAGATTCAGAAATTGAATACAATCCTTAGAGATTACTCTCTATTCAAAGCACCACCATAGCCCAAACTATGATCATCCTGTGCCTTTTGGCTCCCAGTTGTGCCTAAGAGAACACCGGTGGTGGGACAATTAAGAAACCCCAGTTAATGATAATTTCTTCCTGCATGATCTGCCCTGCTGATTGCACTCTTAATTGGCCCAATTGTGGAAAATAATGAAACATTCATTTTTTAAAAACCCCATCTCTTGAGAGGGTAAGTGTTTGGTGAGAGTTTTAAAATGCACAATTCCATTTGCTGCTACCTTCATTTGGTAGATAATGTCTTTGTTACTTTAACTTTTTTTTTTTTTTTTTTGGTGTTACTTTAACTTTTTAATTGTGTAATATGCTTTGTTGAGTTTTTCTGCCACAAAAAATAATAGTATTGAGAATCATGTTATCTATTTTATTTCAAGATTTAGGTGTCTGTGGCTTGCTTTTTTCCAAACCATTTTTTCCCTTTAATTCCTAAATGACAATTAGGGGAGGAAATTATTATAATATTTCAATAATCTAGTTTTTCTCATTAACTGTTATGTTGTAATACAAGGTGTTTGAGAAATCTAAACCTAGGAGGGGATCATTACTGAAGTAGCTTACAGTATAAATCGTGTTACTCATTTTGATTAGAAACTGATGAAAACCCAGTATAATTGCCAATAAAATGCATATATAGTATTTAAAAAGATAAAGGATTCTAAGGTTGGGAATCATAACTATGATCTGGCTTGATTTTTTTTTCACTTATATGAGAAGAGATGAGATATTACTCTGTCTTTAAGACATGGACTTAGACCGAACAGACCACCAGCCAGAAAAGACTACTTCCCAAAAAACTAGGGAGCCAGCCAAGCATATGGTGGAGCACATTCCTGAGGCCCTCATGTGCCAGGAATAATCCTGTAGTAACTGGATCAGATGATAGTCTCTGGGGTCAGAGGTACCAAGGTAGGGTGAGCAGCCATGATTATTGGCTGTTTACCAAAGTATCCAAAAATATTTTGGAATTTTATTAACAGGAATGGCTATACTGGGTGTAATTACCAGGTCATTATATACATATATTTATTTCATTTACAAATATCACATTTTGCCTCATTATTTTATACTATTTATTATTCATATGGTTTTTCTTTTTTTTTTTTTTTTTTTGCTCAGTATGAACAGTATATAACTAGGGTGCCTAATTGGTTTAAGTCTAGAATGAGGGGAAACTACTATTTGTTAACTAGGTTCAACATTATTTCCTAGAGTCATTATAATTCTGGTATTATACCAGGGTTCTCAAAAATTTTTTTTTAAATATATATATTAGTCACCATACAATGCCTCATTAGTTTTTTAAAAATTATTTTTATTAACATATAATGTATTATTTGTCCCAGGGGTACAGGTCTGTGAATCATCGGGCTTACACATTTCACACACTCACCATAGCCCATACCCTCCCCAATGTTCATAACCCAACTACCCTATCCCTACTTCCCACCCCCAGAAACCCTCAGCCTCATTAGTTTTTGATGTAGTGTTCCATGATTCATTGTGTATTAACACCCAGTGCTCCATGTAGTACATGCCCTCCTTAATACCCATGACCAGGCTAACCCATCCCCCACCGCCTCTCCTCTGAAACCCTCAGTTTATTTCCCAGAGTCCATAGTCTCTTATGGTTTGTCTTCTCTTCTGATTCCCCCCTTCATTTTTTCCCATCCGTCTCCTAATGTCCTCCATACTATTCCTTATGTTACACATATAAATGAAGCTATAAGATAATAATCTTTCTCTGCTTGACTTATTTCACTTAGCATAATCTCCAGTTCCATCCATGTTGATGCAAATGGCGGGTATTCATCCTTTCTGATGGCTTTGAAAAACAGTATTACTCCAAAGATACAGATGTAGTGAAAAAGAAGGGTCACATGCACCCTATTGTTCATAGCAGCAATGTCCACAATAGCCAAACTGTGTAAGGAGTCAAGATGCCTTTCAACAGATGAATGGATAAAGAAGATGTGGTCCATTTATACAATGGAATATTAATCAAAACTTCTTGAAATGGAAATGACTAGTGCTTAAGTGATTTTCATTCTTGAAAGTAAGCCTCCATTAGCAAAGCTTGGTGTAGTAAATTTTTGATCTACTCCCATAGAAAATTTACTAGGTGGGTAAGAGGAGTTATTTATTGGGGGAAAATGTTAAAAGACAATACCACCCACACCTGAAATAAAGGTTTTTACATTTTGAATTTTTCTATCAAGAATGTATTGATGGGATGATTCACAATTTCTTTTACTATAGCTGAGTTATTACAGCACATGTGAGTTTGTCTCCATATCAGATAGTCAAATGAGAAAAAGGTTAGGAATTTTTATGAATCACACTAAATGTCTGTTTAGACATTTCTTAGTATATGGAGTTTAGAAGTTATTGGAGCAGTCTTGAAAGAGATAGACAGTATTACTGATAATTCACTGCAACTCTGATTTCTTCCGAAGCTCTAAATAATGCTAGGGCATGGTTTATTAAATACTTCTGTCAAATTTGGTGTATAAATGTAAAAGAGAATACAGATATGAAAATAACATTTTTCTAATGACAGACTTAAGAGAAATTTGGATGACTTAATTGTTAAATTCATAAAGCTGTGTAAGCAGTGGTTCATAGTGGTTGGGAAATAATTCTCTTAGTTCCTTTATGGCTTTTCCCAGCAACTATTGGGAGAGAGTGAATGATGGGCATAAAGTACTGATCTAAAGTTTTTCGAGGTTTCACCAAGTTTTAATAAGCCTCACCAATCACCATAATGGCAACCTGATAATTTACAGCCCGTCTAATAAAGTTTTCTTCCCCACTGTTCAGATATACTATTGTGTATACAGAAGTAGAGGGATGCACCTGATGAGGAAGACGCTTGGCTTTAATTGGTTTTAATTTTAATCCATGATTTTTTTACCTTTCTTTGAACTGAAGGTTGACATCTGTATTATCCCTGTCCCTCCTTGGATTCTGGGAGAAAAGCAATCTAACGTTAACTACACAGGTTGCCATATTTTCCAGCTTCATCTTCAACATTTCCAGTCCCCTGTCTCCACAGTTCTTGACCTCTCTATGAACATGCAAAGATATTGCCCAAGTTTCAGAGGGAGGTAGAGCGGATCTCTATTATTTTCTCATCGGCTATTCTTTGTGTTTTTTTTGTCCCCTTTTCCACATAAGAATTCTTAGATTTTTTTTTTTTTTCTGCCTACCCTGTCTCTGCATTTCCTCATCACTCTCTCCATCTTTGAGGTCCAAAAAATCTTTGAATACCAGGCATTCTAGTGAAACTTCACTCTCAAAGGTCATTAAAGATATTTTCACTGCAAGGTAAGCCTGCCCTTCTTCAGAATATACTCCAGGCCACTCTCCTTTCTCATCTTTCTTAGTGTTGCAGTGTTCTTCCTTTCTGATTGTTTGATTCTCATCTTCTACTCTCTTTGGATCTTAATTACTTATTATCTTTATTGATCTTTCATCTGTACTTTGACTTCGTCATCCTTACCTATGGAACTATTACTTTACCGTAGTCAAGTACCATTTCCTAATGCCTAATGCTTATTTCAACTTCACTCCAATTATCCTGTATTTTACTGTCATTTTGGTCTCAACTCCTGTCATGTTTTTTAAAAATGTATTGGAGGGCTTCCCATTTCTTTCTGGTTCCCATAAAGTCTCTGTTGATAAGTTAACTTTCAAGGTCTCTCATAAACTAACTCCATTCAAACTTTTCGAAGGATGTTCTTCAAACTTTTTTTAACCATGACCAAATATATATATATATATATATATATATATATATATATATATATATATTTATTTAACATATTAACCTGGCATGTGCTCAGATGTATGGGCATACACACACATACACACACACACACAGACACCATGCTATACACTCACATATTTGAAAGAAAGTTTGCTGAAACAATATTCACACATACTACATACAGCTTATTATCACTTTCCTGTTGATTCCTTTAAAATATGAAGTTTATGAGCCCTTCGCTTGACTTTCCATCATGATCACACAGTTTGAAATGGTTCAGGTTCTCTGATCTTTCACTTCTTCACACTCTAGCCCCTCTAATCTGTCCAGAAAAGTCTATCCCTGCCCTAAAAGCACAAGTACTCAAGTTTTTGAGTTTTCACTCATGTTTTTCTAGTTCAAGAGTCTTCTAATTAGTAAGACAGCTAGAGCTTCTGAAAATCCCCAGTTCCTCTGAAGGATGACATTTCTTTTTCTTTTTTCTTTTTTTTCTCTTAAAATCCAAACTTTTATTACTTTTTTAATTTAAATTCAATTAGCCAACAATTAGTTATCATTATTATTATATTATAAATACCATTAGTATTTGATAGACTATTCGGTGATTCTTTAGTTGCCTGTAAAACCCAGTGCTCATCACATCATGTGCCCTCCTTAATGCCCATCAGTAAGTTATCCCATCTCCCCAGCCACCTTCCTTTCTGCAACCCTCAGTTTGTTTCCTGGAATCAAGAGTCTCTCATGGTTTTCTAAGGATGAGATGATCCATAATCCTCTGCTGATTTTGTAGTGGTTTTATAGTAATAAATAATATCTTTCCTATCTAGCTTGCAAAATCATTAAGAATAACACTATATCCCCTATACCACTTATTTTAAGTGGTCAAAACAAAGCTACTAAAAGTTATTTTTTAATAACAATAAGATTGCAATTAATTTATTTAGCAAACTGCTGGATTTATATGATGATGTGAAAAGAACTTGGTTTCTGAAGGCTAGGTACAGATCTTAGCTCCGCTGTTTATAAGCTTTGTGATCTTGGGCAAAAGCCTTAATATCTCCTTGTCGATTATAAGACAGGAGCACTAGAACCTGTCTTAGAAAATTGCCAAAAAGATGAAATGAGAATATTTGCAAAAACTCCTGGCATATACCATCCCCCTCCCCTCACATTGAATGTTTGTTGTTAAACACATGGCCCTGACTTATGACCATTTTTTTCACTTTTTTTGCTTGTTTCTTTTTCCTATTTGTTTAAAATAATTTCAAATACTATCTTTTCTCCAGTTTTCCTTATTACACTTTTCTGACTATGCTGATTACCTACTAGACACATTTCTCTAAATTTTATAATTTTTTAGACAAAGTCTAACAAATAATAAATGGAAATTATGCATCACTTCAAATTCTTGTCACCTCTTGTAGTAATCAATATATGACTCTAATGTTCTAGAGAACAAAGAGATAAACCAGCTTCTATATTATATTTTTCTTTGTAGAAGAGTCTTTCATCATAAGATTTGTTTCTACCAACTCTGAAGGCTCATTATACCAAATTAAATTGATTTTAAATGTTTTATTTAAAAATTTGAAAAGCTTCCGAAATGAAAAAAGAAATATTTTGAGCTAATTCTTCATTTTGGAAGGGTGGGTGTTGGTTTGGCCTTTAGCATAACTAGTTATTTGACAAATTATGAGATGCTATTTTTTTCTTAATTTGTGAAAGGAGGGTTTTGTATTTTAAGATAAACTAGGACACTAAGTTTTAGAGGCACATATTGCATCAGATTTTAGAACTAAATTTAAATACATTTTCAACTTTCTGTGCTATGATATATGCAGATTAAAAGAAAAGTGACACACATAAAATCATGTCTGTTAAATGTTTTAAATTTAAAAAAAATGGTTTTTTACTCACCAATTTCCCAACAGTGGAACTTACTGGCATAAATTATCTAGCATCAGTCAGAAAGCATTAGGTAACAGAGACTAATAACAGACATAAAGGCTAAATATGGATGTAATAAGCAAACATGAACATAGGTATGACTTTCTTATCAATGTTAGTTTACCTTCACCTCAAGTTAAATTCAGTATAAAACATTTCTCTTTCTTAGTTCATTTGTTTTTTATTATGAGTGGTAAACATGTAACCTCTGATATTATAGCAGATTCCAACAGACTTTCTGTTGATATCCACTTCATATCTTGATTTCCTTACCCACATTTCTCCCATTTCAGAGGTGTGTTCCTAGGATAATAAACTTATTTTATATCAGCAATCTGTTTTAAAAATATAACCTCTGTACATACCTCAATATCATAAAAGCCATCTATGAAAAACCCACAGTGAATATCATTCTCAATGGGGAAGAACTGAGAGCTTCTTCCCTAAAGTCAGGAACACAGCAGGGCTGTCCACTATCACCACTGCTATTCAACATAGTACTAGAAGTTGTAGCCTCAGCAATTATACAGAAAAAAGAAATAAAAGGCATCCGAATCAGCAAAGAAGAAGTCAAACTATCACTCTTTGCAGATGACATGATACTTTATGTGGAAAACCCAAAAGACTCCACTTCAAAACTGCTAGAATTCATACAGGAATTCAGTAAAGTGTCAGGATATAAAATCAGTGCACAGAAATCAGTTGCATTTCCATACACCAAATAGCAAGACAGAAGAAGAGAAATTCAGGAGTCAATCTCTTTTACAATTGCATCCCAAACCATAAGATACCTAGGAATAAACCTAATGAAAGAGGCAAAGATTCTGTACTCAGAAAACTATAATGTACTCATGAAAGAAATTAAGGAAAGACACAATGAAATGGAAAACCATTCTATGCTCATGGATTGGAAGAACAAATATTGTGAAAATGTCAATGCTACCTAAAGCAATCTACACATTTAATGCAATCCCTATCAAAATACCATCAATTTTTTTTTTCAAAGAAATGGAACAAATAATCCTAAAATGTATTTGGAACCAGAAAAGACCCCTAATAGCCAGAGCAACGTTGGAAAAGAAAACCAAAGTTGGTGGCATGACAATTCCAGACTTCAAGCTCTATTACAAAACTGTCATCATCAAGACAGTATGGTACTGGCACAAAAACAGACACATAGATCAATGGAACAGAATAGAGAACCCAGAAATGGACCCTCAACTCTATGGTCCAACTAGTCTTCAGCAAAGCAGGAAAGAATGTCCAATGGAAAAAAGTCTCTTCAACAAATGGAATTGTGAAAATTGGACAGCCATACGCAGAAAAATGAAACTGGACCATCTCCTTACACTACACACAAAAGTAGACTCAAAATGGATGAAGGACCTCAATGTGAGACAGGAATCCATCAAAATCCTTAAGGAGAACACAGACAGCTAACCTCTTCGACCTCAGCCACAGCAACTTCTTCCTAGAAACATCAACAAAGGCAGGGGAAGCAAGGGCAATATTGAACTATTGGGACTTCATCAAGATCGAAAGCTTTTGCTCAGGAAAGGAAACAGTCAAAAAAGCCAAAAGACAACTGACAGAATGGGAGAAGATATTTGCAAATGACATAATCAGATAAAGGACTAGTATCCAAAATCTATAAAGAACTGATCAAACTCAACACCCAAAGAACAAATAATCCAATCTATAAATGGGCAGAAGACATGAACAGATATTTCTGCAACGAAGACTTCCAAATGGCCAGCAGACACATGAAAAAATGCTCAACATCACTCGGCATCAGGGAAATACAAATCAAAATCACAGTGAGATACCACATCACACCAGTCAGAATGGCTAAAATTCAGAAGTCGGGAAATGACAAATGTTGGTGAGGATGCAGAGAAAGTGGAACCCCCCTACACTGTTGGTGGGGATGCAAGCTGGTACAGTCACTCTGGAAAACAGTATTTCAAAAAGTTGGAAATAGAGCTACCCTGTGACCCAGCAATTGCACTACTGGGTGTTTACCCTAAAGATACAAATGTAGTAATACAAAGGGGCACGTGCACCTTTTTATAGCAGCAATGTCCACAATAGCCAAACTATGGAAAGAACCTAGATGTCTATCAACAGATGAATGGATAAAGATGTGAGATACACACACACACACACACACACACACACACACACACATACCATGGAATACTGCGTAGCCATCAAAAAACCTGAAATCTTGCCATTTGCAATGAGTGGATGGAACCAGAGGGTATTATCAAAGAAAGGCAATTATCATATGATCTCTCTGATATGAGGAATTTGAGAGGCAGGCTGGGGTATCGTGAGACTAGGGAGGGAAAAAATGAAACAAGACAGGGTCAGGAGGGAGATAAACTATAAGAGACTCTTAATATCAGGAAACAAACTGAGGGTTGCTGGGGGCCTTTAGGGGGAGGAGGGATAGGGTGGCTGGGTTATGGACATTGGGGATGGTATATGCTATGGTGGGTGCTGTGAATTGTGGAAGACTGATGATTCACACAACTGTACCCTTGGGACAAATAATACATTATATGTTAATTTAAATAAAGAAAAAAATAAAGAAACAAAACAAAAGTAAGGACATGAATAAGAGCTTCAAAAATTAGTATAGATTGTTGAGTACGAGGAAATAATGCCAACTTTTTAAGATCTTATAGGCAATATGACAAATAATTATATATTAATAAAAACCTTAATGTGAAAAAAAAAGGTATACTCTCTGTTGGGTTCAGTTTATACTATAATATGAATATCATAGTATATAGATGTATTATAGTATATAAACTATATACATACATATTATAGATGCTGTTAAGTTACAAATGTATACTGTATTAAGAATAGGTGAGGGGCGCCTGGGTGGCTCAGTGGATTAAGCCGCTGCCTTCGGCTCAGGTCATGATCTCAGGATCCTGGGATGGAGTCCCGAATCGGGCTCTCTGCTCAGCAGGGAGCCTGCTTCCTTCTATCTCCCTCTCTGCCTGCCTCTCTGTCTGCTTGTGATCTCTCTCTGTCAAATAAATAAATAAAATCTTTAAAAAAAAAAGAATAGGTGAGAATGCTTGGTTTACAAGAGAATTTTGAAATCTGTGATTCTACCAATCAAAAGATTATAAAAACTTTTATAGAATCAAATAAATTAATGTTATTCTAGTTCCAGATTACCTCTCTGCTCCTCTCAGTTAATAGGGAAAATTTGAAAATATATATAAAAATATATTTTTATATATATATTTACTACCCTAAAAATATCTGGAAGTGTTAACATGAAATGAAAGACTTAGACCAGGATCATCTTGGGTATCCTAAAAAAAAAGCTTTTTATAAAGCTTTATAAAGCTTTAATTCTTATAAGATCCACTAATCTTATTATGTTCCCCAAAATATCTCCAGCAAAATATGCTTCTGATATACAAATGCAGTATTTGTTTCTTAGGAAAATGAGCTTGAATGATCTTCTGGATAGTTACCGTAACTACTGAGTAATGCTTTACTTTCAATGTTAAGTTGCATTTCAATAAAGCTTTGACCTTATCCTGGGAAAAGGGAAAACAAAAATTTCTAAAATTTCATCTCAGTATCTCTCAGTGTTACAAGTTAAAGGGATAACATCTTCTTAAAGATTTAGCTCTTAATAACTTCCTATCACAAGAAACAAGAAGCTAAAGAATATTAAGGACCTATGACTTAAGCTGATACAAATTATTTTAACTTCTTATTCAGATTGCCTCAAGAAAAGAGTGAGAACAGTTGCCAGATAAATATTTTTTTTCTTTGACCTTTTTCTCTTTTATAACATAGGGGTTAACTGTAATTTAGTTTTACATCACTACTTAGTGAATGATAATAACCATCTTTAAGTGAAACAAATTCTCAGTTGATGGATCTCAAAAATGATTCTGTCTAAATCTTGACTCATATTTGTCTAAAATTTAACTGTTAGTGCATTAGAAAAATCTATCGGGACATCTGGCTAATCAAAACATCCCTCACCCTTCAAGTACTGAGACTTGCAGAGCAAACACTGGACTACCCAAGTTAGACTAGCATGATGTCTTATTTCAGGCAAAATTCAACCCCTAGTTGCCTTTACTTCACAAACTTGGAGCATTTCTCCCTATTATTTTTTATGTACAGCTGCTTGTCCTTAGAGATGAGAAACTAGTTCCAAAATTACCTTATGAAAAAGAGAATTTGGATCCTACTTCTCAGAGAATATCTCATTTAATCAACTCCTTCTGAATTCCTTCCATACTAAAGGCTTAATAGTGTAAAGACTATCACCACAGATCCAAAGCCTTATACAGTGCTTAGCATAAATCAGACCTTCACTGAATATTTGTTGGAAAGGTAAAAAAGAGTGGATATCAAAGAACAACAAATAAATGAAGAGATATTCCATGTTCATGGATAAAAAGACTCATAGATCCTGTCAACATGTCAGTTCACCCAATGTTGATCTATAAACTTAAAGTAATCCCAAAGTTCCAGCAAGTTATTTTGTAATATCAACAAATTGATCTAAAATTTGTATGGAGAGTCAAAAAAAAAAAAAAAAGGAAGAAAAAAATAAAACAAAATAGCCCACACTATATTGAAGGAGAACAAAATTGGAGAACTGACACTACCCCTCTTCATGACTTGCCATAAAATTACAATAATCAAGGTAGTATAGTGTTGGCAAATGAATAGACACATAGATCAATGGAAATAGATATCAGAAATAGACTAGATATAGATATAAATATAGATATAGATATAGATATAGATATAGATATAGATATGGATCTTTGGCAAAGGAGCAAAGACAATTCAATGGAGAAAAAACTTGTCTTTTCCACAAATGGTGTTGGAACAAATGGACATAAACATGCAAAAAAAAAAATCTAGACATAGAACTTACACCCTTCACAAAAACTATCTCAAATTGAATCTCGGCATAAATATGAAATGAAAAACTGTAAAACTCCTTGGAGATTTATAGAAGAAAATCTAGATGCCTTTAGGGTTGGCATTGACTTTTCATATGTAGCATCAAAATCACAATCCAATAAAGATATATTCATAAGCTAAATATCATTAAATTTCTGCTCTGCAAAAGAAACAGTCAAGAGAATGAAAATACAGGCCACAGACTGGGAGAAGATACTTGCAAAAACATATATCTGATGATGTGTGGTTTCTCAACACATACAAAGAACTTAAAACTCAGCAATAAGAACATAAACAATTAAAAAATGGCCAAAGGCACTTAACAAATACCTTGCCAAAGAAGATATACACATGGTAAATAAGGGAAATCCTAATTAAAACAAGAAAGAAGTACCACTATATGACTATTAGAATGGCCAAATTCTGGAACACCAACAACACTAAATGCTGGCAAGGACTTGGAAGAAGAACTTTCATTCATTGCTGATAGGAAGACAAAATGGTACAACTACTTTCAAAGAGAGTTTGGTAGTTTCTTACAGAATTAAGGACTCTTACACATGATCCAGCAATCGTACCCCTTGATACTTGTCCAAAGGAGCTTTGAACTTTTTCTCTTTTATGTCCACAAAAAAATCTGTATGTGGATATTTAGGGCAGCTTTATTCATAATTATCAAAAATCAGAACAAGATATGTTTCAGTAGGTAAATGGATAAATTGTACTCATCCATACAATGGAATATTATTCAGTGTTGTAACGATATGAGCTATCAAGCCATGAAAACACATGAAGGAATCATAAATGTATATTACTAAATGAAAGAAACCAGGCTGAGAAGGTTACATACTGTATGATTCCAATTCTATGACATTCTGGAAAAGGCAAAATTACACATGGAAACAATAAAAAGATCAGTGGTTGCTTGTGGTTAAGAGGGAAGGAAGGATGAATAAACAGAGCACAGAGGATTTGGGGGGCAGTACAAATACTCTGTATGTAATAGTGGGTATACGTCATTATACATTTGTCTGAATCCATAAAATATACAGCACTAAGAGTGAAACCTAATACAAACTATGTACTCTGAGTGATAATGATGTATAAATGTTAGTTTATCAATTACAGCAAATGTACCACTTTGGTGGGAGAAGTTGATAATGAGGAGGGGGACTATGCATGTGTGGAGGCAAGGGATATATCGCTGTATCTACCACTTCATTTTGCTGTGAACCTAAAATTGCTTTATATTGGAAGGAAGGAAGAGAGGAAGGAAGAAAGGAAAGAAGGGAGAAACAGAGAAAGAAGGAAGAGAGGAAAGAAGGAAAGAAAGGAGAGAGAGAGAGAGGGGGAAAAATGAGTGCATAAATGCAAGGAATATAAATAGTAAATGGTTTCAAGGTCCATGTTATATAAATTATCTAGAAGTCATTTTTCTACTTTATGTTTTCTTTATTTTCAACTTGCAAAGGAATGTTAAACTTTGGGTTTTACAAATGCAAATAAACCATTAGCTTTGTTTTCAGACCCTTGACTTCCTATAATTTGATCACTGTATAATCTATGTGTTTAAAAATATCATATAGAAAATCATTAAAATAAAAAAGAAAGAAAATCATTAAAATATGTGATCTAGGGACGCCTGGGTGGCTCAGTTGGTTAAGCAGCTGCTTTCAGCTCAGGTCATCATCCCAGCGTCATGGGATGGAGTCCCACATGGGGCTCCTTGCTCTGCAGGGAGCCTGCTTCTCCCTCTGACTCTGCCTGCCATTCTGTCTGCCTGTGCTCGCTCTCGCTCGCTCTCTCTCTGACAAATCAATAAATAAAATCTTTAAAAAAAAAAATATGTGATCTATATTATGGTCAGTACCAGCAAGTTTAGGTAGTACTTTTAGTTTAAGAGTTAATCTGGCTACTAATTATCATTTTAATAGCTCTAACCTCATTAAAAAATAATATTTCTTATTCCCACAACTGTAGTTTTACTGAAACCATACATTCCATTCAAACATCTAGTATTGCCAGTGGTGTAAATGTCTAATGGAATACAAAATATCATTTCCTTATTAGGACAGTTTATATTGTCTCAGATTACTAATATTTCTTCCATTGATGACTTTAAGAGAATATTCTAAAGCATATTGTGAATTGTGACACTGACTAAAATTTGAAGACTAAGCAGTGGGATCATTTTTTTTTTTATTAAGAGTCATGATAACTATTGGTAATTGCCTGCTTGCTATCCATGAATTACTGAGATAAGGAAATCTATAAACCATAGTAATAATTTGGGGCATATACTATTTTCTGGTATTACAAAACAGTATATAGTAAGAACTCAAAAAATTGTAGGTTATAAATAACATATTATTATCTTCGTTCAGTTGTGTTTCCTAAAACCGAGTTACCTAAACTTAGAGTTAGTTTAGAATGATATTATAAATCTGCATAATTCTTTGAGGCAATAAGATAAGAAAATTCAATGTCTGGGCATTTAGGTATCCCCATTCTCTTACTCAGAGAAAGAGTGTAATTGAGGGTGAGAGAGTGAAAATAAAATTAAATTGCTTTGGTTTTAAAATCAGAAGTCCAGAAATCTCTAATTTAAGCCTCTTGGATGATTCTGATTCACGCTATAGTTTGCAAACCTGTGAAATATAATATTCTTGTACTGGAATATAATTGTGCTGATGAGTACAATTCACTAACTAATAGGCTGAGAAAACAATGTTAAGTCAACAGGTATTAATGGATAGCTAAATATAAGGCCGTGATTAAGTCCTAAGTCAGTAAGGAACTCATTAAAGCACAGTCATGGCTCCTTCTTCCAACTACTTGTTATTAATTAAATTGTTAAGTTTCAGAAAGACCTCTAGGTATGGGTTTTCCTGGCTTAGTATTTGATTATTGTTATTAATTGTCTTAATGGTTTTCAGTGCTTAGTATTCTCAAATAATTCCTGATTTATTGTGATGCAAGGATGTCTAAGCTATCACAGTGCTTTTACTTTTCATAATGTGCACAAAATTGCTGAATGGGATAATATGTGAGTTTTAAAGCATCTCTATGCTGCATCCATTTTGATGAAAAATGATTGTGTTGCCTTTTAAGAATGTCAGAATGATTATGTAACTTTTATGGTGCTAAATTATTTTGAATATGACATTCTTGGTAAGGAAAAAAAGGATGCTTTAAGAAATTACTTCAGAATCTTACTATTTTTTTTTATTCCAGAGTTTGCTTCTGTAAATAAAAAAGAAAAAGAAAATTACTTTGTTGAGAATTATCATCTCTGCTATTAATTTTAGTGTCCTCAATATTTATATTAGCTTCAAATATTTAAATCAAGAAAGAAAACCTTTTTTGTATTTTAAGTCCCCAATTATAAATTCCTCCCCCATTATTTATTTAATTTGGGGATAGTTTTATTTAAATCTACAAAATATTGGGCATTTGTTTTGTAAACATATTTACCCATTTTCACATTAGTTCCAAATACATCAAAATGAATTTTTCCTTCTTTTAAAGATGAACAACACTTGTCTGTATTCTTGCATAAACCTAAATATAGATTTAAAAAGAAATAAAACATGAATTTTACATCAGAATGTGAAATAAAAAGTCAATATATGCATGTACTATTTGAGTACATTTTCCTTTTCCTACCAGGAGAGACAAGCCAGCAAGAAAAATCTGTTAAGTACTGTCACCTTAAAAAATCCCTTTCCAAACACAAACCCCCTGACACACAAGACATAATTTTTAAATAAACAGGACAAGCATACAAGAAAACAGGATAACTTATACTACTCTTGTACTACTCTAAAGCTAGGAGTTCTTCAAAGAGCTTTAAATGTCATGAAGGCATCAAAGGTCTGGCACTTTGACATGTAACATTCATGTCAACATTGATGATTATTATATTTTATATTCTAAAACACAGGAATAATAGGAGCCATTGCAGCTTTTTGTTGGTATTGTTAGTGTTAACAAGTGCTATTCTTGTTCATCTGCATGAATAATGTCTTCTAAAAACATAGTAATTTGACCCAATAATACACTATTCCATTATGGGTGGATAATAAATAATATTCTTTACTGTGACAGTTGGGCTAAATGCTTCAAAGTGCACCTGGTGGAGTATTTGGAATTAGGGCTTGAAATATCCTGGAATTCAACTGCTTTAATCAAAGTTTTGAAGTTAGACATGATGGGTGAAGATATGAACTAATTAACATAGGTAATAATAGCATATACAATACAAATTGAAAATACTAATGATGATCATAACTTGCCTTAAAATGATCTAGCAAAAGCCCTTGGTTCTTTCTTCTTCTACAGTGCTGCACCTGGGCAGCTCACCTTTCTACACTGGGGAAGTTTTTTTTTACCAGCCATCCTTTTTCCTTCTTTTTAGAAGGTTCAGTGTATGCCCCTAGGCTCCTGCTAGTTTGTTGTGATGATATGTTGATAAGAGCTCTGTTCCTCTGGTAAAAGATAAAATATGCATATTTCTATTTCTTGCATTTGGAGGGTTTGAGTTGGTTCTCCCCATTCTGAAGCTATTCACAGTGTCTGTGTAGACAGTGTATGTGTATGTGTGTGTGTGTGTATGAAATGAAATATTTTATATTTATAATACAAAACCACTCTCTTACACTTAGATAAGCCCGGTAGGTACATAAATACAGAAAGGACAGATGTATAATTGATGGTCCCTGGGTTTCCTAAGCCTTTAAAATGAAAACCAGGCACAAAAATTGTTTTTACCAAAACTGAAAATGTTCTGTGTGATAGCAGTTTGTTTCCTTTGCACCTGTGCTTTGCTGTAATACACAAATTGGCTCAAATTTGGTGTTTGGTATCCTTTGAGCCTCAAAATGTTTAAGTACTCTAAGGATGAAAAAAGGGGGGGACTTGAGCATTTATATACTCATATTTGAGTTTTAAAATTTTTGGTTTTATAAATACAAGATAATTTTTGAATAGAACCAACTGATAAAATAGAAGAGACTACTTATAATGACATGCAAAACAAGTCTTCTAAAAATTTAAGATCTTGGTTATAATGATTGATGATATCAATGTTTACCTAATCTTTAAAAAATATTAATTCATTGATTATGTCCCATGCTTCATATCATTTCACAAGAAATAGGTAACTGCCCTAGCAAAGATATATGCAACTCAATAATAAAACATTTTTTCCTGAGACTAAAACAGAATTTTACTTTTTTACAAAAGTTAAAAGGAATATTTATGGAAAAAAAACAATATATACATCATTCAGACCCCATAATTGCTATATTTGAGCATTGAATTTGGCACTGAATTTCTTGACAGCTTAAGGAAAATGTAGAAAGGGCCAGTTAAAAAGGAGAAAACATCTGTTTCTCTGGGGAAGCAAAGCTCTCCCTGGTACTGAAAAAATAAAATACATTTCTTCAATGATTCTTCACTCAGGGGGTCTTTGGTGATAGATATATAACTAACTCTGCTCAAATACAACCCAACAGAAAACTGGTGAGAGAACTCATTTTTTATAGGGTCCATCATTGAAAATCATCAACAAGTATTAAAAGTCTATTCGTTGTTCTATTTCAAAGACAAAACAGAATTTCTAGCAAGAATGTCTTTCAAAAAATCCTCTGTTATTCCCATTTCTTTCAGGTGTATTGATGATAAGAAAGTTGAAAATTCTTTTATCTCTCAAGAGTTTGAGGTACAGAAACGTTCTGTCATTAATTGGGAACCAGATTTTTGAAAATAGGAAAAACAAACCAAGAATAATATTGGCCATTATCAAAAACCCAAAAGATAACAGTTGTTGAAGAGAATGTGAAGAAATTGGAACCATTGTGCACCATTGGTGGGAATATAGATTGATACAGCCACTGTTGAAAACAGAATGGAGGTTCCTCAAAAAAATAAAGCCAAAACTACATGCAATTCAGCAATTCCATTTCTAGATATTTATCCAAAAAATTAAAATCTGGATCTCAAAGAGATATTTGCATTCCTGCGTTCGCTACAGCATTATTCAGCGGCCAAAATGTGAAAAAACCTAAATGTTCATCAGCAGATGAATGGGTGAAGAAAATATGATATATACATACAATGGAATATTATTCAGCATTTAAAAAGAAGGAAATCCTACAACATGTGACAATATGAACTGACTTTGAGGAAATTATACCAAGTGAAATAAACCAGTCACAGGACAAATACTGCATGATCCCACGTCTATGAGATAATCTACATGAGTCAAACTCAGAAACAGAGAGTAGAATTGTGGTTGCCAGGGGCTGGCGTTGTGAAAGGAAGAGAGGGAAATAGGGAGTTGCTAATCAACAGGGATACAGTTTCACTTATGTAAGATAAATTAGTTCTAGAGATTGTCTGTACAACTTCATGCTTATAAGTAACAATACTGTTTTGTATACTTAATTCTTTTGAGAATAGATCTCATATTAAATGTTCTTATAATGAAATATATATATGTTAATATGTATATATTTGTGTATAAACACACACACACACACATAGATAAAACAGGTATTTGGTTTCCCATATTATAATTGTTGTTAACTGTTTATATTTTGTTTATTGTTTATATGTTGTTTATATTTTCCATCTTCATTATTGAATTGCAGGGTCCCCTTATGGGTCCTACACTTTTTATTTACAGTTTAGTGCCTGGTACATATTAAGCACTTGATAAGGAAAAAAAAATAGTATAAAGATTGTTTTAACTCTTCCATTAACATGTTCTATAAGACATTTTCTATTTTTTAATCTTAAAAATGGTTTTGTTTAAGACAGTATTTTTAAAGAAAACATTTGAATAGAAGACTTATTCAGACTGTCTACTTTTTAAGGAAGTGACAAAACCAAAAAGACATAAGGGGTTCAATGTATATAGTGGATTATTTTGGTTTGAACCAAAATTTCAACTATTGTGTATTTGGATTAGATCTGTCACTATATTCTTAAACTAAGGAAACAAAGCATTCACAGAAAATGAATCCTAAAAAGTTGTTTAAGATTATATCACACATTATAGAATGTGCAATGAAGACTTTGAAATAGCTATGTATAATATTCTAAAATTTGTGTGTGTCACTTTAAGAACCTGACTATATTTATAGCAATTATAATGCAAATGAAAACTTTGGCAAAATTTATCTTGTTTGAAATTCTTCCCAAGAGTGTTAGCTCCACAACATTTCCTTCAGAAATTCTCCAGGACAGAAAATAAAGAAAAAAGAAAAGAAAAAAAAAAAAGAAAAATTCTCTGGGAGAGTAAATTCACAGGAAAAAAAATAATATAAATTTTAAAATCCTTTGGACCAACTGCTTTTATTTTCTTGTTAAAATACTTTGTTTCTAAAATAATTATCATTTCTATCCCAGCTCCAGTGAGACCTAGGAAGGAGGGTATTATCTTTAATGACTTAAGCAAAAATGAAAGACACCATTTACCCCTAGTGTCTAGGGAATCAAAGGAGATGTAAGGAATTCATAAGGCCTCCAGAGCAATGAACTTGGAATGATAGGTAATTTAGTACTGGACATTAAGTCATTTTCTCGATGCGTGTGTTCCACCGATCAGCCAGAAAAATGGTCCTGTACAAACAAGCTTTTATCTAAATGTTGTAAATTTCTGACTTAAAAGCACAATTGTTTGGTGTTGTAAAGGAGTTCAATAAACATTTACAAAAGAAAAAAAATTAAAATAAGTAAATAAGTAAATAAATTACTTTTTTTCTAGAAAGAAAGTTTCTATTACAGAAAACAAAAAAGCTATAAGTTATATCCACATATAGTATATATAGGGCACAAGGGGACAAATCTTCTTAACCATCGTTTTTTCATTTACTGAAAACAGATAAATTTGTATTTCTTTAAAGAGTGTTTAAATTCATATTATAAACAATATTATTCTTGTCATTATTGTACTTTATCAAGCAGGAAAAAATCAGAATTAATCTCCCTTTTAATTCAGAAATGGGCCACTATAGACAGCTAATGCAACAATTGAAATCTCCAGATCTATAATGTTATATACCTGATTAATTTGCATAATATTGCTGTCTGACCTTAAATGAACTTCCAGTTCCAGCTGCACGTCCAGTTAGCAGCCTTAGTACAAATAGGCTTTGCCTTAAGCAAAATGGTGCTCTTGCTTCTGGAACTTACAGCTGCCTGTGGGTCCATGCTGCCCACTGTGCTATCACATTTAAAGATCGACATTGACAACCTCATTCCCATACCATTAACATTTATGTTACAGATCAGGGGTTTGCAACAGTGGCCCACAGGCTAGAAATAGTCCAAAGATTCCTTCTATTTCTTTTCATTTTGTTCTCGACAGTGTTTCATTTGAATGCCCCTGTGTGTCTGTTCTGCTATAGCCCCAGTCCAGCCAGTCTTGTTTTCACTTACAGCCCATTACACTCATTTATTATAATCACTTGGCCCCTGAAGATATGTTAGTTCTTCATCCCTATGACAGCTCTTGTTTTCTGCTGAGTAATGTTAAACTTCTCGGTTCAAATAGAAGATGTTGATATCCTAATATCTACTAATGAATGGATCAGCTCTCTTAGGTGACTTATGTGTTTTCCAGAAAGAATCACAACATCATAATGTAAGGACGCCAAATAGATAACTGACTCTGATGAAACATTGTTGGGGATTTTTAAGAACAAATCGAAGTTCATAGCAAAAGACTACAATTATTGGTGACCATAGGCTGTGAGAGATGAGAATATATCAACCTTCTGTGGTTCCAGTAGACGCGACTTCGCCATATTATTTCTTGTAATTAATGTACTTGTCATATTGCCTTGCCATCCTTCAACTAGATTATAGTCCAACCAGGTGAGTGTGCATCCTAAATGCATGTGTCCTTGTGGCACCTGCCTCAGAGTTTTACACATGGAAGCCTCCTTCTCAGACTGAAATGAGATTAAGTCAGGTCAGAAAAGGAGATATTTTCTGATCTCCTATCTCTTGCGGCTATTTTATATACAAAGAGATTAAAAATTTAAAAATAAAACATGATTAAACAAAAACAGGTTTTCTTTAAAGTCCTGAGTGATGACTATCAAACAACATGAACACAGCTTATTTTTCTGAACCTACAGTTCTCTTATAGACACCCTGCTGTTGCTAGTCCACAGGAAAAATGGCTTGTTAAATGTTCACATATGTGCCATGCTAAGCATAATGTAGAGTATATTATACTTAACTACTACTGCTACTACTACTACTACTGAAGAGCCACGGGTGGTATCCGTCCTCAGAAATGTTTTTCTGAGGAGGGGAGAAGACATGGGAGGGGAGCCTGAGTAGGTCAGCAGGTTACGCAGCTACCTTTAGCACAGGACATGATCCCAGGGTCCTGCGATCGAGTTCTGCATCGGGCTCCCTGTTCAGAGGGGAATATGCTTCTCCCTTTCCCACTGCTGCTTCTCTTTCTCTATGTGTGTCAAATAAATCAGTAAAATCTTTTTAAAAAGGAGAAGAGATGGGAAATACTATCATTTATTTTATTTATTATACCATCTAAGACAAGCTGGGTAATATATGACCACAGGTCAGTAATATAACTGTGTTACATAGGGAGAAAACCTCTAAATTTACTATGATTAAGGAGGTGCCTGAGCCCACTAAGCTCACCTGAGGCAGATGGTTAAGTATGTCACTGGGCAAAATACTACAATCCCAATGGACTCTCATTCATTCGTATCGATGGAAAGGTCTCCTTGTTAAACAGTGTTGGGCGTGCTGTCTATCATGTGTTGTGCTATGGCTTGGCCCCTTAGGTACCACATTCAGTCTCTCAGGAACTCTTTCAGATTGTGATGCCCATTTTACAAACAGGAACAGTAAGAGTCAGAAAAATTAAATGACTAACCCAATGTTGAGACATGGATCAGCGGTAGATACGAGATTCAGAACCCAGCCTCTCTGATTCCAGTAACTGTGTTCTTCTTTTATTGTAATTCATGGTCTGTATAAACAACTTTTTAAAAAGCTAACTTACTGGAATTTCAAATATCCCATTTGTTTGTTCCTTGGGCCTAATTATGCTTGTCATAGGATTTATTTTTTATTTTTTGAGGCAGCATTTTTTTTTTTAACTTTTCTCTCTTGCACTTCACAGAAGTAAAATAGCTGGCATCCATCTGTGATTCTCTGCATAGAGTACGTGCATGATTCTGTGCTCTTAGATTTGTTCATAGGTAGGACAGGACCTAGGATGCTCTCCTCTCTCACTGTAGAAATGGAACCAGTCAGAGCAAGGTGTTCACAACTATTATCTTAAATTGTGTATGAATCCCGTAGACATAAACTCCTATTTCTCAAGATTAAATAACGAGAAATGGTCTCTATTCTACAGAGGTTTCACAACGCATCTCAGTATGACCAGAGGAACCTTCCATGTCACAGTCTAAATGTACAGCTTCTCTGATAGTCTTCTCCTTTGCTAGATTTAGAATTGTAGATTTTCAGAGCTAATAGTCAGTGAATACAAAGCATGGATCCTGAAGTTAGGACTCAAGAACTGTTAGGAGTCAGTGGTGGGGCGTTGCCCTCAGGACCGACTTCATCCTATTTTAACCATCTAACCATCCTATTTTAACCATGTTAAAGGTGTTCTTGGAATCAAAACAAGAAATTTAAAACATACCTGTGTTCTAAATTCCTTGTAATTGTTGCTGCTTCCTCTCTCTATTCTTCTCTTTCTTCATTACCAAACTCTCCTGAAAGTGTAAAGTTTTAAACAATTTCATTCCAATTTATCCACTAAATTTTGTAATGACAAAAAAGATCTTAATAGAAAGTAATTGTTATCTAATTACTGACCATATAGTATTAAATTATTGATACCATACAAGGCAAACCTTAATCTGAAGCTAATTAATAGTCCTTTTTTATCTACGAAATGAGTTCATTGCCAAAGAATATAGATTTTGTGGTTACTTATTCATTTTAATGATATAAAAACTAAAGCATGTTCTTAATTACTGACTGGGCAAAATAGCTAAAAGTGCAATGAATAACTTAAAAAGAAAAAAATGGAAAGTGTAATTTCACTGCTTCTGATATGTATTTTACTCAAGGTCATGAATCAGAACTTTTAAAACTATTAAAACCACAGGATATCAAGAAATAAAATTAATGTGTTTCTATACATATTAATAAGGTCATTTGTCTATGTCAAATTCTTCTAAGACTTAAATCATGCTAGAGTTCAAAGTTAGGCCTTTTGAAAGGCATTATTGTGTATTAATAGTAGGAATACATAAATGATACAATAAAAATTGGTTTGGTAAGTCTCATTAGTACAGTGACTTTAGGCAATTTATTCAAGTAAAAAGTTCCTCTGAGGCTCTTTTCTCATATAGGCAGTAGAAGCAGAATTAAGAGTATAAATGTATGGAAGAGCATATGTGTGAGAGAAAAAGAAAACATTATAAGGACAGTAGTTATTGCATATTTGTGGAAATTACTCTGGCAATTAATATATGAGTGCTATAGTGGGTATATAGAGGCTACAGCTGTAACGTTTTCTCTGGTTTTTCTCACACTCTTTCTAGACCAGCAATGAGAGGAATTGTGTTTGAGGAGGGGAGAGGTGATACTATCTGCAATTACTTGTTGGTTATAGTCAAAGAACAAGGAGTGATTTTGCATACACATATATCAGACATTAAGTATATGATACTTCTGAGTCAGTCCCTGACACAAAGATGATCAAATTCCTTCCTCCTCCCTCTTGGTCTTTTCTTTCCCTTCCTTCCTTCCTTCCTTTGCTAGCCAGCTAGCTATCCATCCATCTATCTTTATTTCCTTATTTTGCCATAAAATTTCCATTCAGGGTAAACATGTTTTTTTAATTTTTAAATTTTTTTTTTTTTAAATTTGACACAGAGAGAGAGATCTCAAGTAGGCAGAGAGGCAGGCAGAGAGTTGGGGGGGGGGAGAGGAAGGGGGAAGAAGCAGGCTCCCTGCTAAGCAGAGTCCCATGCGAGGCTTGATCCCAGGACCCTGAGATCATGACCTGACCTGAGCTGAAGGCAGAGGCTTTACCCAATGAGCAATCCAGGTGCCCCTTTAAGGCACTGTTAAAAACATTATGCCAACTTTTATTCAATCTATAAAATTACATTGGTTTTTAAACTTGTTTTGCTTCTAGTAGAAGTACGAGAGTTCTGAAACCACACTTCCAAGGGCCGAATACTGGCTCTGGGACCACTTTGGATTTTGCATCCTTATGTGCCCTTGCATAAGTGACTTAGCTTTAGGCCTGTTCTTTTGTCTATTAAATGGAGGTAATAATGTCTATCTGCTGGGTTTGTTGTAAGGAGGAATTGATAGATGTCAAGCTCATAGAATAGTACCCAGCATGTAGTACTCTGTGAAAATTGGTTCATATTGCCAGTTTTAGAAGTTTTCAGAACCATTAAAATCATTAAATTATTAGAGAATTAATAGCCTAATTAAAGTGGTACAGTCACAAATCAATATCCAGATTCAAAAGATTCTAGATTCTAAGCAGCCCTGGTCTCAGATTCTTACCTGAGAAAGTTGTCCAAAAGAACCAAAGAACTCAACAACAACGGCGATAAACAAAAGCAACAACTAAAACAAAAATCCCACCTACTCCTGCTCCCCCCACAAAATAAACAAGCAAAAACTCCACATGCACCCTGAATGGGAAGTAGTATTGGAAGCCAGAGAAATAGAAAAACGAAAACACAGAAAGTCTTCCTTTTCAACTCACTTACTTAAATGTCCAGAGAGTCAGATTAAACTGACTACAAAAATTCCAGTGAAGGAAGTCTGGATAACTAGCCAACAGCGAATTATGATCATAAATCAATAAAAGAGTGAAATGTTAAAAAAAATTTATATAAAATAAGTGGTGGTGATATACTAAAGATTATCATACAAAACGAGCTACAATGATAGAGTAAGAAGTTAACAGAAAAGTATGGGTTTTATTAAAGTGCTGTATTTAAGACCATCGATCTTATGAACAAATGTTGCTAACTGGTATATTTGTCTCAGGCTAAAAGTGATTCATAGCACTTAAAAACATTGGTGGTTCTCAATTTATGCTGTTTCATGACAAGCTAACATTTCCTTTCAAAAGTGAAATATATGTATAGATGACAATATTTTATATGAGTTTAAAAAATAAAAAATTAAGAAGTAGTGCAGACTCTTTTTTAAAATATTTTTTTTATTTGACACAGAAAGAGAGATCACAAGTAGGCAAAAAGGCAGGCAGAGAGAGAGGGAGCAGGCTCGCTGCTGAGCAGAGAGCCCGATGCCAGGCTCAGTCCCAGGTCCCCAGATCCCCCTCTGAGCTGAAGGCAGAGGCTTTACCTAGTGAGCCACCCAGGTGCCTCTAGTGCAGACTCTTTGAATAGCAGAGTCCATTTGTGTTGTGTCTATGTCAGCTGTTACTGGTGAATTGAAAACAGAAGTTGGAAGAGGTCTAGGAGACCACTCTCTCCCAAACCACCTCAGCACCTTTCCGTATCCCCCTTTCCTCCTCTTGTGGGCTGGTCATAATGCTGTGGAGATTAACAAGGAGTTAAAAAAAACATTATATTCCATTGGTCCAGACTTAACTCTATTCTAAATTAAAAGCTTATGAAATACCACTGTTAGTAAAACAGGACAATTTTGTCAAAGTTTCCTTCTTCCCTTATGTATGTGATGAAGTTATACAGAATAATAATGTATCCTAACCAATGCTGCCCATGGAATCTTTAGGAAAGGAAGGGAATCTAACCTTTATCAAACACCAGACTGCATTTGACCCATCACTGCAATCTTGGGGTTAAGGTGATCTGCCTGCTGTTTTTGTGGATAAGAACAATGAAGCTCAGAGAGTCATTTGCCTGATGTTGCCAAGTTTGCAAAAAGGTGGCTCTGGCGTCCTCAGGCTTTAAGCTCTTTCTAATACTTAATGGAGATATTTAAATAAAATAAAGCACAAAACCACTCAGCTTAAAGTTAATTCTTCAGTGCTCAAGTCAGTGTCTATGTAATGGACAATAGGAGAATTAACATACCCCTGGTAAGGGTATAATGAGAAATAAAATATAAAATAAATAATAAATTAAAAATGAGAAATAAATAAAATAAAATAATGAGAAATAAATAAAATAAAATATTATTTCCATGCCTAACATTACAGAGATTGAAGGAAGGAATGCTAATTTGTAGTTAATATGCCAGGGTCTGCACAGTGGCTTTGTCACTTATTGGTGCTAAGAATATGGGCAAACTGTTTAACCTCTCAGAAGCTCCATATTCTGTAAAACCAGATCACAGAATAGTCAGGAGGATTAAGTAAAACAATGTAATAGAGAATCTACAATTTTTCTGCATATTTCAGTTTGAAATGTAAATGAATGTCTGACATATTCATCAGCAATGAATAAAATGAATAGAGGATCTATAATATATATATTAGAGAATCTGTAATTGAGAATCTATAATATATATTAGCTCAATCAATTCTTGTTGACTTTGTGTCAATAGTATTGAGTAACATCTAAGTCTTTTTTTTTTTTTTAAACCTTAATTTACTGAAGACTTCCACTGCTCTCTACAGGCTGTCTGCATTTCACCAAATCCAAATGATAGAAACAATGTAAATTCAGATTTAATGGGAGTTTCGCTTGAATAAAAATCAAATGAATTCCTCAAACACGGTTTCTTTTCAAAGGATATCAACATATGTTTTACTCAAACATAGTCGTTATTAGCACTTTGAGCCGCAACTAGAATGCGGCTCAATACATTTAGAAAGGAGAAAATCTGAAGTCTGGAATTACTGATGAATAAGTCAAACATTCATTTACATTTCAAACTAAAACATGCAGAAAAATTCTCTTTAATGTGGGTGTCTTATGTTCGAAGCTGTGGTATTAACGTATAGACTCTGCTGAGTTTTAGTGGCAACACTAAATGTATTCATCATCTTAGAAATGTCACCTTTGGGGGATACAGCTAAAAGGATTGGTAAAATAAATTTAAGAGACGATATTTATTCAATCTAGTTTCACGCTGTCTTTTCTTAAAGAGTGTTTGCTGAGGCATCAGACTGACAACTACATCTCTGTCAACATCTGCTCTCATTTCCAAATGGATTGTATTCAGAAGCAGAAGTTGGGATTAGATGGTATTCTTAAACCTTGGATCAGGCTATAAAATCAGTATTCTGTCTGCTACAATAAAGCCTTCCTGAAAATACCTCAAAACATTGTTGGCCTAAGCCAAGGACTTAACATTCCTTTTTCAGTTTTCCAAAACTTGCCAATAATTGCTAAGTTTATCAAATGTTGAAGCAAATGGACAATTTTTTGTAAATGGATTGGATCAGGAAGCTCCACTAACGAGTGGTCACTAATGAATGTTAAGGGATAAGGAATTTCTCAAAGACATTAAACCTCATATAATTGTGGGAGGAGCCATGGAAGTGAAGTTCAGAAACAACAGTGATATCATTAGAGACGCAATCAATCTGAGAAACCACACACTTCTTGCTGCCAGGTTAGACTGTCAAGGGAAAGCTTGCCTGTGAGTTTTTAGGCAAGTGTTGCCTCTGATGAGTGGCCACCTCTGGATTTCCACAGTGAAGTGTCTAGTTGTGGCATGGCCCTAGCCATTGCTGGGTAACAGGGTCAACAGCTAGGAAGATACTAGACATAGAGTGGAGGAGAGTTGGGATGGACTACAACCTGCCATGTACCTCTGCACCTGTCTATCACAGCATCTGGTGATGGTGACCCTCACAGTAATGCCTAGTGGACTACTCTACTTTCACCTTCCAGATCTCATGCAAGCTCCCCTTCTGATCAACCACATTTGGCAATCATACAGGGAAGGGGAGTTTGGAAGCATAGTTTCCAGCCTGACCAGATACACTGTTTAAACCATCCCGTGTTCCAAAGTGCATGCTATGGATGGCCATTCCATTGCTGGCCATGGTGAAGGCTGTTTAGTCTCCTGAAGCTATTTGACTTTACTCTTCTCAGAAAAGTGTAACAGAAACACTTGGAATCATTGCTGTTCTTACTACTTGGATGCTTTCTTCATTAAAACTCTCTAGGGGCATTGTTTTTTCCTCTATGGGAAAGTCAAAGTACTATGACCTAAAAGATTTTGAAGGTGAACTCCTCATGTCCTTTCTAATCTTATCTCCAGCCTTCCCTCTGTCCCCTCTTTAGCTCCAGCTACCTTGTCTGGCTCCCTCAGGTTTCCTTGAAAATATCTGACATGCTTAGCGTGCATGGGTGGCTCAGTTGTGTTGGGCCTCTGCTTTTGGCTCAGATCGTGACCCCAGGGTCCTGGGATCCCACTCAGTGGGGAGCCTGCCTCTCTCTTTCCCACTCCCCCTGATTGTGCACTCTGTCAAATGAATGGATGAAATCTTAAAATACACACACACACACACACACACACATAATTTATTTATTTATTTATGTGTGTGTGTGTGTGTTCCTGCCTTAATGCCTGTACTTTGCTGTTCCCAAAATGCTTTTTTCTAAATTAATCCATGTGACTCATCCCATCACCTCTTTCTAGTCTATTTTTAAATGTCAACTCCTCAGAAAAGCTTTTCATGACTATTTTATTGATAACTATACCCCTGACTCCCTGTTTATCTTTCCTAATTTAATTTTTTACATTTTTCTCATTTATTGTTATCATATATATATATATGTATATATATATATACATATATATATACATATATATATATATATATATATATTTGTGTGCTCTCTTTTCTCCCTCATTAGAATGTAAGCTTCATGAGGGCAGAAAGTGTCTGTTTCATTTACTACTATGCGGGGCACATGATGAATATATAAGCCAGTAGCAACCCCACAACTATTTGTTGAATCTGTTTAATGAAATAACCAGAGTTACAAAATTGTTTGACCTATTCATAAGGACCATGCAGGGATTTTGTGTTATGAATACAAAGAGTAAATTTAGATGCCAAATTTCAAAATTAATAATACTAGAAAAATCTGAATTCCAGGTAGTTTTCATTTTGACTTTCATGTCACTGAGATGATACTTTCAACATAAAGGACTATTTGTTGCATTTACTGGGCTATTTAATTTTCCCTTTGCAGGGTTTTGAAATAGCGACTCATAAATGAAAATTTTCTCAGTCATGATAAGAAATTTGCTGTTTTTTCAAAGCCCTGAATTAGTCACTTTTCCACCTGATCCCCCTGAAATTTTGAAAGTTTGAACTTTGAAACTTAGGCAAAGAACAGTTCAAAACCAGGGGTTGGGGCACCTGGGTGGCTCAGTGTTAAGCATCTGCCTTCCGCCTCTGGCCCTGATCTCAGGGGCCTGGGATTGCCCTGCATAAAGCTCCCTGCTCAATGGGAAGCTTGTTTCTACCACTCGCCCTGCTTGTGTTCCCTCTCTCACTGTGTCTCTTTCAAATAAATAAATACAATCTTAAAACAAAACAAAACAAAACAAAACAAAACAAAACAAAACAGCTGTCTAGTTTTACCTGTTGATTTCTTATGTTTGACTGTGTAGCCACTAATCTTTAAGGACCTCATGCTCAAAAAGTGCTTTTGACAGAAAGTTATATATAGCTAAATCCTAAAACATCTTTACCTATTACCCCACTGTCCTCCTTTCTTCTGCTTTTCATTTTTTTTCCCCACTTTCAGTCTAATTTTTATCTTCCTCATTCTCTCCTGCCGTGTTTAATTGTTTTCATTCTTCTAGGTCAGGAAAATATGCATAAATAATGTTGAGTGTTCATAAACATGTGGATGTAGTTAATAAACATAGGGACTTAATAAATATGCAAATTAGGATTAATAGGCAACCCAAACTCAGTCTGTTGCCTTACCATTTACTGTAGGCTCACTTTGTGAAATTTTATTTCCCTAAGCCTCCACTTGTTTAAATAGTAATAAATAATATGGATTCTATCTTTATGGGGCTAAATGAGTGAAGACACATAAAACATTTAGCACAATGCCAAAGACATTAAATTCATGTTGTTATTAATATTACTATTTAAAAATGTAGATATATGTTTTGTATATAATACTTCATCTCTCTTGTCTGCTTCCTCAAGTATAAAATGGGAACATCTTTAACCTCCTTTTCAGCTATAAAACTCTGAGTCTACACTATAAAGCTTAAGAGTAAATTTATGTGTTTGCATGTGTAAAAGTATGATACAACCTCTATTGAATTATCCCTTAAATTGATTAAACAATGAAGGTAATAGAATATATAACATCCTCATACCAGTTTATTACAGTCCTTATACATGACTGGTAGCAGTTACTTCTTCTGAAAACAAACTGTATTAATGTAAGGCAGTACATTTTTCCAAATTATGAATTAATAAGATTTTCAGTTTAATAAGTAGTTGAAAAAATGTCTTCTGAAGGAAATATTAACCTTACAAATACATTCTCTCCCCCAAATTCTAAGTCAATTGTTTGGAACTCCAAAACCTTTTATAGAGATTTAAGGTTAGAAATGGAGGCCACATCTCTTTATGCGTGTATGGACAAGAATGGTTTAGAAGAGTCTGAAAGTTATAGCTGGACACTGTCACAGAATTTATGGGCTATGCCACAAGACTGACAAGGTACCAGTTTTTTACCTTCATTTCATCTCAAAATTTCAGTATTTTCTGCTGCTCCCCTTAGGACTCAGTGACTCTAAGTGTTCATTAAACTACCCTAGCACTGGCACAATGCATCGATTTTTGTAGTAGTAGAAGATTAGGAAAAAAAAACCTACAAAAGGAGAACTCGTCACATGCATGAGGCACAGCCATACTGTGGAATACTATGCAGCACTCAAAAGGAGTGTGGCCGCTCTTTGTGTACTTATGTGAAACCATCACTAAAATACTTACTGTGGAAATGGAACAAGGCCTAGAAAGGTCTGAATAATAAGCTATGATTTTTGTTCAGGAAAATAATGTTTCTATGTATATGTCTGTGGCGTTCCACAGAATAATACCTATAGGGAAGAGAATTTTCTTGGAACAGGAAATGAAGAGAGAGACTTTTCTTGCTGTTTCTTATCAGAATGAATTTATAAGCACATAGTTTGACTTCGTATTCTCCATCTCCTTAGATATATTTATACCATCAACACCCTTAATATACTAATCAATCATTGGCCAGAAGGATTTTGTTTAAAATGCTCAACTGCAACAGAAGGAAGAAGAAAACAGACATACCATGAGGAAATAGAGGCAATTGAGAGGGGAAGAGGGTTCAAAAGGATGTGTGAGAAAGAAATTATTTATGGTGGAAATAAGATGATACAGAAATAAGAAAAGAGGAAAAAGGTAACACTGGATTATGCAGAATTTCTTTAAGAGTGAGGAGGCCTTGGAGGAACATGCTTGGTTCAGACAGTTTTCTGCCAGCAGGTGGCATCATGAACCCAAAACAGTTTGGATGCCAGGTTAGTATGGGTAGGGATGGGTTAGTGATTGGTAGAGGGAAGGTAGAAATGAAACGACTTTTGGATTTGTCAGAAAAATAAAACACAGTGAATTATAAGTTAAAACAGAGTTGACATAAGTCATGAAGTCAGCAGTAATTTCTGAGTTGCACTAGAATTTGAGTTGAATTACTGAGGAAGCTGAATCCTCCAGAAATAGAAAAAATAGTGAGCTTCTCTCTGATAAGGTGTCAGAATAATGGAATCAAAACTGGCAGAGCAGTAAATGCACATAATTCCATGGATAAAATCTTCTGTAATAGACATAAGGTTCGTGCCTATCTCAGTAAATCATGTTGCGCATTGATGTCTAATAGTATATATATTAATTTAAAATGTGAATGTCTAAAATAAATCAGTTTCACATGACATAAATGTATCCATTTATTGTATCTATTTATTTTCTATTGATCCATTTACACAATTTAATAATTTTGAAGTATTTTAGATCAGGCTATAAAATAATTTTTTGATATCTATTCTATGTAGGGAAGAATCTTTTGAGTCTATTTATTCAAGAATATTTTCTAGTTACTTGTCCTGTGCCAAGTTCTATGTACTGACAAGATGATGAAAACATAGAGCCCCAACCCTCATGGTGTATGATTATGAGAAAGTAAAGGGTCTGATATAAACCTTACCATTATCCTGACATGTTGCTTGTTGTTGATGCAATACTGACAATTAATTAGTTTCTTTAATTCTCCATTTATTAAAAAAAATATTTAGGGAGGATCTCACATGTACTCACTACAGTTTAAGGTGCTGGACAAATAGAAGTGAATAAAACAGATAATAATCTTTGACCTTGAAGAACTTACATATCAGTTTCTTCAGATAAATAACATCAGATAAATAACATAATAATCATTTCCTTGCAATAAAGATTAAATGAAAAAAATACACATATGGAGTATTGAGATCAGTTCTAGGAAACAAATAGGCTCCCAATAAAGAGAGACTCTCTTCTCTTCCCCTTTAATTTATTGAGATTAAGTATTTTTTCCTACAAAGCCTGTGGACGGAAAGGTGTCTGTTTTTTTCGATTTTTGTATTCACAATAAGAACTCAAAGTTTATCAAACTGTTAATATTTTTATTTGGAGAAGTGGTAACAAATAACACTGGAAAGTGAGGCAAGAGACAGATCTTATTTGATAAGTTTAGGAATCTAAATTCTGTTCTGCAAGCAGTGAGGAACCACTGAAGGATTTTAATCCAGATGTTCGGAGTTCAGATTTATAACTTAGAAAAATAACTATGCCAGCAGTTAAAGTCAAGAGAGAAATTAAGGGAGCCAAGGAGGTGGAGCTTAGGGGTGGAGTGGATGAGAGAGGAAGGAAAAGGTTCATGTTTGGAATAATTTTTGTACTCAAGAGTTCTGGAAGTAGATCATTTAGCTCAGGGAGGTCTTGTATAGTTAGAGGAGATGTGGGCTAAGAGCAGACCCCAGGGGAATACAATGTCAGTACAATTCAGTTATGTAAACGATTATTGAGCACCTGCTATGTGCCAGGTGCTATTCTAAGTCCTTGAGAAATAGTGATGAATGGGTGCTTGAAGTTTACATTGTAGTGGAGGGAGATAATAAACAAACAAAATCCAGAAGGCAGTATCAGTCAGTGACAAGGGTTATGCAGAGAGTTAAAAGAGGTTGATGTGTGAGAGAGTAACAGGAGGGCTAATGTGGATCAGTGATCACAGAAGCCTCTCTGGAAGGCTGTCTAAGGTCCATATGGCAGGAAGAAGCCAGGCCTAGAAAGTCAAGAGAAAGCCTGCTTTGGGCAAAAGGATATATTGATAGTTAAAACAGAGAAAAGAGAGCTGTCCGGAAGAATTAAAAAAGAGCCCTCAGAGTGATAGCTGGTGAAGGAGTTTAGTATTGCTGTCCAAGATGAGAGAGGAGAGCCTTCAAAGGAAGAGTGATCGACACTGAATCAGAAAAATCAAGTTTAAGAAAAGCCCATAAACCATTGGTTAGGTTTATTAATGGTGACTTTAGCAAGGGTTACAAAAAGGAAGGGTGACATTCATTATCATCTGCAAGGTAGCTATGTTATTTTACATTTTATGTGGCTGTTCACTTGAGTCTTTGCTATAACAGTAATACTACTATAATCATTTTACAGATGAAAAGACCTAGAATCAAAGATGTTAAATATATTACCCAAGGTCAGACAACTAATAAGTTGGTATATGAACTCAGTTCTAACTACAAAATTCAGTGTTGCCAACATTATGGGTGTGAAAGAAGTGAGATTGCAGAATGTGGTTGGGGGGTGGATAGAACAGGGAGAAAGTGAATATTTTGTGTACATAATTCTTTCATGACATTTGACCCTGAAAGAAAAGTTATGGAGTGGGGGGTGCAATGACCTCTTTGACTTGCTGAATTGTGTGTTTCATTAACAATATTTATTTTATATTGTTTAGTAATCTATAAAATCCCTGAAGAAGTGAAAGTTCTTATTTTTATTTTATCCTATACCAGGGTTTGATAAACTATATAGTCTGTGGACCAAATTTGGCCCACTTTCTGTTTTCCTAAGTATAATTTTATTGTAATAGGACCACACTCACTCACCTGAATGTGCGGCTCACATTTACATATTATCTCTGGTGGCCTTTGAACTATATTGACTGAGTTGAACAGTTGCAAGAGACCATGTGATTCATACAGCCTCAAATATTCCCTAGCTGGCCCTTTACAGGAAAAAGTTTGTCTATCCTTATAGGGAAAAAAGAGTTGTTGAAAGTTGTTAGCAAATGAAATGGATTCTGTGGAACATAATAATGGTATATGTAGAAACAAGATTTTAACATGGCTGTTCATACTGGGTGGATGTGTAATCAATTATTTTGTTGTTGCAGGAAAGAAGTGATAGGAGACTTCCCAGGTGGGGCAAGTGGGAAAGGATAGATGTGGACTTGGGTGGTTGATGGAATGGAGTTGTGAGACAACATCAGGGGTGATCCAGCATCAGAACCAGGTGAATGAGTGCAGAAATGGGAAAGCTGAAAGGCAAAGATTAGAGGGGAAGAGGGAGAAATTTATTTTAGGAGTGTGCAATGCATTGGGACTCCGGTTGAGCATTGGACTGTGGGTTTTGGCTCAGGTCATGATCTCAAGGTCATGAAATTGAGCCCTGTCTCAAGCCCTATGTGGCACTTCTCTGCTCAGTGCAGAGTCTGCTTACAACTCTCTCCCCACGTTCCCCTCCCCACTGCTATATCTATCTCTCTCTCAAATAAATAAATAAATAAATATTAAAAAAAAAAAAAGACATGTGTAATGCATTGAATGTAGCACAGTACAAAGAACAGACCTGAGATCTGCGGAACCTGGGATGGAGTCCCAGCTCCCAACAGTACACAAGTGACATTGAGAAAAGGACCTTTCTCAGCCTGTTTCCTTATCTGCAAAATAAGAAAAATGATGGTTTTTGGTGAGGTCAAAATGAGATGTCTTGTGCTTAACATTGTGTTTGGGACATATTTGATAATTTTAGCAATAATAAGTTATTATTATTATTGTCTATAAAGTTATTATATTTTAAAATACTATGGAAATTAGGCCATCATAACAAGTTTTGCATGACTTTAAAGTAGATTTCATTTTTATTTGTGTCAAAAGTGAACCCTTTGCTTGACTTTGGCCTATTTCTCCTTATTATTCAGTCATCTTTTTTAATGCTTTCTTAATAGACAATTTGTCATGTCCATGCCCAAGTAGGAAACTTTCTAGCATAACATCAATTTCCTTGGCATTGAAGAATAAATTTAAATGATTCATTAGCATTACAAAATTATTTGTTGAAATTGGTATGATTTTAATGGAATTAGAGGATACGATCAGATTATTCTCCTCTGAAAACTTAGTACTTTGACTTCGCATTTATTTTTATTTTTAACAAATGTTTCAACCTCAGCATTTGTCTTTCTACAGCAATTCCAGGGCATAATGAGATTGACATGGCCACCTACCTAGTCACCCAGGAATACTTCCAGTTGATTTTTTTCCCTGTCTTTGCCCTTCTAATCCCTACTGATCATTATATGCTTTTTATATACTACCCATGATTCAAATACCAAAACCAAAATTAAGTAGAACAAAAAAAACATTTTTATAGTAATTGTCAATGAGTAGACTTTATACATACATGAGTGGTCATGATGTACAGATTAAAGATCTGTAAGCTATTATACCCACAACATACACTACCTTATAATCTGTCTTAGCTATTGAACTTTTAGGAAGTAAAAAAGAAACTTTCTCCTTTCTACATGATATAGAAACTAATTGAGACTCAGATGCAGGGTTCAAATAGCTAGATCAATTTTTTTTTAATATATTTTTTTTATTTTTTATAAACATATATTTTTATCCCCAGGGGTACAGGTCTGTGAATCACCAGGTTTACACACTTCACAGCACTCACCAAAGCACATACCCTCCCCAATGTCCATAATACCACCCCCTTCTCCCAAACCCCCTCCCCCCAGCAACCCTCAGTTTGTTTTGTGAGATTAAGAGTCACTTATGGTTTGTCTTCCTCCCAATCCCATCTTCTTTCATTTATTCTTCTCGTACCAGTGAAAACTAGGTTTGGTGAGTTTGGCTTAGCTGGAAAGTAAGTAGACCTTATAATACTTTCTGTTAAATTGCACCTAAGCATTGCTTTTTAAGAGAGGGGTGAGACCCAAGAGTGCCAAGCTAGCAAAAGTTCTCCACATGGAAACATTAAGTATAGGGAGTAAATGTTTACTCATAACATTAGTTTGTTCTTAAAACTCTTTCTTACAGTTAAACACATGTGAGTAGAAGAACATTACCTGTCCAAGATTATTCTCAAGCAAAGCAATATAGTGTTTATCCCTATCCATTTTGATATTAAATTTCCTTAAAAAATCTTTTTTGTTAATCTTCTTTTATTGTGTCTCCTTTGACATGTATCCTCTTATTGTTCATGTATTTTCAGTTGTTCTGCATTCTGATTTTTCCCACACCACTGACATTGGTATTTATTTGATTGCTAATCTTTTATCTCTCATGCAAACATGATTTAACTTCAACATGATTTCACCTTGATGGGTACTATGGTGGCTCACTGGGCATTTGGTCTTGCTATACGTGTACATTGCTGCCCTTCATGCATTTTGGTTTATCCTTTTAAGCAGTTTGCAGTAGTTTAAGCTTACTTGCAAGCTCTTTGCTTCCAATCTTTTTTAATGTACACACTGGGTTTATAGTTAATGATTCATTTACCTAATACACACCAAAAAGGTTCATTATATAGGTCAAAGCTAGCTCTTTAAAAATTTTTAGGAAATAATCTTAGAAAAATCAATCCTTAAAAAAACATGCTTCAACTCAGTATTACATTCAGCAGGATAATACAATTAATGTTAATTGAGTTTATGTCACTAGTTTACCTTGTTTCTCATGAGGGACCAAAATAAAGTACATGGTACCATTTTCTCTATGACATCCTGTTGTGAATTTACTCAGAGCCATGTGTCTTAGCTCTGGTTAAAATCTTGGCTGTTCTGCTGGCCTTAAAGACATTGAAAAAGTGCTTCAGTTTCTTAAGTGGCAGTTTACTTCTTTGCAAAACAAACCCCATAAGATTGCTAGAGAGTAAAATGAGATAATATAGTTAGTATATATATGGTACTTAGCATACTGCTTAATTATTTAAAACATATTCAACATAGATTAGTCTCAACTTCAACATTTACTCCTCCACTTTTCATGCCCCTGGAAGACAGTACTCTGTTGGTGATGCTTGTTTAGTAAACAGTAGAATAATAATAGTAGAAAAACAGTTAAAGATTCCAGAACTCCCTTATATGATAACTCACTGGGCCTGTATGTATAGGATCTGAGATAGTGAGTGTTCAGTAGGCTCTAAATACAAACTCCAACTCCAAAAACAGAGCGTTGAGAACAGGGAGAGAGAAAAAGAAAATAATTGTTGGAGGGCATGGGTTCATAGAGAAAACTTCTTATAGAATAGTTCATCCTGTGTCCATACTTTCCTCAAGTCAGGAAGTTACTTCATGTTTCTCTACTGTGCATTGACTTTTATTTATTTATTTGAGAGAGAAAGAGAGCACAAGTTGGGGAGGTTGGGCAGAGGTAGAAGCGGGCTCCCCACTGAGCAGGGAGCCTGATGACAAGGGGGCTTGATCCCAGGACACCAAAATCATGACCTGAGCCAAAGGCACATGCTCAGCCGAATGAGCCACACTGATGCCCCTGTGCATGGCTTTAGTTAAAGCTCTTTGAGGAATGAAAAACAGAACCACACCTCAATATCTCAAGTAGAAATGGAAGTGGGACAGTAGCAGATATTTTAAGGATATGAGAGCCAATCTCATTGCTATCCAAGATCACAAAATGAAGCACAGTCATATCCCATGGACAGGAAATGAGGAATTGTTAAATCCGGGACTGAGTTACTCTCTCTTTCAGAGGTCACTTGGCCTCCTGTCCTCTCATCTTTCTCTTCTCCCTTCTAATCCACCCTCTGCACCCTGGCTTTCTTTTCTCTCTTCCTCTCTCTCTGCCTGTCCCTTTTGATTCTCTCCCTCACTCCCCACACCTCCTACCAACATTTTTCACTTGTACTTGGTCCCAAATGCAGTCTTTAAATCAATATATCCTTTCAACTCATCACTCAAAGATAATTGGCTCAGTCTTTCACTATTTTAATTACACTTCCCAGAGAGGAGCTGTTTTGGCTCAGATCATTTGTGTTAATCAGTGGATTGGCCTTCATAGATAAGAAGGTGAGCACTTGGGTTGTGGTCATGTGATGCCTATAGTAAGACTCCCCTCCAGAGGCCATATGAGAGGGTTCGTTAGGAAAGTAGCAGTTATTTTCCTAGCACTTCTCACAGGATCTGGAAAGTAGTGTGTGCTCAATAAATGTCTGATGAATAAATAAATGATAACACTGAGTTCATTGCTTATCTTGCTAAGATTCTCAGCTTTACTAATAATTGACAGCCAGTATGTGTCAAGTCTTTATCATTAGCTAAGCATTGTTTGATGTACAGTCCATGTGTTCAGTCTGTAGTCTTCCCAACAATTCTATGGGAAAATCAGGCCTGTAAAGGTTAAATAACTTGTTCAAGGGTACACAGCTAGTAAAGGGCAAAGCCAAGCCTATGCCAAGCCTATGCCTAGGTACTTTGGCTCTAGCCCTCTTGAACTCATTCAAGACCAGCTCCAACTCTGCACTTTATTTCCTACAATATAAAACAGGTGTATTTTAACTTATACCACTATTGATATTTTAGCACTTTTCAGTAGTATTTAAAAAAATAATAAGAGAATGGAGTTGTATAACTAAATTAATAGATACCAAGAAGGTCAGAGTTGACTGGTATACAATGCAAATGGATGGCTAAAAAAGTTTAACATTTTGTTCCTAAAAATGTTTTATTTTTTTTTCTTTTCCTCTCCCTGGTTATACATTTCTATATTCTTTTTTTTTTTTTCCCTTATCAATCTTCTTCCTTCTAATAGCCATTTTATTTGTATCCACTTTATGGCTAAGTGTGACTGCTCCTCTTGTAGTAGAAACCATTCTGTTCTATAGCCCAGAACCACAAATTTTCAGTGCTTTCTCAAAGGAGAATATGTGAGTAGAAAGGAAAACATAGTAGACAATAAGAGGAAAGCCTTTTGTGCAACAAAGAGTAAGTCTTAATGACAGTTTAATCTCAAAAACTCAAAACATTATGTAAAATACAAAGACAATGAAAAGTACAAGATAGTTCAAATTGACATTAGACTTACTTTTCTCAGAAAAGCTAAAACAGATGTTCTTTTTTTTAACTAAACTACTACATTTTAAAAAATGGTAATACTGACTGATGTAGAGGACACATAAGTAGGAGAACAGTGAACTTCAAGCAAAGAATATGGTAGTATGTCTTTTAAAGTCTTTAAAATATCAGTTGGTTAAGCATCTGCCTTTGGCTCATATCATGATCCTAGGTCTCAGGTCATTATCCCAGGGTCATAGGATCCAGCCTCATGGGATCAAGCCCCATGTCTGTGTCTTAGCCAAATGGCCCCCCATCCCACCCCCAGATCAGCAGGGAGCCTGCTTCTCCCTCTTCCTCTGCACCTCCCCCCACTTGTGCGTGCTCTTTCTCTTTCTCAAAGAGGTGAATAAAATCTTTTAAAAAATTCATTAATTTCTCTTTCAAAAATTATATGCTAAGAAAATTATTTCAAGGGTGGCATAAATTTGTGTACAATGCTACTCATTCATCCCTGTTATACAAATCGAGCCTGGTGATAATTTAAATGTTCAAAAATGAGAAAACGTTAAGCTAGAGATCATATGTATAAAATATGCTACTATTAAAATGATTTTTACAAAAAATCAGTATGATTGTTAAATGGCATTGAAGTAATGTTTACAAAAGTGATCCTAAAGCTATATGTAAATGCAGATGTTTACACATTCACAAACAAGGAGACTCGGACACCAAAATATTTGTAGCATTCATCTCAGCCTGGTAGAATTATACATAATTTTTGAAAATATATTTGGGTACTCCAAGTTTTCTCCAATAAGCACAATGATATGAAAGCAATATTCTTCTGTTAGGTTTGTGTTTAAAGGAATCTCCTTAATACCTGACTTCTCATTACAGACAAGCCTAGAGCATCCAGTTTGCCAATCCATCTTGGGAACAGGCTTGCTCGTGTTACTTGAGGCCCTAAATCTTATAGCTGTAAGTTAAAAGAAACCTGAGGTTGCCCACCTTACATGTAGGATAAGTGTTTAAAACAGCGGCATATACAACCATTCAGATAAACCCTTTCCCAAGACGAAATTCTTTGAGTAAGCATCTGTTTAGGGTAAACCTCAGCTTTCTTCTTCCTAAGTAGGAAAAAAAAAATCTGTTCTTTCCTACTATGTTTTTAAAGAAATTATCTCACTGCTAATCAAATACTTTTAACATTGTTAAAAACAAAATGGATAATACGAGTTTTAAACAATTACAAAATACTGATAATCAGAATTGATATATTTGACATATTTGTCATATTATATTGTGATGACACTGATTCTGATAATGTTTAATTCCAGCTACAAAATGAAGGATTAATTTGTGGGTATAAAATGATTCATTTCTTCCCTTTTAGATTTTGGTTTTGTGTTAGGAGGTTTTTATTTATGTTTGTTTCTCAGTGTGCTTTCTGTTTCATTTTATTTCTGAGTCATAAGTTAACACAATTCACACTCCCCCTTTTTTCCCTGTCATTTGCCAACGTCTTTAGTTCATGTTGGTAGGACACAGCTTCTAAAAGTGTTGCTGCTCCTTATAAAGACATACTGGATTTAGAATGATGCTTTTTTGTGACTACAATATTCAAAGGGCTTTTGGTTTCATATTGACTGAACTATATAATCTGTAATTTTCTTTATTATATATAATTTCTTGAACATTGAGAGCTGTCAGATTAAACTTGCACTTGTCAGTTACTAGATAATAGGACCAGAGAAAACAGTAGCTAGTGTCCACCTAGAATTTATTTAGAAATTTTCCCTTTGTATGAGAGGAATTATTTGTTCTGCATGTTATTTCTAGCTTGTACTCATTTCTTACTTGTTTTTATATCTAAAATACTTATGTAATAAATGTATATTGAATAAATTAATGAATTTTTGTCAAATTTTGTGAGTATTATTGATTCAGAAATTCCCAGTTTAAGATATGGGAAATACTGATTTGACATGTGTCTTTATTTTTATTATTAGCAAGACATGTTATTTATCTCCGTTCAGGGACTGTTTTCCTTTGATACTGGAGAATAGACATTCTCTATTTTTGATTGTTAACAAGTTACCATTTAATTTAAGAAAAGATAGATATTTTTCTTTGTTTTAGGAAGAATTCTGATATGGTAGGAAAATTTGTCAAATACAATTGTATATAAATGTATGTAAAAGGCCACTTTAATGATTGAGGTGAACTGATCCATTTGAGGTAAAACTTGATGACATCTGGTTACCAGGAAAAAGATGCAAAGCTTCAGAGAGGTGATTAGGCTAGCCACGTATAGTGTCCCATTTGTCCTGTGAATGGAAAGAGTGGAGACTGGTGCTCTGCTTTTCTTCTCTGAGCTGTTTATGTGTCTCTCTCCTCTACTGTATAAGCTTTTCAAAGGCAAGGACAGTATATTTCACATTGACACACACACAATGAATATTTAATGCAATGGATTTGTTGAATTAGAGAAAGAAATGGGAGGCAAAATGCTGGAGATGTCAACGTTAAGGTCATATTTAGTTTAATTATAGCCCTAATTGGCCTCCACTATTGATTCTATGCAATTGAAATAGAGCTTTGAGGATCTTAAGGCTGAAATAGGTTGTTGTGTCTCCAGCTGTATCTGAGCTGGCTGCTCTGGTACTCACTTGACTTTAACAATATTCAAGACCAATGGAAAGTGGAGAAAAAGGAAGTTAGATGTAATAAATACTTGAAGAGGAGAAACTATACTATATTGACTAAATTGGGATAAAGGTTTAAAAAAAAAAAAGATTTCATTTTTATGAAGCCAAAGAGGCAATATATTGATGTCACTGGAGAAGTTGTAAATAAGACGATGATGAGGCCATAAAATGAAGGCAGTGGGAAGGACATAGTATGGTGAAAAAGAACAGTCTGGGTTCAAGTTTAGACTCTCTGGTTATTGGCTATGAACTTCACAAATGGAGGAAATCCTAATATCTTACTTATAGAGTTATTTGTCATGGTGTTTGAATATGATAATATATGGGTTTTTTTAAGGGATTGTTTTTACTCTGGGACCTGAAATCCATTTACTAACTCAAATAAAATAGGGATAAGTTTTAAAAATTAAAAGGAAATTAGTGACCAATCAAAAGAAGTATAGCCTAGCTCATAAGAAGTTGAAAGTCATTGTGACCCTATTCTCTTTATCTCCCCTGTTTTCCTTGGGGTCTCATGGTCTACTATCAAACTCATTTTTCTGAATTCCTTTGCTATTCTTTATGATGTCTTTGGCTAAGAGTAACAGAAAACTTGATTGTAAGGGACTTATACAACAAGGGATTCATTATCTTATGTTATAAGAAGTTTGAAGATAGAATAGACTCAGAGTTGACAATTCAGCAGCTCAACTATATCATTGTAGACTCAGGTTCTTTCTCTTTATATGTTCCTACTTCTACCTATAGGCTTGTCCTCTTCAACTGTCCACTTACAGGGTCTTCAGATAACTTAACCTCAAGCATCAGTGGTCCTCAGGAAGAAAAGGGGCTGTTTTTCTTGCATATTTGCTTTTAAAAGCCAAGACTACTCATTGGGTATATTCCAGCAATGATTTTCTTCATAAAATACATAATTTTAAAGCTATTCATGAAATACTCAAATAAAAACATTCTGAAGATACTAAGGTACGAAATCAGATGAGAGGTTAAAAAGAAATCTAAGTTTCACTTCTAGAGACATTATGGATAGACCAGAAATTATACATAGTCATGTGTAAACTGTTTAAATTTGTAGAAATTACAATCATTTAAAATACCTACTGTATTAAACCTTTTATAATAGTTGTTAGATTGAACATATCTGGAAATTTCTCAAGGCAATTGGAAATACACACATAGAAAAAATGACTTAAAGCTAAAGGACCACATAGTTCTCCCTTAATATAAGGAAAAGAATTGAGGAAAACTTCATCAAGAAATGATATTTTACCTCACCTTGGGAAAATTTGGTCTAGAGTTCGACTAAATCAAGGGATTTGAATGTCATCACCATATTGATAATACACAAGACTTAAGAGGTTAAAAGTGACAATAAAATAATTCATGAGATGAAAAATAATAAAACAGGTTATTTTCTTGTAATAATACTTATTATTATAGCAGTATCATATGATATTTATGGTTTCAAAGTCAATGAATTTATATGTCTGGTCTAAATTGATTCTCTCCGAAGCACATCCCACAGGTGTTAGTATCATTGTTTTGTAGTTTGTGAGACTACTACTTAAAACATTTAGACATGTTGCCCCAAATGAAGCAGCGAAAAAGTAGAGAAACTGAAATTCTGGAGCTTGTCTTTGGACCGAAACCTCACATTTAGTCATTTATAATGAACTGAAAGTAGTAGAGTCTTTGGATTCTAAAATATCATCATTAAATAAATAAAATAAGGATACATACGAGATCCAGTAGCACTACTCAGGAATTCTGTATTTAATTACATAATCTAAACATCTTTAGGGTTCTCTAGATTTTTTCCCATTTTGAATCAGTCAGTTCATTTAGATTTTACCCTGTATAGAGAGAAAATGCATGGGTTATTATGAGAATTCTCAGGCAAATATGTAATCAAATTGCATGAACTGAGACTTAAGATATAGCACCTCTGAATACCTGCAATTGGCAAATGAAACCAACGAAAAATTTCTTGGATTTTATTAAAAATTCAAAGTTTAAAAACCCCTTGTTAGGCAAATGATGATTAAATTTTAATTTAAAAAAACAGGAGCATCACTTTGCTTTCATATTGCACTTTTCCAAAATCCCAAAGGGTTAGAAACACAGTAGTAGTACTCCTATGTATAATATTAATTTGTTTATAAGGACATCTGTTCCTTCTGTTTTGCCTATTTGCATCTTAAGTTTGTATATTTTCAAAATTTGACTACTCAGCTAGCGAATGCCATTTTAAATGTTTTGCTTCAATATTTTTTAACCCATTGTGTTTCTCCTTTATGCTATGTACTTACAGTTTCATAGATATATAGATACACAAATATGGATATATAATATATGTATGTATATATGTGCATATATATATATATATATATATATATACACACACACACATACATATACATACATACATATGCGTACATATGTTGGTAAGGCATCCGTTCCGTAAAATAAAACTACATTTGTCCATATCACTGACATACTGTAATAGCAGTATGTGGACAACAGAACTTAATTCAGTGAATATTGTTAGTTTATGAATATTCATTAAATTTGTGTTTAAGCAGCATTTCACCTTCGTAAATGGTTATACCCAGAAAGAGTTCTAATTAAAGGAATTAATTAGGACTTGGAAAGGGGAACAGAGATTTGTGGGTATTTGGAAGGGGTATTTTTCTCCTGAGAGAAATACCCCCCAGAAAATTTGCAATACAGTTTGCATGTACATCAGGTAAAATGGGAATGGAGGGCTCTGAATCTTAAGGGCACAGAAAGTAGATGTCTTGTCCAAATTAGCATAAGACATTTTGCAGATCCTAGCACACCTAGGTCTTTCCTTGTGGAATTCGTCTTTTAAAAAAGCTGGTTGCCAATGTTCAAAAGCCCCATTTGACACTAGCATGAAGTTAAACCCAGTTAAACAAGAATAATCTCACTATGGATACTATTCCATGGTCAGAGTGGTGCTTCTTCCCCTCTCAGTTACCTTTATAATATAATACCCCTGCCACCAGAAACCCAAAGGAAGCAGCTGTTCTGAATATGTACAAACAAAAGAAGTTGTTACTATAGCAACCATAGAACTCTGGAAAAGCTTTCTCTTGAACATTAGCCAATCCCTCCTGTTCACCTCTCCCTGTTTTCCTTTTGTGCACCAGTACAAACTGCCCTAGGGCAGAAACGGTGATTGGTGATTTGACCACACATGGGCAGGGATGAGGGACAAGCAGAGGGGAGGCTGCAGCTTGCACCTACACTTTGCAGGAGCCGGAAGACTTGCTCCTCCAGGCCATGATGCTTATGAAAAGGGTGCAGAAGGTGCAGAAAGGGACGCTTATGAAGGACTGGGTTGCTTTTTATTCTCCTTTAAAAAATACTACTGGCCTATCTCTACGTGATAAAGTAATAATGTCTCTTTCATCTCTTCAGTTTTCTTCCTCACCGCACACACATACCCATGAGCCAAACCTGGCAGGGTGAATGGAATCTGAATGGAATCTGATTCCACAGTTGCTATTGACATAGAAAAAAAACAAATATTTGATTTCAGAAGTAGGTGGGTGGCGCTGATTGCTCAAAATTGTTGTTGTGTTTCTCCACATGGTAGAAAATATAGGCGTGGTTTATAAAAATTGGCCCTAGCTTCAGAAATCCTGTCCCAAATAATTAAAATTCCGGTCATCTTATCTCAGTTTTAATGTCTTGCAAAGTTTTGTTTTGATTAATCTATCAACAGTGTCTTTCATTTACTGTTATAGTTCTTGTGGTAGTCTACCTTCAATTTACTAATTGTCTGTACTCCCAAATTAGTTCCTATTAATATTCCTCTTCCTGTACCTTGAATTCAGTCTTGTTCAGGTTGCTTTCTCCTCCTCCATCTTGCCCTCTAAAAATTAAGTTTATTGTTGAATGTTGGCATTAGTAGCAGACTGGTCTTCTGTTTTCTGCTCCTCTATATTATTTTCCCTCCTTTCATATCCTTTTTCTAGTCACATCAACCAAAATAAAGTCCATGTAAATACTCATGTTAGTATCATGACATTTTAATATTTTTTGAATTTCTTTTTATGGCTCTATTTGATGTTTATATGGTTATATATGCCTAACAATTTAAAAATATAACAGCTTTAAAAATTATGTTAGCTAACTAAAATATATTGGCTGGGTTCTCTTTGCCTATTTAACATAAATTTATTTTGGCTGGAGTAAACTTATACATGATGCTTCATAACATACTAAAATATCATGAATTTGAGAAAATTAAAGTTGAAACTGCATCTGCTTAGAGATTTTTATGCTTGCATTGGGTACATGCCTTTAGTTTTTGAAAGATAATTTAGGAAGATTTTTTAGGTATCTAAAAAAGTTAAACCCAGTTTATCCCATCAATTCTGTTCTAGCCATTGTTCTTGTGGTGGTTTGTAAAGAGGTGATTATTTATACCTGGGTGTAATTTACATGGACCAGTCTGTTTTATCCATTTTTAAAGCATTTATGTATCATTTTCAAGTTTTATCAGTTTCTAATGATACCTTAGAATTATCTTGCTGGTTTATACTAGATTTTATCAACTTTACTAATATTTAGATAATTGGAGAAGAAAATACAATATACTGTCTAGTTATAAGATGTTATAAAGCAGGCTACATGGAGGAAAATATTCCCTTGTAAAGGATTTTCTTCTCAATACTTATATAAAATATTGCTACCTTGTGCCTTGAATTTTTATAGTCATACCAACCATAAAACCAAAGCATCACTGGCTATTGTAGATGTTGATATTTTTCTTTTATAATATGTAACTTTCCAAGATAGCATGCTGACTGTAGATGTTCCAGTTCCTGACTTACACTTCTCTGACTTGAGATTTACATGAAACCTTTGGGAAACTTATAGTCATAGTAATATATTATTGAAAAATATTTACCCACTTCTGATGTGAAAAATATAAGCAATGGAAAAGGCAAGAATTTGGAACGAAAAATACTAAAAGAAAGAAGTTTACAAACACTGTCTATTGGTATAAAATCTTTCCTTCAGGTAGAGAATTGCCCCCCTCTTTCCATGCACACTTAAGCCCTAAAGCATCTTTATTTGGCTCTCCTTGATCCATTATAGTACTTGCTGCATTGTTTACACATATGCTCAGTTAAAAAAAAAAAAAAAAAAAACTCTGAATTTCATCCACAGAGGATACTGTAGTTTTCACCTAGTAGGTTCTGAAAAATTATGTTGTGGAAGAAGGAACCAATATGCACAAGCAGTGTAAAATGCTACTGCTGCAATTGCTTTCCTTCGAGTTAATTTTCTACCAGATGATCAACGGGACTCAGACAAAATTACTAGCACTATGATGACCCCTGGTTGTTCATCCCTTTTAACCAGTTCCTAGTTCCTCTTTTCTTCTCCCTCTCCAATTCAGTCAAATATTTACTATCTGCGGAGGCATCAAGCTCTGACCGCCTTATTCTCCACCAGTTTTGGAATGTTTTCTGATCGTTCTAAACATCAGCATGGTGACAGAAACTGGAAAGAAACATTCTGTATAACTTGCAGTGAATAACTTGCAGGTGTAGATAATAAAATCAATAATGTTGAAAGGATGCTGAGCAGATGTTATTTGCATTGAACAAATTGTATCTATTTTTCTTACCATAAATGGGACACAAAATGGCACCATGGTAATTGGTGGAAAAGGGAATGTAGACGCAAGACATTTTCTCAAAGGTGATGACTGGTTCAGTGATTGGAAATGACTCAGAAATAATATTTTGGGTTTATTGAGTACTCAAGAATGGTGCTCACACCTTAAAAATGCACATTCCTTTATGAGAGCCAATTTATATAATTCAGACAAAGTTATAGAAGTTCAAAAGAAATACATCAATTGGAGGGTATCTTGGGACATCATTCCTGAACTACAATTTAGAAGGGTGCATAAAAAATTGGACAGAAGAATTATAGTAGCAATGATGGATCTTATCATCTCTATTCTATCCATCATATAATAAAATGCTTTAAAGATATCATAATGGATCTATTAGTGACTGAATGTTCTTCTTTCGGTCACACTGAAAGAAATACTGAGATAATAGTTTCTTAAATATACAGAATATATTGATTGCTTAGTCTGAATAAAACTATGTCCCATGTTTAATTATATCTTTATGGTTTTCTACACATATTCATATTAATTATATAATTTCAGGTCTCACAGATTTTATAAAGTAGGCTGGAGTTAATGTACTTACTGTAGAAACAGTTAAGTTTTAGGCACAGAGATAGTATGACTAAAATCTAATTCTCAGGGCTCCAGCAAACTTTCTTCAGACTCCCTTAAAGGAGCCCAGACTTTAACAAGCTGTCAAAACACACCTGACACCCTAGAATGTGTTCTAAGCGAGGGATGTGCTCAATGCCGCTCAGTTTCAGAGGAGGCCTCCTAGGCTCTGCCATGGGATGGCCTTGTCGATTCCTCCTCTGCTGAGTAAACCAGAGTGAATCTAAAACCGCCCTCTTTCTCCTCATTCCTCGAGAAGGCATAAACTTTCTCCCCATGCCTCTTACTCTCACCCCGTCCTAGTCTTTCTTCCCCTCCAACAAGAGCTTCATTAGCTTAAGTTACTTACTGCCCCAGTGTTAAAACAAGGACTCATTCGTATATATGTTATTTCATGATCCATTTACAAGGAATTGTATAGTGTGTAGGGGAAAAAGTTAAAAAAAAAAAAGGAGGAAATGAAAGTCTCGACCATTAAAAGTAAAATGTACAGATGAGAAAAACCAGTGCGCGAGACAGACAGAGTAAAGAATATGGAGGGTTGCAGAAAGAAAGGAAACCTTACTGCCCTTGGAGGAGAGAAGGAGCAACACTGAATCTTCGTTTCCCAAATCTTCTATCCATCTCTGAGGGACTCACATTTACTATGTTTCCTTTCCTTTCCTTGAAGTTTCAGCAACCAATTCATGCTAGGTTAAATGGCATTGGTGGATGGGGGGTGGGGAAACTTACTGGTTGGTCGGGGAAGACTTACCAGAAGAATGAGAGTTTCTGTCAGAATTTCTCTTCTTCTTCTTTTTTCTTTTTTAAAGATTTTATTTGATTTTTATTTGACAGACAGAGATCACAAGTAGGCAGAGAGGCAGCAGAGAGGGAGGGAGAAGAGGCTCCCCACTGAGCAGAGAGCCCGATGCGAGGCTCGATCCCAGGACCCTGAAATCATGACCTGAGCCGAAAGCAGAGGCTTAACCCACTGAGTCACCCAGGCACCCCTCTGTCAGAATTTAAGGGATATTTAAACAAACCAAAAAGGCAGAGGCTGGGCCACTGACATTGCCATCACTTAGAAGCAGCTGGAGCCACAGACTCAAATACCACCAGATAGTCTTGTCTAATCCCTGTACGATGTATATCACATTCTCACACAGTTGTCCTCCCCTGGCAGGAGGGGAAGGTACTGTTAAAACTCACCAGATGAAGATCAGACTCCCTGATTTCAGACACCATACCATTTGCACTAAGACTTGGACAACACCTCTAAATTATCGTTTCCTCACCGGTGTAATGTGGTGACTTAAGACAGGGTTGTAAAACATTGAAAGTGCTTGGTACTTACAGTGTCTGAACTGAAAAATACCAACTGTTGTTGTTGCAACAGATATTTTGGCTTTGGGGGCTCACTTCTCATAGAACTTTTGCCTAAGAGAAACAGTCTCTGTTCTGTAGGCTCTAGTTAGAAAACAGCTTGATGCTGTTCCTAATTATCCTAAGTATGGTTATGTGTTCAGACTGTAAGAATAAAGGGACTTTGGAACTACAAGACTAAAGTCAGTAAGGGAGGGACAATCGCAGAGAAAAAGACAGAAGGGATGCTGAGCAGATAAAGTAATATATGCTTACCACATATAGATGTCTACAGTATCTATCTTATGCCTACACTGAATCTCCCTTCCCTTAAGCTTGATTGAGTGGGTCTCTAACTGTATCCCTGATATAGATATTAATGTAGATAGAGGTACAAAAGAAAATGAAGAAAATATAGGCATAGATTAGACAGATACTGTGTGGCCAAAAAATAATTGTTTTGCCAGTTTTATAGAGTAAGAAAAACAAGCTTGGTTTTGCTGTAATGTATCAGTCTGATTCCTGTATAGGAAATTTTAAAAATATACATAAACTTAGAAATCACTGCACCTAGAATGATATAGAAATTATTAATTATTAATTAGTCACTATTCTATATACAAATAATGTTTTGTTCATAATTGAAAAATAATACTCTGTGCTTATCTTTAGAAGTAAGTTTTATTAGCATGAACATCTAGAGACATTTTAAGTGTGCTGTTCAAAAAGACTATTTATGCATTCAATAGAGCATATATCTAAAAGGGAAATCCTTGTTCAGAAGATGCTACAATGAAATAACTTCAGTGAAATAAAATATTGAAGCTGAGTTTATTTGTATGCATATAGATACACTTAGCATTTCTGGTATAATTAAGTTTTAAAGATCAGTAATTTGCTACTTTTGTTCACATTAAGAATACTAGTATTTGTCTCAGAAGATAGCATTAGAGCACTAATGAAGGGATCTTAAATTAATAACACTTAGCCTCAAGTCAAAATTTGTAATATTTTTCACTTTTAAAGGTAACTAAGTGACTATAACTTTCCAACCTGTAGATCACAAACCTTAAGAGAATGTAGAATTATTATTACACATCCAGAAGAAATAAGCAATATCTGAAGATTCTATTAAAAAGAAAAATGCCTGGGGCACCTGGGTGGCTCAGTGGGTTAAAGCCTCTGCCTTCGGCTCAGGTCATGATCTCAGGGTCCTGGGATCAAGCCTCGCATCGGGCTCTCTGCTTGGTGGGGAGCCTGCTTCCCTCTCTCTCTCTATGCCTGCCTTTCTGCCTACTGGTGATCTCTGACAAATAAATAAATAAGATATTTTTTTAAAAATGCCTCACACACATATAATTCTTTCTAATGTAAGGAAAAGTTGTTGAGACTGATACAAATGTAAGTTACTGAATAAAGGTTCAGGGTACTCATTATCTCTTTAATCAATATATGTCAGAACAAAGCATTATGTGCACACTTGAGGTGTGTTTAAAATTGTATAAAATTGTTCCTAAACTGAAAAAGGTTTGAAGCCCTGCTTTAGAGTCTCACTGAAATGCACCATATTGTTAAACTATGTCAATGAATTGTTGAAAATAAAGGTTCTATCATCATAAGCTATATTAATTTATAGTATTAAGAAATTACCTGCTACATGCCACAAAATTACTTAACATTATGAAAATATTAAGACACTTTCCACATAAGCTCAGGCATAACTCATTTTATTGTACTTAGCTTTATTACACTTTGCAGATGTTGCATTTTTACAAATTGAAAGTTTGTGGCCACCCCACACAGAACAAGTCTGTCAATACCATTTATCCAATAACATTTGCTCATTTTGTGTGCCTCCACACTTTGGTAATTCTTACAGTATTTCAAACTTTTAAACTATTGTTGTATTTGTTATGGTGACCTGCGATCAGTGACCATTGATGTGACTATTAAAATTGCCTTGAGAGACCATGAAACACATTCATATAAGATGGCAAACTTAAATGATAAATGTTGTGTATGTTCTGATTGTTCCACTGATTGGCCATCTCCCCTTTTTCTGTCTTCCTCGGGCCTCCCTATTCCCTGAGACAAAACAGTACCACAGTTAGGCTGATTAATAATCCTACAATGGCCTCTAAGTGTTCAAGTGAAAGAAAAAGTCACCCATTTCTCACTTGAAATCAAAAACTAGACATGATTAAGCTTCGTGAGGAAAGCATGTTGAAAGCCAGGCCTCTTGAGTCTGTTTAAACAGTTAACAAACTTGTAAATGCAAAGGGAAAGGTTTTTTGTTTTTTTGTTTTTTTTTTTTAATTTTTTATTTTTGATAACATATATTTTTATCCCCAGGGGTACAGGTCTGTGAATCACCAGGTTTACACACTTCACAGCACTCACCAAATCACATATCCTCCCCAATGTCCATAATCCCACCCTCTTCTCCCAAACCCCCTGCCCCCGGCAACCCTCAGTTTGTTTTGTGAGATTAAGAGTCACTTATGGTTTGTCTCCCTCCCAATCCCATCTTGTTTCATTTATTCTTCTTCTACCCACTTAAGCCTCCATGTTGTATCACCACTTCCTCATATCAGGGAGATCATATGATAGTTGTCTTTCTCTGCTTGACTTATTTCGCTAAGCATGATACGCTCTAGTTCCATCCACGTTGTTGCAAATGGCAAGATTTCATTTCTTTTGATGGCTGCATAGTATTCCATTGTGTATATATACCACATCTTCTTGATCCATTCATCTGTTGATGGACATCTAGGTTCTTTCCATAGTTTGGCTATTGTGGACATTGCTGCTATAAACATTCGGGTGCATGTGCCCCTTTGGATCACTACATTTGTATCTTTAGGGTAAATACCCAATAGTGCAATTGCTGGGTCATAGGGCAGTTCTATTTTCAACATTTTGAGGAACCTCCATGCTGTTTTCCAGAGTGGCTGCACCAGCTTGCATTCCCACCAACAGTGTAGGAGGGTTCCCCTTTCTCCGCATCCTCGCCAGCATCTGTCATTTCCTGACTTGTTGATTTTAGCCATTCTGACTGGTGTGAGGTGATATCTCATTGTGGTTTTGATTTGTATTTCCCTGATGCCGAGTGATATGGAGCACTTTTTCATGTGTCTGTTCGCCATCTGGATGTCTTCTTTGCAGAAATGTCTGTTCATGTCCTCTGCCCATTTCTTGATTGGATTATTTATTCTTTGGGTGTTGAGTTTGCTAAGTTCTTTATAGATTCTGGACACTAGTCCTTTATCTGATATGTCGTTTGCAAATATCTTCTCCCATTCTGTCAGTTGTCTTTGGTTTTGTTAACTGTTTCCTTTGCTGTGCAAAAGCTTTTGATCTTGATGAAATCCCAGTAGTTCATTTTTTCCCTTGCTTCCCTTGCCTTTTGCGTTGTTCCTAGGAAGATGTTGCTGCGGCAGAGGTCGAAGAGGTTGCTGCCCATGTTCTCCTCAAGGATTTTGATGGATTCCTTTCGTACATTGAGGTCCTTCATCCATTTTGAGTCTATTTTTGTGTGTGGTGTAAGGGAATGGTCCAATTTCATTTTTCTGCATGTGGCTGTCCAATTTTCCCAGCACCATTTATTGAAAAGGCTGTCTTTTTTCCATTGGACATTCTTTCCTGCTTTGTCGAAGATTAGTTGACCATAGATTTGAGGGTCTATTTCTGGGCTCTCTATTCTGTTCCATTGATCTATGTGTCTGTTTTTGTGCCAGTACCATGCTGTCTTGATGATGACAGCTTTGTAATAGAGCTTGAAGTCCGGAATTGTGATGCCACCAACGTTGGCTTTCTTTTTCAATATCCCTTTGGCTATTCGAGGTCTTTTCTGGTTCCATATAAATTTTAGCATTATTTGTTCCATTTCTTTGAAAAAGATGGATGGTACTTTGATAGGAATTGCATTAAATGTGTAGATTGCTTTAGGTAGCATAGACATTTTCACAATATTTATTCTTCCAATCCAGGAGCATGGAACATTTTTCCATTTCTTTGTGTCTTCCTCCATTTCTTTCATGAGTACTTTATAGTTTTCTGAGTATAGATTCTGTGTCTCTTTGGTTAGGTTTATTCCTAGGTATCTTATGGTTTTGGATGCAATTGTAAATGGGATTGACTCCTTAATATCTCTTTCTTCTGTCTTGCTGTTGGTGTAGAGAAATGCAACTGATTTCTGTGCATTGATTTTATATCCTGACACTTTACTGAATTCCTGTATAAGTTCTAGCAGTTTTGGAGTGGAGTCTTTTGGGTTTTCCACATATAGTATCATATCATCCGCGAAGAGTGATAATTTGACTTCTTCTTTGCCGATTTGGATGCCTTTAATTTCCTTTTGTTGTCTGATTGCTGAGGCTAGGACCTCTAGTACTATGTTGAATAGCAGTGGTGATAATGGACATCCCTGCCGTGTTCCTGACCTTAGCGGAAAAGCTTTCAGTTTTTCTCCATTGAGAATGATATTTGCGGTGGGTTTTTCATAGATGGCTTTGATGATATTGAGGTATGTGCCCTCTATCCCTACCTTTGAAGAGTTTTGATCAGGAAGGGATGCTGTACTTTGTCAAATGCTTTTTCAGCATCTATTGAGAGTATCATATGGTTCTTGTTCTTTCTTTTATTGATGTGTTGTATCACATTGACTGATTTGTGGATGTTGAACCAACCTTGCAGCCCTGGAATAAATCCCACTTGGTCGTGGTGAATAATCCTTTTAATGTACTGTTGAATCCTATTGGCTAGTATTTTGTTGAGTATTTTCGCATCTGTGTTCATCAAGGATATCGGTCTATAGCTCTCTTTTTTGGTGGGATCCTTGTCTGGTTTTGGGATCAAGGTGATGCTGGCCTCATAAAATGAGTTTGGAAGTTTTCCTTCCATTTCTATTTTTTGGAACAGTTTCAGGAGAATAGGAATTAGTTCTTCTTTAAATGTTTGGTAGAATTCCCCCGGGAAGCCGTCTGGCCCTGGGCTTTTGTTTGTTTGGAAATTTTTAATAACTGTTTCAATCTCCTTACTGGTTATGGGTCTGTTCAGGCTTTCTATTTCTTCCTGGCTCAGTTGTGGTAGTTTATATGTTTCTAGGAATGCATCCATTTCTTCCAGATTGTCAAATTTATTGCCGTAGAGTTGCTCATAGTACGTTCTTATAATAGTTTGTATTTCTTTGGTGTTAGTTGTGATCTCTCCTCTTTCATTCATGATTTTATTTATTTGGGTCCTTTCTCTTTTCTTTTTGATAAGTCGGGCCAGGGGTTTATCAATTTTATTAATTCTTTCAAAGAACCAGCTCCTAGTTTCGTTGATTTGTTCTATTGTTTTTTTGGTTTCTATTTCATTGATTTCTGCTCTGATCTTTATGATTTCTCTTCTCCTGCTCGGCTTAGGGTTTCTTTCTTGTTCTTTCTCCAGCTCCTTTAGGTGTAGGGTTAGGTTGTGTACCTGAGACCTTTCTTGTTTCTTGAGAAAGGCTTGTAGCGCTATATATTTTCCTCTCAGGACTGCCTTTGTTGTGTCCCACAGATTTTGAACCGTTGTATTTTCATTATCATTTGTTTCCATGATTTTTTTCAATTCTTCTTTAATTTCCCGGTTGACTCATTCATTCTTTAGAAGGATACTGTTTAGTCTCCATGTATTTGGGTTCTTTCAAAACTTCCTTTTGTGGTTGAGTTCTAGCTTTAGAGCATTGTGGTCTGAAAATATGCAGGGAATGATCCCAATCTTTTGATACCAGTTGAGTCCTGATTTAGGACCGAGGATGTGATCTATTCTGGAGAATGTTCCATGTGCACTAGAGAAGAATGTGTATTCTGTTGCTTTGGGATGAAATATTCTGAATATATCTGTGATGTCCATCTGGTCCAGTGTGTCGTTTAAGGCCTTTATTTCCTTGCTGATCTTTTGCTTGGATGACCTGTCCATTTCAGTGAGGGGAGTGTTAAAGTCCCCTACTATTATTGTATTATTGTTGATGTGTTTCTTTGATTTTGTTATTAATTGGTTTATATAGTTGGCTGCTCCCACATTGGGGGCATAGATATTTAAAATTGTTAAATCTTCTTGTTGGACAGACCCTTTGAGTATGATATAGTGTCCTTCCTCATCTCTTATTATAGTCTTTGGCTTAAAATCTAATTGATCTGATATAAGGATTGCCACTCCTGCTTTCTTCTGATGTCCATTAGCATGGTAAATTCTTTTCCACCCCCTCACTTTAAATCTGGAGGTGTCTTCGGGCTTAAAATGTGTTTCTTGGAGGCAACATATAGATGGGTTTTGTTTTTTTATCCATTCTGATACCCTGTGTCTTTTGACAGGGGCATTTAACCCATTCACATTCAGGGTAACTATTGAGAGATATGAATTTAGTGCCATTGTATTGCCTGTAAGGTGACTGTTACTGTATATGGTCTCTGTTCCTTTCTGATCTACCACTTGTAGGCTCTCTCTTTGCTTAGAGGACCCCTTTTAATATTTCCTGTAGAGCTGGTTTGGTGTTTGCAAATTCTTTCAGTTTTTGTTTGTCCTGGAAGCTTTTAATCTCTCCTTATTTTCAATGATAGCCTAGCTGGATATAGTATTCTTGGCTGCATGTTTTTCTCGTTTAGTGCTCTGAAAATATCATGCCAGCTCTTTCTGGCCTGCCAGGTCTCTGTGGATAAGTCAGCTGCCAATCTAATATTTTTACCATTGTATGTTACAGACTTCTTTTCCCGGGCTGCTTTCAGGATTTTCTCTTTGTGATTGAGACTTGTACATTTTACTATTAGGTGACGGGGTGTGGGCCTATTCTTATTGATTTTGAGGGGCGTTCTCTGAACCTCCTGTATTTTGATGCTCGTTCCCTTTGCCATATTGGGGAAATTCTCCCCAATAATTCTCTCCAGTATACCTTCTGCTCCCCTCTCACTTTCTTCTTCTTCTGGAATCCCAATTATTCTAATGTTGTTTCGTCTTATGGTGTCACTTATCTCTCGAATTCTCCCCTCGTGGTCCAGTAGCTGTTTGTCCCTCTTTTGATCAGCTTCTTTATTCTCTGTCATTTGGTCTTCTATATCACTAATTCTTTCTTCTGCCTCATTTATCCTAGCAGTTAGAGCCTCCATTTTTGATTGCACCTCATTAATAGCTTTTTTGATTTCACCTTGGTTAGATTTTAGTTCTTTTATTTCTCCAGAAAGGGCTTTTATATCTCTCGAGAGGGTTTCTCTAATATCTTCCATGCCTTTTTCGAGCCCGGCTTTTTAGTCTTGCAGTTAATTTAATTTTTTCTTTTTCATTTTTTTTTTTTCTCGCCTTCGGGTAAAATTTTTTTTTAACTGTTACCTTTTTCTTTTTTAACGATTTTTTACTAGTTTATCTAATATATATATATTTTCTTTTTTACATTTTTCTTAGGTGTATTCTTTTTTTAAAAATTCTTTTCTTTTCTTTTTTTTTTTCTTTTCTTTTTTTTTTTCTTTTCTTTTTGTTTTTTTTTTTTTCTTTCTTTCTTCCTTTTTGAACCTCTTTTTATCCCCTTTCTCCCCACTCACGATTTTGGATCTCTTCTAATTTGGTTAAAGCATATTTTCCTGGGGTTGTTGCCACCCTTTTAGTATTTTACTTGCCCCTTCATTTACTCTTATCTGGACAAAATGACAAGACGTAAAAATTCAACACAAAAAAAAGAACAAGAGGCAGTACCGAAGGCTAGGGACCTAATCAATACAGACATCGGTAATATGTCAGATCTAGAGTTCAGAATGCAAAGGGAAAGGTCTTAAAGGAAATCAAAAGTGCTGCTCCAGCAAACAAGTGATACGGAAGCAAAATATTCTTACTGCTTATACGGAGAAAACTTTAGAGGTCTGGATAGACCAAGCGAGCCATCACATTCTCTCAGGCCAAAGCCTAATTTAGAGCAAGAGTCTAACTTGCTTTAATTCTCTGAAGGCTGAGAGAGGTAAGAAACTACAGAAAGAAGTTCAAAGCTAGCAGAGGCTGTTTGATGAGGTTTAAGGAAAGAAGCCATCTCCATAACACAAGAGTGCAAGGGGAAGCAGCAAGTGTTAATGGAGAAGCTGAAGCAAGTTCTCCAGGAGATCTAGTTAAGGGAATTAAGAGGTAACTCACCAGCAGATTTTCAATGTAGACAAATCAGCCTTCTCTGGGAAGAAGATCCCATCTAGGACTTTCCCACTAGAGAGAAGTCACTGCCTGGCTTCAAATATTGAAAGGACAGACTGATTCTCTTGTCACCTGGTCACTCAGGAGCTTTGCCAGAGACGTATGAGATTCTGTTTTCATACCTACTATACAGTATTCATTTTCCAGTCCAAGGATCAAGGGATAATTTTTACTTTTAAGTATTATTATCTAAGAAATACATATTGTAAGGCTATACCTGCCATAAATAATGATTCCTCTGATGGATTGGGGCAAAGTAAGTTGAAAACATCTTGAAAAGGATTCACCATTCTAGATACCATTAAAAGCATTCGTGATTCATTGCAAGATGCCAACATATCGACATTAAGAGGAGTTTGGAAGCAGTTGATTCCAGCCCTCATGGATGAATTTGAGGGGTTCAAGACTATAGTGGAGGAAGTAACTGCAGATATGGTAGGAATAGCAAGAGAACACAGGTTAGTAGTGGAGCCTGAAGATGGAACTGAATTGCTTCAGCGTCATGATCCAATTGAATGAAGTGTTGTTCCTTATCAATGAGCAAAGAAGTGGTTTCTTGAGAGTCTACTCTAGTGAAGATGCTGTGAAGACTGTTGAAACTGCAATAAAGAACTTAAAATATTATAAAACTTAGTTGATAAAGCAGTTGATAAAGTGTTTGAGAAAACTGACTCCAATTTGAAATTTCTACTATGGCAAAATGCTGTCAAACACCATCACATGCTGCCAGAGAAATCATTTGTGAAAGAATCAATGTGGCAGACTTCACTGTTGTTTTATTTTAAGAAATTGCCAGGATCACCCAACCTTCGGCAACTACCATGCTGATCAGTCAGCAGGCATTAACATCGACCGTCCTCCAATAAAAGATTAGGATTCAGTGAAAGCCAGGATGGTGGTTGGCATTTTTTAGCAATAAAGTATTTTTTAATTAAGGTAAGTGCTTTGCATTTTTAGACATAATGCTATTATTGCATACTTAATAGACTACTGGATAGTGTAAATATAACTCTCCTAGGCAGTAGGAAACCATAATATGTGACTTGCTTTTTTGTAGTATTTGCTTTCTTGCAGTGGTCTGGAATCAAACATATAGTATCTTTGAGGCATGGCCGTACTTTATTTTCACCCATTTTTAGTAAATGCATTACACACAAAGTTACCACATATGGATTCTTCAGGGCTCTGTATCTTTTGTATGTTTTAATAGGTGGGACTCTGAATCCTAATTTGACAATATTAGTAGCAGTGTTGAAAATGATTAATGAAAAGATAGCCATTATCATCTTGAAAGTACTAATACATTTGTAACAGGTTTAAATTGTTTGAGTCTCTGGTTTTAAGAATTCTAAAAGTCTTCCTTTCTCTGCTTTCTTTTTTCTTTTCTTTTTTTCCCTTGTTCCCTCTTCTCTTCTTCCTCTCTCCCTCCTTTTCTCCCTCCCTCCCTTCCTCTTTCCTTCTTTCCTTCTTTCTTCCTTATATTTGATCTTCAATCCAGTCAAACCTGGTTGCAATTTCTTTCCAACCCATGTCAGTGATAAGTCCAAAAGCAGTTATTTTAATGCACCCTTATACTTCTTGCTTTGTGGAGGGTCTAAGGCTTATTTAGCTCAATGGGTTGAGAAGATTTGATTGATTAATCCTTTATACCTAATCTTATCTTGGACATCTGCTTAAAAGGTGGAATTTCTATTACCATGTTCAGTTCCTCAATGCTATGCTGGGCAGTTCTCCGCAGATTCCAACAACATTCAGGAAACATTCATTCAGCCTACTCCTCCTCAGGGGCTGTGCCACTTTCTAGGACCTGTGTGTGAGGCTAGGTTTTAGATCACCACCATTAATAGAAAAAGCAATACAATTCACTTATCTGGCTAGGTAACTTCCCTTTTTTATCCAGGAGTCCCAAAGTCCCATCCTTTTATTATGTAAGTAAATGTAGTTTAATAATCCCTTCAGAGATCTCTATTTTCTAAAACAAAGGACTTGCTCCTGGAGGTAAAAGAAGCAAAGACCCAATCCTTACCTACTTACCTGGGAAAAGAAGGGAAAGTATGTCTCTTTCTTAAAAAGGCAAAAACTTCTCAGGGCACTCAACAAGGAATTTTTATTGGATCAATCTATGACAATATCTTTACCTATGCTTTGTGTCATACTTTTCTCCCTTAAATAATTTACTATTTTCCCTTTATATTCCTTGCTCTCAAAATGAGTTCATAAGGATATCCGTAAATTTCCTCCTGTGCATAGCAAATCATGAGAGTTCAAAGTTTTGTTAAAGAGCAATAGAGTTTTTATCACTTGTTTGCTTTCAATTTTATTGAAACCTCTATAAATTGACTCACATTTTAAGTATAGAGGATGAATGTATAAGAGGATTCAATAATAAAGCTTTTCTTATAGGCGACAATTCCTTCTAAATTTAATACCTTACCAGAGCTGCTTGCATGTATTTTGATGTGTCTAGCATTAATACAACTACAGAAATCTAGTTACTACTAGAGTTCTCTCAACATTTTTGGCCTGATATTTGTATAATTTTTTTATTATTTAATAAATGTTTTTAATTATTTAATAAATATTTAATAATTTTAATTTGTATAATTTGTATAATGTTTGATTAAACATAATATATCTCCAATACCAATATGACCTTGCTGCTTATATGGCATTCTAAGCAATCTTTAATGCCTGCCCAGGAGCTCAGAAGATTGTTCTCTCCAGGGATAAAATTATAGTCTTGAAGATTACCGATGAAATGATATAGCTTTATTGCTAGAATTTAAACCCGACAATAATTTGCCCAATTTTTCTGACTTTCCCTGATCTTCAGTTTCCCATATCTTGTATCTCCTAGAACAAACTCATTATATATAGATTTGTTTATTTAACAAATATTTACTCAGCTCTTATTATGTTCCAGGTACAATTGGTCTCATGGAAACAACAGAGAAAGGATAGATTATTGTCCCTTTTTCCCCTGGGGTTAACAGACTGGATCTGCATACATAATCTCTAGTCTTACTCATTGTACTGACTTTAGCTCTGGTTCTGCCCAGGGATAGTGAGCTCATTGACATTAAAGTCATCTCAGGAGTACATGGTACAAACTTGTGTGGATTGGATGATTGAGTGCATGAAAACCCAGGACTCAATGACAGAGTGTCTGAAAGGTGCTAAATTTTGGAGAAACTGTGTAATTTTGACAGTTGCCCCCAAGGAACAAGGTCTTTAGTGGCTTTTTACTTATAGTAGAGATATGTGCTGTCCTTACTACTTTCTTTTTTTTTTTTAAGATTTTATTTATTTATTTATTGGACAGAGAGACAGAAAGAGAGGGAACACAAGCAGGGGGGAGTGGGAGAGGGAGAAGCAGACTTCCCACTGAGCAGGGAGCCCAATATGGAGCTCCATCCCAGGATCATGGGATCATGACCTGAGCCAAAGGCAGGTGCAAAAAGACTGAGCCACCCAGGCTTTCTGTTCTTACTATCTTGTGAGAAATCCAGGGTCTGACATCATATGCTCCCAGAGCATGGTAGCGGTGAATACTTTCCCATCATCCTTTGTAGCATGTTTGTGAGCTCTGAAGAAATAATCATCTCTGCATTGCAGTTCCTTTATTTAGAAATTTTGGTAACTGGGATACTTTTGTGATCAAAAGCTTCCTGGAATATACATTCTTGGGGATGATGGGCTAACTCAGTATATAACTATTTCAGGGAGATTTTATTTTGCTTTTTATTTCTTGACAGATTTCAATTCTAGCAATAAAACTATATCATTTCATCAGTAGCCCAATCAAGACTTCACTTTTAGAGGGAAAAATTCATTAAATAGACTAATTGGGGAACCTGAAGGCTAGTCATTAAAATCAGCTGCCTCTTCAATACTTGTGTCTGGAACTCTTTCTTTCAATCATCCCTAACATTTAAATCTCTAAACACTGATATTCCCATTTTAATTTTAGCTGGCACCAGAAGGAAATGGTAAAACAGCAGATGATTACCTCAGTAATTCATTCCATATTTTATAACAGCTTTCCAGATTCAAATAAAAAATAATAATCTAAAAATAAAAAAAGCCACAACTAAAATTAAACATAGAAAAATATTCTTAAACGAATAGATTTTTTTCCCCTCATACTCTCCCAAATGGTGGAAAGAAAATATCACAGTAAAATGTAAACAGGACCTAATTTTACCACTGCCTATGTTTTGATGGCTAACTTCAATGTTTAAAGAAAATGGTAGATTCAGGCCCTATTACTTTAAATTTTGTAATGATTTAGCTAGAGGAGTAGTTGATATTTATTTTTTTAATTTGCATTATCTAAGAGCAAATCTCACTTTAGACGCAGTCACTGTAAGAATTAAATTAAATTGCTTTTTTAAAAAAGATTATTTATTTATTTGACAGAGAGATCACAAGTAGACAGAGAGGCAGGCAGACAGAGAGGGGGAAGCAGGCTCCCTGCTGAGCAGAGAGCCCGATGCAGGGCTTGATTCCAGGACCCCGAGATCATGACCTAAGCCGAAAGCAGAGGCTTAACCCACTAAGCCACTTAGGTGCCCATTTAATTGTTCTTTAAAATAAAGTCCTCTAAATGTTTTGCTTTAGTTTAGTTAATAGTTCCAAATGAAAGCAACAGAGATGAAATTTTCCTTGTATGTAAAAAGAAACTGAAGCCAGAGGAGTGTCACCTCAACGATAGGCATTTAATAAGACTCTAATATATTCCAGGATTTGTCCTAGACTCTGAGTACAGCAGTAAACAAATGGTTAAGGACATTGCTCTTACATAGTTTACATTCAACCTGTGACTTGGTAAAGTCGAAATCTTGGTAAGTAACTTTAACCTCTTTTAGTTGTTTTTCTAAATAAGGTTAGCCTCCTCTTTGGTTTATTCTATTGAAATTTTCATATATTTTGAGACAAAGATGTATAAAATTTTCTATCTTGAAGTCTACTGAATAAAATAGCTAATATTTCTCTTTATTTATTTTTAGAAAGAGAGAGTGTATGAGAAAATGGGGGGTAGGAAGGGGCAGAGGGAGAGAATCATAAGCAGTCTCTACGCCCTATGTGGAGACCAAGGTAGGGCTCAGTCTCACCACCCTGAGATCTTGATTTTGAGCCAAAATCAAATGTCAGTTGGACACTTCACCAACTGAGCCTCCTCACTAATAGTTCCTTTTATGTTTATTTTATAACAACTCACTTATGATGATTATCTTATGAAAACTCAAAATAGAGTTTTTTATTTAGTCATCATAATTAGAACATATCCCTTAAAATAAAATGTGAAACATTGAATTTACAAATGTCACTTGCTTTTCTTATCTTAGTATTTTGTTAATAGTAGGATCTCAGTTTATCTAATTCAGGGATAATAAAGCAGATGTAAATAGGATTACTAATCTGGTTGTAGAACACATTACTTCTAAATTTCTTTAAGTTTGTCTTTTAGATTTACCAAGAATAACCTGAAGATTTTCAGCCCCAAAATCCAAGTTGATTACAGTTCATGATTAGTATTTCATGTCATAATATAAGCAATAAGGTTTTCATAAGTCAATAATGAAACAACAATGTTTTTTGGGATGTGTCCATAAGTGAAATTTCTCTCATTACATCTTAAAGTAGATACATGGTAGTTCTTCCATATGTGTTTGCTAGGAACTGTTCACCATGACCATCTTTACATTTAAATTTACATTCACGCAGTATCACGTGAGCATTCCATCTAAACACTTTTGAGAAAAACTGCATTAAGTTACACTAAATAGGGGCACCTGGGTGGCTCAGTGGGTTAAAGCCTCTGCCTTCAGCTCAGGTCCTGATCCCAGGATCCTGATTCGAGCCCCGCATCAGGCTCTCTGTTCAGCAGAGAGCCTGCTTCCTCCTCTCTCTCTGCCTGCTTCTCTGCCTACTTGTGATCTCTGTCAAATAAATAAATAAAATCTTTAAAAAAAAAAAGTTACACTAAATAAATCATATTGACAAAAATTGTGGGTTTTTAATTATATGATAGGTATGTACTTAAACATAATGGAATAGGCTATATCTTCTGTTCAAAAGAAGATGTATTTTTTTAAGATATTTTTTTTCTTTGACAGACAGATATCACAAGTAGGCAAAGAGGCAGGCAGAGAGGGAGAGAGAGCGAGCACTGGGGAAGCAGGCTCCCTGCTGAGCAGAGAGCCTGATGTGGGGCTTAATCCCAGGGCCCTGAGATAATGACCTGAGCCAAAGGCAGAAGCTTAACCCACTGAGCCACCCAGGTGCTGCAAAAGAAAATGTATTTTTTGGAAAAAGTTTTAATTTTGTTGCTGTTTTTCTAGAGAAAAAATTGTGATAGAGAAGGTTGACCATAAACAGGAAGACTACTGTAGTGTAAGAAACTTCTTATTTCTGTTCAGACCCTATTGTGGCAGTCATTAGATGTGGAATAAAGTAGCAGGTTTCCAGCCCAGTGTGGGCATTTCTTACGTTTAGTTGGGGCCAAAATAAATTTCTTACAAATTGGTTCCTGTTCTTAACTCTCTACCAAAGCTGCTTTCTCAAGTTTCCCAAAGTTTGCTAAGTACTGAACCCAGTGGCTTGTTTGTAGCTTCATTTTTTTCCCTTCCTATTATATTCTTTGGATGTGATGGAATTAAATCTCTTGATTTGAATGTTCCAAGTTTCCTTGTTCCAGCTGCCTCTATCCATCTCTTAAATCTCCTAATCTCTTAAAAGTAAATATAAATTCCCCAAAATTCTGTGCCTGGACTTACTCTTCTGGTCTTATTATTACAATAATTACATGTTATATAATTTATAAATTTATAGACCCAACCCTGATTTCTCACCTGTTGCATAGATATCTCCACATGGAAATGTTACTAATATTTCAGTCTCTCCTTATGTTGAAATCTGCACTAATCATTGTAACCATTTTCTTCCAAACCTTTTTTTCTGACTATCCATTAATTTTATTTTTGCTAGAAATTTTATTTATTTTTTTATTTACACTTCCCATTTCCTCCTATCCCCTTCTTAGACAGTCAGTTGCCAAACTTGTTTATTCTCTCTGCTAATGTCTTTTCCTCTTTGTTTTTTCTCATTTCTACTATTTGGGTACAGTTTGAGAATCATCACTTGATCTATCCCTTTCTCCTCTCCTGGTTTTCAATTTCTACATTCTTAAATGTATCGTTTATAAAATGACAGTCATTGTGTTGGTTTAGGCTATGTACTCTCGGAAATGAAAGGCTGTTTCTAACGATATTACAGTATAAATAATAAACATTATCATTTAATAAATAAATAAATAATCAATAGCATTCCCTTGTATTAATGTCTTATTCTGCTAAAAATGCATTTATTTATTTTTATTTTTATTTTTAATTTTTTATTTTTGATAAACATATATTTTTATCCCCAGGAGTACAGGTCTGTGAATCACCAGGTTTATTATTTATTTATTTGAGAGAGAGAGAGAGCAAGAAAGCGCAAGAGGGGAGAGTAACAGAGGGAGAGGGAGAAGCGGCTCCCTATTCCATCCCAGGACCCTGGGATCATGACTGGATACAAAAGCAGACAGTTAACCAACTGAGCAACCCAAGTGGCCCTGGAAAATGCATTTATATGCATTATCTATATATATTATACTCAAGATTAAAAGCAAGTAATGTTGTTTAGCATATTGTTCAATCTTAGTTGAAATTAATGGGGAAAATATAAATGATTAACCCATAGGACATTTAAGCTATTATTTTGTAAGGGAGGAAAATGATTCTCTCTCTAGACTTTTATGTTCTTGGCTGAGACTCTTCTATAATAAAAAAAAAGTTTAACAAAAGAAAAACAAACAGAAATTTAATTACATGTATACCTACTCTATACGTGGGACAGATATCCAGGGAAACTGAGTAACTCCCCCAAATGGTCCAAACAGTCACCTTAAATACCGTATCTAAATACCATATCTGAATAACCATATCTAAATACCATAGCTAAAGAGAAAAAAACCTTGGGATTGAGTGAACAAGTTACGGTAGTTTTCAGGCAAAACAGAGAAAACCAGGGCATGGTTGTTATGCACAGCTAAATCCCTGTCTTCTCCACTGATGTTTCTAGTGATTTAGTTATCTTCCTCTTCCTGGTACCCAATAAGAAAAAACCCTTATAAATGGAGATTTCCATTTTAAATGTAATTTTCTTGGACTGCCTGGGTGGCTCAGTCTGTTGAGCATCTGCCTTCCACTCTGGTCTGGATCCCAGGGTCCTGAGATTGAGTCCCATGTGGGGATCCTTTGTTCAGCAGGGAGCCTGCTTTTTTTCCCTCTGCCTCTGCCTCTTCCCCTCTCCTCCTTTCTCTCTCTCTATTCCTCAACTGGATGAATAAAATCTTAAATAAATAAATAAATAAATGTACATTTCTTTTACAAAAGGGCAACTTCTGTTATTTTCAAAGGTTTTCCTATGTCTGTAGTTCCTCAAAAAAATAACCAGCTGAAGAGAAGTCTTATGTCAAAAGGCAATTTTGGGGTGACAAATTACGCTACTTTTCAATCTGCAAATAGGACTTTGACTATGTATGAACTGTATGAGTTTGTTAAACTTTTAGAGGGGAAGAGAAAGTAAACAGAGAAACTAATAGGGAGGAGAAATAATTCTTTTTTTTTAAGATTTTTTAAAAATTTTTATTTGACAGAAAGAGAGAGACAGTGAGAGAGGGAACGCAAGCAGGGAGAGTGTGAGAGGGAGAAGCAGGCCTCCCGCTGAGCAGGGAGCCAGATGTGGGGCTCCATCCAGGTGCCCTGGGATCATGACCTGAGCTGAAGGCAGATGCTCAACGACTGAGCCACCCAGGCGCCCCAAGAAATAATTCCTAAACCCAAAGTCATGCATCTGGAAAATCTTATTAGCAAAGAAGGGTAAGCAGCTTCTCCCAAACTAATTTAAAAATTATAAAATGGGATCGTCCCATCTGCAGCAGTTTCTCTAGGATGCCAACTGAGAGATTATAGAATTAGTTTTTTGTTGTAACAGAACTGACTCCAACTAACATAAATGGTAAGAAATTTGCTGAAATAATTTTAGGGTTTTGCCAACTCAACCATGAGTTGAATTCACTAAATTTAACACCACTGTTTGATAGCATAGAACATCCGTGTTTTCAGTTTCATTGCTCCTCTGCTCATGAGTCAGAGTGTAGGGAAGGAGTATCTTAATGGTCTGGTTTAAGCCATAATTTTTAATCTTTTCACAAGCATCAATGAAATTACCATGTATCATATACAGAAAATAACTATGGCGGAAAACTGTTAAAGGAAATTGAAATTGTATGTGCACATTTTCCACATCTAAGCTTGTCAAATTAAGCAAACAGACCAAAAATAATGTTAATAACATTGGGAATACGTAAAATAACAAAAAGAATAAATGTTAGAACCCCCCTCCCCAATATTACCTGTCTTCATAATGAGCAAAGAAGGCAGAGGGAGACCAAGATCGGGGCAAAATTATAAGCATTTGTAAAATTCTGGGTGACTCTTTAATGGTTAAATATATTCTTGACTGAGTTTAAAGATTTTTTTTAGAAATCAAATTAAAATTAAGACTACTACTAATCAAAATTTCTTGATCTTCCATTGTGCCATGTGTCCCTTTGACATTCTGGTGAAGTCAGTGAAACCCAACTTAGAATAATGTTCCAAATCCAAAATCTCTCTCTATCTATCATCTATCAGAAACTATAGAAATTTAAGCAGTTTTAAAAATATGAATTTTTATGTCATATAAATCTTTTTTCAATAACATTAAATGAGAATAAAAATGATATGTATAAATGATATTTTGAGATATTTACAGCAATGTAGTTGATATGAAACTCTCTTTACTTACTATCAGTAACAAAAATCAAAGAAATCTTCAATTTCTTTTAATTTCTGCCATGGTGGTAGAATTTTTCCCCTCCAATTTAGTGGACTCCCTGAATCACAGGTATAAATTCCTGGCCTAGGATAATTTCAAAGTATGATCCTGACTGAGCATAGATGAATTATTTACACGACTTCTGCTTTGGCTATTTTAAGCCTGTTTTGTAAGCCTGAAAATCTATATGAGAAAATATTTAGACAAAAATAGACCATTAGCTGACTTGTTTTTTAAGAAATGCCAGGTATATATATTGCAAAGCAAAAAAATACCTGAAAAAACAAAGTTGCATTTTCTTTTTGAAAGTCCTTCTCTTGTGCTCTTTATGATCCTGGTTAGTTAGACATTGGTTGGTTAGTCTTTAATGGTTTTGGATTTAACTTTAGCATAAAATAAAACAAAAATGTTGTTTATGCCAAAAAATCCATTTGGTTATATAAGTACTTCTCATAATTTTGAGTTAGTATTTTGTATGATGGATTATTTGTACAATCAGCCTCCATCTTAGGTAAATATAACTATCAGTTAAATAGAACAATAAGTCTTACTGACATGTGGAAAATATAAAGTACAGCAAGAAAGAGACAGCAGAAGAAAAGCTAACATGAGATTTAATCTCTTAAAATAATCAACTGAATACATTTGCAGATCTAAACAGCTTTATTAAGTGATTCATGAATCAAGAAGCATCCCATCTAGCAGGTGAAAGGGAGCTCCTAAAAGTACAAAAACAAGGTTTTTAAGGAAAGGAGGGTTGGGCAAGGAAGTTATTAGCAAAAGAAAAGAAAGAATTGTGCCAGGCAAGTCACCTTCCCTTAGGGGGAAGGGCAGTGGGTCTTATTTGATGTATTACCTCATCTTCCTTGAGAGATGGATAGGACCCATGGGACAGATTACTTCATGGGTGTTGACCAGAAGATACCTGATTGGTTAATAAGATTGCATTCTGGGGGGAGGCTGAAACTGTAACCAGGTTAGGTTTTAAGCCCTGGTTTGGTGAATTGGCCTGAATGACTCCATTTTGGGTCTATGGTTCTCTTTCTAACCATATAAGCAGGAAAAAGTAAATTACTTCTCTAATTTATTTTGCTTATCTTTGATACATTATTTTTCTTGTAAAACATTAAATGATGATACAGTACTTTGGTGGGAAGCAGTTTAGCTATTATAAAGGGTATCATGAATTCCTATTTCTATTTTAACTCACTCTTCGAGAAGTATGAATGCCTTCCTCTAGACAAAAATTAAATACAATGTTACATAGGTGAAGAAATCCAAGACATCCAGAAATCAAGAGGACCAGAGTATCATGGTAATGGACTCTTATTCTCTGATTGTATTATACATGTAGTGAAAGAGTTGTGGGAGATGAATCATGTGTTCATGAAAATTATTGTTAATAATGTTATCTTGTTTTTCTGTTTGTTTGTTTGAAGTTGGCCTTGAAGCTGTACGTAAGGTAACTGAGTCTTGGCAAGTAGAAAGAGAAAGAAAGGAAAAAGGAAAGGGGAGGAAAAGGAAGGGAAGGGCAGGCAGAAGGAAGGAGAAACAAGCCAGTTTTTTTTTTTAAGATTAAAAATATGTATTTATTATAGTATAAAAGAAAGAGGTAGAGATTTTCAGTGAGACGTTTTCAGATTAGGCATGTTTTCTATTAAATATTGGGAGGCATCACTTTTATTCCTTTTTGTTTCTATATGTGAGAATATGAGCAAAAATAATTTCAAAGTGACACATTCTTTCATACAGGCCCAAAAGCTCATCAAATAAAATTTAAATCCTGATGAAACTTACATAAATCAAGCTGCCCTACAGGGCTAAACATATCTATCAACCTGCCTTTTGACTTTATAAATGTCTTAATGTACTTCTTGTACCTCTAAATTATCTCTAGTATGTACATAGAATACAAGTGCATTCATTTAATATGAACTTAATTTGGAAAATATTTTATTAATTCCCTTGTATATACTTTACGGGTTATATTAATTTTTTTAATTCTACAACCATTTTACTCATTTAACATGAAGTTTATCAAATGTAAATTCTACAACCATTTTACTCATTTAACATGAAGTTTATCAAATGTAAATAACATTTTATTCTTTTTTAAGCCTATCTAGTATCACTAAGTCTTACACTTATTTGACTGCATAAGCTTAAGCTTATCCAGTATTATTTGTTTATGTTGGGAAGAATTTTCTCTGCCCTTCAGTTTTCTCAGCTAGACTAAGAATCAAACTGACATGAGACAGATTAATAGGAGAAAAATCAAATGTAATAGTACAGATAGAGGAATTCACACAAACATGGAGATTCCAAAGACTGTGAGGCAATGGCTTATTTATTTGAAATGGGGAGAGGGGTAAGAGTCTGAGGATATGAAGGGGAGAAAGACCATTATCAGGATTTTTGGAAAACAAAGATTGTTTTATCATGGGTAAGTTTCTTAGTTAAAAAGAATCTCTGTTAATAACTCTCTTCTTGATATAAGAGGTAGTTGAGGGGGAGGTAGGGAGCTTTTCCTGAATCTACTGAGTTTTGATTGTTTTTAACTGAAAATAATGTTTGTTCCAAAGTGGCCCATCTTGGGATGGCCTGCCATTGGCCTCAACTTTTGTTTGCTCATATGCTTTTTTTCTTTCTTTTGTGATATTAAAGACTAAGTTCCAAGACATTTTCTGTACTATCTTTGTATTTCCACCCAGAGTACAGCAAGGCTTATGGTTCTCTTTCTTTATAACCCATCCTATTGCCACCTTTTTTCTGTGACACTGCCTTGAAGCCAGTGTCCCCATGTGTTCTGTTGACTGGCTGGATTTGCAAAGGCTGATTTGATGTCACTAATGATTTTAAAGTTTTCATCCTTATCTCCTCTGTGTTAACAGGTTCATTTCTGATTTGTCATTTCTTTTAATTAATCTGATTAACCTTCCTAGGCTCACATAAATCCCCAGTGTAAGTTGCATATTGGAAAATAGAGAAAACCCACTTTGAGGGTCTTTCCAGGTCATCAGTAGAATGAAATTAAGTTTACTCATTAAAAAGTAGTCATTCCTATCATAGCTTGTTTTGTTCTACCTTTAAACTTTACCAACTCTCAGAGAGAACAGTGTCTTTCCCTCATTCAGTCATTATCTTCTTAAATTCTAATACTTCTGTCCTATGCATTCCTCCAGTGCTCAGAGGGACCCGCTGTATTCTACCAATTTGTTATTTGAGTTATATTGCTTTTTGGCATTTTCTGTCATGTTTAGTCAGTTAAAAAAGAAAATTACAAGCCAAGCTGGAGTCTCTTGCCCCTAGGATAGCAAACCAAGACTTAGTTACAGTTTCAGCTTCTCTGGGAGTAGAATTTTAAACCAATCAACTGGAAATTTTCTGATTAGTAGTTTGTCACATGGGCCTTCTCCATTTCCCTCTCCCCAAAAGGAAGACAAGGTAATCGTTATGAGAAGACACTCTGTCTGCCCTTATCCCTAAGGGAGGGTGACCTTGTCAGCAATAGTTTTTTTCTTCACTAATAACTTCCTTCACCCACCTTCCTTCCTATAAAAACCTCCATTTTATACTACTCCTGGGAGCTCCCCCGCACTTGGGATGGGAGCTAGATGGAATGCTTACTGATTCATGAATAGCTTATCAAAGCCATTTGGATCTTCACATTTAATTGGTTGGGTTTTGGTTTTTAACAAGTCTGTGTACTTGCTGCACAACTATATAGTTCAAGGATCTTGGAGATTAACTTGAGGACTGTCTAGTCCCTTCAAATCTTTGTTCAAATGTCAGCTTCCTAAAAAGGCTTACTGTGTAAAATTGCTGTTTGCCATTCTCCTCTCTCCTCACGTGGTCATCCCTACCCACAGTCCTGAAACCCCTCGTCTGCTAACTGTTTCACATATTACTTGTCACATTTCACAGCACATATAAAATTTACTTATATACTATTTTTATGGTGTTGCTTACAGTTTGCCTTTATTACTAGCAGTTAAGTCCCATAAGGAGAGAGATTTTTGTTCATTTTGTTCACTAATATATGCTACAAATCTAGAAGAGTATCTGGTATATAATATGTGTTCTGGAAATAATTATTGAATGAATGGATAATATCAATTTCCTTCATTGTGTCCTGTTTCCATGCTCCTTAGTACTCAGTGCAGCATATTTCAAAAAAGTTGATCAATATCCACATTGAGTAGATACCCAATTTAAAAAAGGAGGAGGGGAGAAAGAAAGAAAGAGTGGGGGGGAAGGAGGGAGAAAGAAAGAAAAAGGGAGGAAGGTAGGTGGGTAGGTTAAACAAATGCCTGTTGACTTTGCTTGGTATTGCTTTGTTAGTGTCATATCTCCTTTGTTCATGGTCACACCTGCATAATTTTTAGGAGTCTTTTGAAAGTTATTGCAAAAAGAATATGGCCACCTGTATACTAATATCAGAGGATAATTCTACTCTGGCAAGATCAAATTTGGAGAGAAAAACACAGAATTATGAGGAAGAAGGAGAGTGCATGTCTAGCTAGCCAGATCAAAAAAATCACTGAGACTATTACATTTAGATAACTCTCATGCATGAAGAGCCTTCTTTTTTCCTTTCATCATCAATGCCTTGGCTTAGGTATTCAATATTTCATATACCCGCACTATGATTGTTCATTAAACAGCTTGACTAGTCTGAAAAATAAGTTTAATGACTCTTGGGAAAGGAATAAAAATCTAGTGTATCTCATTTCAGCAAAAGAACTATTGTTCTAGCTTAAAAAAAAAAAAAGTGAAGCTTTAAAAATCCAATCAGATATCAATGGGTAACATGAAATTTTAAAACTCTAGTGATAATACTTAAGACAGATTTCACAGAGACATAACAAAACTTTATGGTATAGAGAATTCTATAATGTATTCTAAGCATGGTGTCCCATAGGATTTCCCTGAGGGCAATGAAATAATGAGGCCACAAAGGCATTTGCATTTCCTTTGTGCAAGTCTACACGGACCAGTTTAGTGTCTTTTGAAGACTTTTCAGAGTAAAATGTGTTTTTTTACTGATATACAAAGATTACTATTTCAAGGTTCATTATTTGCTTTGACTCCCAGGCAATCACTTCAACGAATCAAAAATCTCTGAACTACAGAACATCTGTCAGAAAAGTAAGAATGAAAGGTCAGAATGAGTGTTTCTTCATAGGGAAGGTAGATACATAATATACATTAGTACATCTTTTTTCTAGGCCACTGTAGAAATTGCTATAAGTAGTTCTTAAGAGTCAATAGGTCATGATTTATACATCAACCTTTTCGTAAAAAAGGAATTATTTGAATAATGAGGGCATTTGAATATCAAGAACCCAATTCTACCCTAGGGATTACAGAACATCAAACTACCTGGTTAGCGCTCATAGATTTTCATCATCCCAGTGTGTTCCATTTTCTGAAAAGTCTTTAAATTCAGTTCAACTAGTAAGGTGGTTTCCATTAGCAAGCTACTCCATCATCTTGAACTAGGCTGTTGGGTGGGATATTGAGTTCAGTTCTGCCCACCCATTTGCTGTCATTTCATGAACTCCTAGCTGGTCAACCCGCAGTCACCTAGAATGTACAAGCAGCACTTTGAAAATACATCAACAAAAAGCACTAAAAATCTAAGCACTTTATTCTCATCTACAAAAAATGGAGAATAGGTACTTGCTTTTGAACACTCTTGGAAATAATTCTCTGGAACAAAAATATTGGCTCCTGTCCTTTTCAGTGCTAACAGATCAAAGTTCTTAATGGTTTCTTTTATTATTTTTTTTTATTATTTTTAAATTTCATCAGTGTTAAATCCTCAAAATCTGACTCCCATTTAAGTAACATTGTTTTGTTTTTTTTGTCATTGTTGTTTTGTTGTTAAGATGCACAGTTTTCCTACACATTCAATTGCTGTTCATACTAGATGGCTTTTTCCTACCTTTTTTTAAAAACTTTTTAATCATGCTGTCCACTCCTCCTCCAGCTAATGGACTGCTCATACAGGTACACTCTGGAGTTGTTTAAAACTGAAAATTAATGCATTAAGAATATTTGTATAGGCAGTATTTTAGATCTTTATCCAACAAAACGCATAAAACTTTTCATACTTTTTCCCTCTCCTCTGCTACTTTGGCTCTGTTATTATTTTTTTGTGGGAAGAAAAACCTAAATTGTTAATTACTAATGGCTGATGGCAAGATCATTTGGAAATTCATGGTAATTCAATAAAGATAAAGAGAGTCTTTGCTTTTTTTTTCTAGTTCTTTTATTCCGACATCACTATTTTGATAAGTTTTATGAGTAACTTCAAGTTTTTATTGTTAAAAATGTTGTCTTTTAAGTTTCCTACACTAATTATCTATGCTGTTCCCTTATGTCATCTGCAGAAATCATGATAAGCAAAGGTAATGCACTAATAGATTGATGCATTTTTTTAGTGTGTGGATTTACTGGCATCTTACCTTATTTCTGATTTACATACTTGCTTTAGATTTATAAAAAGTTTTATTAAAGTTTCAAGACCTTGATGGTTTCATGAAATTGGAGTTCTGAACAAATCTGGGCTGAATTTCAAGTTTGATTTATTATTTCAGGCAGAAACCATGTAAAGTTTGGCAGTGTGAGATCAGTTTTGAGTTTAAGTTTTCTGGTTCATTTAAACCTGGATCTCAGAGCAATCCTCAAGGGATAAGAACCCAGGAACTAAAGCCGAATTCACTATAAATATTTTCAAGATAAAAATACTTTCTGACCTCTAACTCAAATTCCTTTTTATATATTAACACCTCGAGCATTACTGTCCAAATCAGTCATCTTTTTACAGGCTAAGATGACAAACTACTATTTGAAGACTATACATTTTATTGTAGCATTATTAAGAATGATTCAGCTAAAATACAAAGCCAGTGAGTTTGAAATTATTAAACTCATTTTCCAGCAATATTAATTACTATATTTATACTATAGTTTTATCTTGAAAATCTGAAAACCAAAGTATTAGGAATGGGAGGTTGAATAGAAATGAGTATTATGTATCTGTTTTTTAAAATACATAGGTACAGGAATTAAAACAGCAACCCCTTACCTTTGAAAACAGCAAGTATATGAATTTCATTTTGCAAATTTTACATATGTAAAACCAACAGTCTTTATAAAGTTATGCCATTTTTAAGCATTAATGTGCTAACTGAGCTGGGAGACAGGAGACTTTGGCTTGTAAGAAAAAGCTACAATACATTTAAGTGCTCTTTAATACCTTTTATATATGTTAAAAAACAAACAAATGAACACATAAAAACAGAAAGCTTTTTTCTTTTAAAAAGAAAAACACCAAGGAAAAGACATTGTAAAAATGTTTTATCTGATGCATGCTTAGAATAAAAACATACTTACTACCTATTTTAAATTTCTTTTTTTGTTTGTTTGTTTGTTTTACTTTTGGTCTTCATGAATTATAATTAAACAAACACTTAGGAAATACAAAATAGTATACTATTATATATTATTCTATGCTATTTAATATCTAGTTAGGTATTTGGAAAATACCTTCTGTGGGGAATATTGCTTTTTCAAGGAATATTTCATAAAGGCAATAAAAATCATATTTACTATTTTTTATTTAAAGATAATTTTTTTTACAGATTTTATTTTATTTATTTGACAGAGAAAGACACAGCAAGAGAGGGAACACAGGCAGGGGGATTTGGAGAGAGAGAAGTTGGCCTCCCACCGAGCAGGGAGCCCAATGTGGGGCTCCATCCCAGGATTCCCAGGACTCCCAGGCCTCCAGGATCATGACCTGAGCAGAAGGCAGATGCTTAATTAAAGACTGAGCCACCCAGGCTCCCCTTAAAGAAAGTTTTTATTGAAATTGCCTGATAATACTCTTATTTTTTTATAAGATTTTATTTATTTATTTGACAGACAGAAATCACAAGTAGGCAGAGAAGCAGACAGAGAGAGAGGAGGAATCGGGCTCCCTGCTGAGCAGAGAGCCCGATTCGGGGCTCCATCCCAGGACCCTGGGATCATGACCTGGAGCCGAAGGCAGAGGCTTTAACCCACTGAGCCACCCAGGCGCCCCAATACTCTTATTTTCAAACCAAAGGAAAATTTCAATTAGGGGAATTAACCCAGACCACTTCCTAAATATCCCATGTAATATTCTTGGTAAAAAAGTTCACTGTAAATATTGTGCTCTTTAGTTAAAAAGAAAAAAAAATAAAAGCTTTTAGGCATTGACACTTAGATTTTGTCAAGTAGCAGCTATAAAAGGTAGGTTGAATACAGTAGTTGAGTAGAGGTAAGTGAGTCTCCTTAAAGTAAATGAAGCTTAAAACAGAATTGGGATTGAACTGATAAATCACTGTGTCAGCTTGCTTGTTTTATGATTGTTGACTGTTGACAAGACCTTTATGAACCATCTCTGTCTATAAAAGCCTTAGAAACGCTACTAGTTAAGTTCACATAAAGTCAAGTAATCATACAAGGATACTTTCAAATTTCAGTGTTTTAATGTAGCCCAGGAACAAAGCATGTTTGCCTGTTTTGGCTACTTAAATGCCAAAATGTAAATACATAAAAATCAATGAGCAGTAGCTTTGACTGTTTTGCAGTGTTTGGTTACTTGTGGAACCATTCAAGGTTCAGTGGGGTCTGAATATCAGCAGGCCTGCCACACCAGTCTTGTTTCCAGAATAATCGCAGTTTATTTTGGTAATTAAAAGTTTTGTAAATTAGGGTGCAACTATATGTGTAGAATTGAAATTGTCAGGACACAGCTAGTGAGAATGCTGTGATTAGAGCCAGGAGGAATTGGGAATACCTGCCTGGTAGGGAAGCTTGTTTGCCTGGGGAGAACTTAATTACAGTGAATACAAAGAAAAATACTGGAAACACTTGAGGGAGGAAAAAGGCTGGTGCTTAATTTTAAAAGATTGTATTGGCAGCAGTTATATATCTTAGAGGAACTATCAAAAATAAACTGTTGTTTCATACAATTAAAATGATGTCACATTTTCCTTGGCAATTTGAATCTGGGGATTACTTATAGTGCATTTATTAAGGTAGACCTTTATGGCTTTTTAAATTCTCTGTGAATAGTTAGCTGTCTCTGTAAGTTTTTTTTTTTTTAATAACCTGAAAAATGATATATTTGTAAGGATGATTTCTTTTCTATTTATTAATCTCCCTACCTTCCTAGTGACTTCTAGATCATCAGCATTTGGTGGATACGGTGAACCCAAGAATTATGTGGAATTTGAAATAGAAGAGGACTTCTTGTGCCTGTAAAATATATTGAAATAAATCAATTTCACTAGAACTTAGATGAATGTGATGTTTATTATATAATTTGCAGTAATGGACCATCCTTCTTACACACTAGTACGATATATGAAGAAATGTTATAAACTATGTTACTTCCCTTTAGATGTACGTCGTGGTAACATGTCTTAATTCTTGCTGTGATTACGGTTTGTATGAAGGACAGGCACTGGCATTCTAGAGTGGCATAATGTAGATTCTAAGAACCTCGGTCTCTCTTATTTTTGTTGTCATTGTAGTCAGTTTGCTCCAGACTACTGAAGTTTTGGCCCCTAGCAATGTCCATTGGTATAGAGTATAAGTGCACTAAAATATTTTGCATATTTTTAATTTTTAATACCAGAAATATGATGAGTCTGGTATTCCAGTCACTGAGCCGGAATTCTGATTCCAGTTCTTAATCAAGTTTTACCTATCTTAGTAAATCAGTGTTCTGTCCTTTCTGTTGTTTTACCAACATTTTATATGATATTATTTTGATTTTGAAAATAATTTCTGGTGTTCCTTTTTAAATCTTTGATATACTCATCTTTTTTCTTCTTTCTTCCCTCTTTTTTCCTTCTCATAATGTCTTGAGTTTGAAATTGCTCTCTGCAGAGCTTCTTTTAAATTATTGATTTATTAATTTTTAAAATAAATACACAAGACATAAAATTAAAAATGAGAAAACCAGTATACAAAAAGGCTCTCATACTTGGCCCCTCGCCATCCAGTTCCACTTGCCAGAAGTTACCACCTATAAACAGTTTTGGAGAGAGCTCCAGAAGGTAGACTGCATCATGTATAGTGATATAGTAATTAACAGAGACATAAGTCATGTTGACAAGAATAATCAATGAAATGGGAAGAAGTAGCAGCTAGTGAGAGAATCACAAAAGGAAAAGTTGGATGCCAAATACAACAGACAAGTAGAGTTTCTACTGGGCTATAAGAACCTCTGGCAGATTACCAAGAAGAATAACATTCCAGTTCACCTCAAACCTGAATGTACTACTTCTGAGACATTCCTTACTCCCACATATTGTAATCTGACAATAAAGTTTTACTATCTGAAGTATTGGGGCGTATCCCTATTCTTATTACAAGAACCAACAGCATAGGTCACAGACAAAAAATGTGTCTGCTAAATTTCAGGTCTTCCACCCACTATAGGGAGGTCTCTCAATCTCCGTTATCCTCTTCAATGGTAACAAGTTAATACCAGAGAGCAGTGTGATGAATGGAATGGAGCCTAACAGGAAAAATTCTGTATTGTTAAAATCATTGACTTAGTGGAATTGGAAATAATATATCTACAATGTTATTCTATTCTCTCTGAAGAAACGTTTTAAAATCTTTTGTTCTCAAGTGGAATAAGAAAAAAGGAAAAAGGAAAAAATAAAATGAGGAATGAAATATGAAAAGCATAGTGTGTAAAATAGTAGCCAGATAGTAAAAAATGGATTAAATATGCAAAGCATATTGATATAATCAATAGGTTATATTAGAAAAAATATTTTAATGTTTTATAGTCAATAAAGAACAAGAGGAAAAACAAATGATGTATGAAAATTATAGAAATGAAGTGAGAGGAAGCCCATTTCACAACCATTGCATTAACAAATACAAGGTCAAAGTTAACACATAAATGAAACCAATTCCTTCTGTCCCTCTTCTCATACGTATTACCCTGGACCATCTTCAAGTCACCTTGATCTTCATTATTTATGCCACTCCGAGTTCTGTGTTCTTTTATTCTTTGAAACTGTGTCTCTGCCACACAAATACCAGGAGATGTGGCATTAGATCTCCTGTCATAATTTGGATTTGAAGTTATATTCTGGTCTTAAAGATATTTGGACTTAACCTTGCAATTGTTTTGAGCATTGGTTATCATATCACAAGTGAGAAAATAAGTATATTTTCAAAACAAATCATGAAGATAAATCCAAACATTCTCTGTATCCACAAATCTATTCACATACAACACTATTGCTTCAAAGGAAATAATCTTAACTTCAAGAAAACAAGACTTTTTCCACTTTAAACTAAGTTTTACAACCTTAAACATATTTCACATTCCTTCATGAAAATGGGAGTATATTTTAGAGGGAGCTATTGTGTGAAAATTCCTTGAAAAATATAACGTGTTTTATAAGCTGAAATGCAAACACCATTATTTTTATATTATGAACTGCTAGTTATCCATTTCTTAGGAGGAGCACAACAGAGATTATGAAAGTTAAAATTTTCACAATTAAAAGCTGAATTTAAGAGCTGAAATCAGTTCCATTGAGTGACATGGAATTATAATTATTTATGAGCATGCTGATTAAGCACTGGTGATATGAAATATATAATATATAACATATATAACATAATATATAACATCTAATATCTGACATACAGAGCATATGTTATATAATATTTTATAATAATTACAACATATAATAATATAAAATATATAGCAATGCTATTTAAATTTTAGCAACATAAAATATGTAACAACTTTATTACAAAAATGTGTGTGGTTTTTACATTTTAAAAATTTAACATAAAAATGACATATGCTAATATGTATAGGGCTAGCACAACAGTATGCCAGTGTGTAATGCCAGCTACCTCTCCCCTGAAAAACTGACTAAATTTTACCTTGAGAAGATGAAGTTAACTTTTGTCTGGATATGCATAAGTGATGTGTCAATCATCAAATATTTCTGAAGTCTATACCATGTGCAAATTTTTGAATTAAGATTCAGAGAGAATTCCAAAGAAATAATAACAGAAAATATCATGCCCTTGAGATTGCTACAACCTACTGTGCCTAGAAAACTGACAATTCCATAAAGCCCAAAAAAGTGTTTCACAAGTATACACTGACCATAACAACTATTGCATTTCTGATAACTTGGAAGCATTGGAAAGCTAACAGAAAGAGAAAAAGAAATTGTAGGTAAGAGTCTAGAGTAAAGTGATGGAGGCAGAAACAGCAGAAATTTTGAGGGACTATACTGGATGTCATGATGTAGAATAGGAAGGTCACTCCTAAAGATTTGGCCGGAAATGAAAAAGGCTAGAACCCTGGGATCTGCCATACCCTTGACAAGCTGGCGATGCCAGTTTAAAGATTCAAATATGATTCCTAGCTAGGCATCATTGAGCAGGGGTGTGACTAATATTTCCTATGTCCTGTACTTTTCTCTTTAATTGGATATACTCTTGAATTTCACCTGCAGACTCAGATTCACTTCCCTGTCATTGGGGAGGAAGGTCAGCATCTCCGTTCTTACCATCTGGTGTTTGTTGAAGTGTAGCTGTGCTACCAATTTCTTCAAGTGCCTGATATGGTTGGGAGGAACCCTGGGATCTTTTGACCTTTCCATCACAATGCTTCCTAAACGCTCTTGTCTGCCTTGCTAGCTGCCTAAGGTCTCAGGTTTACCTCAGACTAGGACATTGCTCCAAACCCATTTTCTAGTAAGTCTTTGTCTCTTCTTTGGCTCCAACTTTCTCCTTTTTCTCTCCATCAGCTCACATGCATCTGCTGTTCAGCTCCTGGCTGGGTCCTAATATAAAGGGATACATCCCTCTAAGTGATGATGACTTGGAATTACCATTTGTCATTGAATTATCCCTGCTTATGTACCATCCACTGAATGGAATCACCCACCATTCACCCCAGATAAAGACATGCTAAAACTTGTTGAGCCACTCCTAACATAATGGCCCCTTGGGATACTGGCCTTCGACTGCTTGGCTCCCCTTGTCTAAATTAGTTTGTGCTCAAGTTAATCGTTCCCCTGTGTGGTGCTTTAATGCATACACACTTCTGGGATGCAACTCAATCCCAACCTTTCTCACCCATGAACACACCATTCCTCATAGCTGTGTCTCGTCTCATCATGTCTTAGTGATCACATCTTTAGCTGTGGCTACTGACTTCAGATTACTTGTAGTAGAATGGGGCAGGAAGGAATAGGCCTGGATCAGCATTCTGACCACTCCTTGAAGCCAAACCAAACTATATGGGAAAATATTGGGGAGGTGCTCCCAATGACCAGGTCTGAAATGTCCTCAGTGCCATTCCCAGTTTCCAGTGGGAAACATAGAAAAGTTTTATGTTGATGGAGCCTCATCCAGGGGTTGGGGCACAATGTTTCAGTCTCTTGAAATAGTCCAGTATGGTTTCTACTGGTACAGTGACATAAGCAGTGAGGAGAAATTTAAATGATCAGCTAGAAAAAGACATGGTGTCCCAGGTAGTAAGGCAAACAGAGAACATCCAGGTGCATATGGCAGGCAATCCAAAAGTTTAGGATGAAGTGGAATTGTTTCAGAACACGGTGATGAGGCATCTAAGAATCTATGGTGACAACGCTCAGAAATGGTGGTAGACATTTGGCATGGAGATGAATCAGCTGGGAAGTGGACCTTAGCCATTTAGCAGGAATTTGAAGCATAGTTCATAGCTTTTTAGACAGGAAGCTGGGGTGAATGTAGTTGAAAAGGAAAGAGAGCCAAGAGCAAGGCAGGTGTATAGGGGCTTTGAGAAGAAGAATTGAAAACCAAGCATCAGAGTAGAAGAGTGTTTATAAGAGCTGGAGCTACAGAGGCCAAGGGTGTCTAAGACTCCCAAAGAAGTCAGGCATCTGTATTCCCAAATGTCCTGAATGCCAGCAGGCATGAGGGGCTCAGGGAAAGTTGCAGTCATGTGCAGGTATAGGTCAGCATCCAAAAGCAGAGTCAGAGCTCTGCTTTTCAAAGTGGCATCTCACGGGGAGGAATTATGGACTAGGAATTAGGCTGGGCCTGATATAGACTCAATGAGAGTGGTGTTCCTCTACCAAATTTACCTTGTGATAGAGTTCAACATCATCAGGATGAAAGCGGTTAGACAACTTGGTTGTCTAGGTCTGAGTAAGAGGGGAATGACAATTAAGATGCGTCAGATGATGCTACTTTATGTTTATTATTTATTTTATCTTCCTAAGAGCCTGCATGAGGATGTTACCCTCATTTTCTGGCTTAGTCCCAGACAAATATCTTAACAGGCAAACAAATGTCAGAAAACAGGGCACACAGGGCTCTGAGCTTTGTTTTTGAATATTTGTGCAATGTGCTCTGTTGGTATTGACTCAGTTTCAGTGTTTCCTTAGGATTCTTGTTCATGGGGAAGAACTGGGTCAGATTAGGCAGCATTCAGCAGGAAGCTACAGAGTTCAGAGACCTCCTGGCTCAGAAAGACTTCGTCAGCAAGTTTTACAGAACCCTTGACTAAATGAAACCAGCAAGGCGAACACATCCTTTGAAAAATGTCGAATTAGGGCACTGATCATTTTATTTTATTTTATTTTAAGATTTTATTTATTTATTTGATACAGAGAGTGAGAGGGTAAGTATGAGAGAGACCAGGAGCATGGAGGACAGGGAGAAACAGGCTCCCCATTGAGCAGGGAACCCAATGGAGAACTCCATCCCAGGACCCTGAGACCATGACCTGAGCTGAAAGGCAGATGCTGATACAAGAGCTGTGCTTCTCTGTGCTGAAAAATACTTACCGCACAAACCACTTGGTCATAACTCAACCTCTCTCAGCTAGTGGTTATACACAGAAGGAATATAGTGTTTGCAAACGAAGATTAACAGCAAATGTATGTGTATATGTGTATAGACACACGCACAGATATGCACAAACCCCATACTCTTAGAATTGACCAATGGCTTGGCTACTAACATTCAAGGTTAGATTTTTTTTTTTTTTAAAGATTTTATTTATTTATTTGAAAGACAGAGATCACAAGTAGACAGAGAGGCAGGCAGAGAGAGAGAGGAAGGGAAGCAGGCTCCCTGCTAAGCAGAGGAACCCGATTCGGGGCTCGATCCTAGGACTCTGGGATCATGACTTGAGCCGAAGGCAAAGGCATTAACCCACTGAGCCACGCAGGTGCCCCAAGTTTAGAATTTTTAAAAGGAACTTATTGTAGAAATATTCTGTCTCATTGTAGCAAGAACAAAATAATGCTGTTCTTTTTTTTATAACTATTTTCAAAAGCCAAGCAATATCACCCAGTGTTCGACCTTCTTCAGCTTACAGCAGGAGAATGTAGTGGTAAAGGGAGCAAAAATATTTTAGATTCAGTTAATAAAGTTCCAGAGTATATTTGTGATTAGTTTTGAGTAGTATTATTGTCTTTGAGTTATGGTTTCTATCAATCATTAATATTATTTTCTTTCAATATAGCATGTGATTATTTTTGAATGTAACTTTTTTTAGTCTTCGTCCATATTCTTCCCAGGAGGGGTCTAATATAAGTTAATATATGTTGTCCAAATGTTTGTATTTTATCTCTCACCTGAAAGACGGCAGAACCTGGACACCTTCCTTAAATATTTTTGAGAATCCTTGGAATACTCACATTTCCACCATGTCCTTGGAGCTGTGTCTCATTTCTTTCTTCCTGCTTGGTGATCTCACCTTGCCTTGTGTTAGTCCCAAGGCTGCACTCCCACTGTTGTGATCCATGAGCGTAAACAGGGTCCTTTCCAAATCTATAAGCAGCTGTTCCTCTTGGGGTTCACAAGCCCTCAACAACTGGTCTGGGACCTTACATCACTTAGACAGAGAACCCAAATTCTACAGACTAAGCAGACAATCTCTAACCTAACAAAACTTAGGGTAGATTACCCTTTCCTGCCCAGATGCCTTTGATGGACTGATAAAAGACATGGGGTCCAGTCTGAAGTGTTTGCCGTTGGCTCACCTCACCAAACACTACATGTTCACAGATAATGTAGGGATAGTAGTAGCTCAGTTTTGGGTGGTCCCAAATAAAAACCATGTTCCCCAAATGACTACATTTTGCTTGCTAGAAAATGTGAAGACAGTTTTCTTTCTTTCTTTTTCATCTTTATTTTTTAATTTTTAATTTTTTTACAAACATATAATGTATTTTTATCCCCAGGGGTACAGGTCTGTGAATCACCAGGTTTACACACTTCACAGCACTCACCATAGCACATACCCTCCCCAGTGTCCATAACCCCCCCCCCCTTCTCCCAACCCCCCTCCCCCCAGCAACCCTCAGTTTGTTTTGTGAGATTAAGAGTCACTTATGGTTTGTCTCCCTCCTAATCCCATCTTGTTTCATTTATTCTTCTCCTACCCCCCAGCCCCCACATTGTATCTCCACTTCCTCATATCAGGGAGATCATATGATAGTTGTCTTTCTCTGATTGACTTATTTCACTAAGCATGATACCCTCTAGTTCCATCCATGTTGTCGCAAATGGCAAGATTTCATTTATTTTGATGGCTACATAGTATTCCATTGTATATATATACATCACATCTTCTTTATCCATTCATCTGTTGATGGACATCTAGGTTCTTTCCATAGTTTGCCTATTGTAGACATTGCTGCTATAAACATTCCGGTGCACGTGCCCCTTTGGATCACTACATTTGTATCTGTAGGGTAAATACCCTGTAGTGCAATTTCTGGGTCATAGGGTAGTTCTGTTTACAACTTTTTGAGGAACTTCCATGCTGTTTTCCAGAGTGGTTGCACCAGCTTGCATTCCCACCAACAGTGTAGGAGGGTTCCCCTTTCTCTGCATCCTCACCAGCATCTGTCATTTCCTGACTTCTTAATTTAAGCAATTCTGACTGGTGTGAGGTGGTTCTCATTGTGGTTTTGATTTGTATTTCCCTGATGCCACGTGATGTGGAGCACTTTTCCATGTGTTTGCTGGCCATCTGTATGTCTTCTTTGCAGAAATGTCTGTTCATGTCTTCTGCCCATTTCTTGATTGGATTATTTGTTCTTTGGGTGTTGAGTTTGTAAGTTCTTTATAGGTTTTGGACACTAGCCCTTTATCTGCTATGTCATTGGCAAATATCTTCTCCCATTCTGTCAGTTGTCTTTGGTTTTGTTATCTGTTTCCTTTGCTATGCAAAAGCTTTTGATCTTGATGAAATCCCAATAGTTTTTACCCTTGCTTCTGTTGCGTTTGGCGATGTTCCTAGGAAGACGTTGCTGCAGCTGAGGTCGAAGAGGTTGCTGCCTGTGTTCTCCTCAAGGATTTTGATGGATTCCTTTCTCACATTGAGGTCCTTCATCCATTTTGAGTCAATTTTCGTGTGTGGTATAAGGAAATGGTCCAATTTCATTTTTCTGCATGTTGCCATTCAATTTTTCCAACACCATTTATTGAAGAGGATGTCTTTTTACCATTGGACATTCTTTTCTGCTTTGTCGAAGATTAGTTGACCATAGAGTTGAGGGTCTATTTACGGGCTCTCTATTCTGTTCCATTGATCTATGTGTCTGTTTTTGTGCCAGTACCATGCTGTCTTGATTATGACAGCTTTGTAATAGAGCTTGAAGTCCAGAATTATGATGCCACCAACTTTGGCTTTCTTTTTCAACATTCCTTTGGTTATTTGAGGTCTTTTCTGATTCCATATACATTTTAGGATTATTTGTTCCATTTCTTTGAAAAAAATGGGTGGGATTTTGATAGGGATTGCATTAAATGTGTAGATTGCTTTAGGTAGCACAGACATTTTCACAATATTTGTTCTTCCAATCCAGGAACATGGAACCTTTTTCCATTTCTTTGTGTCTTCCTCAATTTCTTTCATGAATACATTATAGTTTTCTGAGTATAGATTCTTAGCCTCTTTGGTTAGGTTTATTCCTAGGTATCTTATAGTTTTGGGTGCAATTGTTAATGGGATTGACTCCTTAATTTCTCTTTTTTTCTGTCTTGTTGTTGGTGTAGAGAAATGCAACTGATTTCTGCGCATTGATTTTATATCCTGACACTTTACTAAATTCCTGTACAAGTTCTAGCAGTTTTGGAGTGGAGTCTTTTGGGTTTTCCACATATAGTATCATATCATCTGCGAAGAGTGATAGTTTGACTACTTCTTTGTCGATTTGGATGCCTTTAATTTCTTTTAGTTGTCTGATTGCTGAGGCTAGGACTTCTAGTACTATGTTGAATAGCAGTGGTGATAATGGACATCCCTGCCGTGTTCCTGACCTTAGCAGAAAAGCTTTCAGTTGTTCTCCATTGAGAATGGTATTTGCAGTGGGTTTTTCATAGATGGCTTTGATGATATTAAGGTATGTGCCCTCTATCCTTACACTTTGAAGAGTTTTGATCAGGAAGGGATGCTGTACTTTGTCAAATGCTTTTTCAGCATCTATTGAGAGTATCATATGGTTCTTGTTCTTTCTTTCATTAATGTGTTGTGTCACATTGATTGATTTGCAGATGTTGAACCAACCTTGTAGCCCTGGAATAAATCCCACTTGGTTGTGGTGAATAATCCTTTTAATGTACTGTTGAATCCTATTGGCTAGTATTTTGGTGAGAATTTTCGCATCTGTGTTCATTAAGTATATTGGTCTGTAATTCCCTTTTTTGATGGAATCCTTGTCTGGTTGTGGGATCAAGGTGATGCTGGCCTCATAAAATGAGTTTGGAAGTTTTCCTTCCATTTCTATTTTTTGGAACAGGTTCAGGAGAATAGGAATTAGTTCTTCTTTAAATGTTTGATAGAATTCCCCTGGGAAGCTGTCTGGCCCTGGGCTTTTGTTTGTTTGGAGATTTTTGACAACTGTTTCAATCTCCTTACTGGTTATGGATCTGTTCAGGTTTTCTATTTCTTCCTGGTTCAGTTGTGGAAGTTTATATGTCTCTAGGAATGCATCCATTTCTTCCAGATTGTCAAATTTGTTTGCATAGAGTTGCTCATAGTATGTTCTTATAATTTTTGTATTTCTTTGGTGTTAGTTGTGATCTCTCCTCTTTCATTCATGATTTTATTTATTTGGGCCCTTTCTCTTTTCTTTTGGATAAGTCTGGCCAGGGGTTTATCAATCTTATTAATTCTTTCGAAGGACCAGCTCCTAGTTTTGTTGATTTGTTCTTTTTTTTTTTTTTTTTTTTTTTTGGTTTCTACTTCATTGATTTCTGCTCTGATCCTTATTTTTTCTCTTCTCCTGCTGGGTTTAGGCTTTTTTTTCTTGTTCTTTCTCCAGCTCCTTTAAGTGTAGGGTTAGGTTGTGTATTTGAGACCTTTCTTGTTTCTTGAGAAAGGCTTGTACAGCTATATATTTTCCTGCCTTTGTTGTGTCCCACAGATTTTGAACTGTTGTGTTTTCATTACCATTTGTTTCCATAAATATTTTCAATTCTTCTTTAATTTCCTGGTTGACCCATTCATTCTTTAGAAGGATGCTCTTTAGTCTCCATATATTTGGGTTCTTTCCAAATTTCCTCTTGTGATTGAGTTCTAGCTTCAGAGCATTGTGGTCTGAAAATATGCAAGGAATGATCCTAATCTTTTTATAGCAGTTGAGACCTGATTTAGGACCCAGGATGTGATCTATTCTGGATAATGCTCCACGTGCACTAGAGAAGAATATGTATTCTGTTGCTTTGGGATGAAATGTTCTGAATATATCTGTGATGTCCATCTGGTCCAGTGTTATTTAAGGCCTTTATTTCTTTGTTGATCTTTTGCTTGGATGATCTGTCCATTTCAGTGAGGGGAGTGTTAAAGTCCCCTACTATTATTGTGTTATTGTCAATGTGTTTCTTTGATTTTGTTATTAATTCGTTTATATAGTTGGCTGCTCCCACGTTAGGGGTATAGATATTTAAAATTGTTAGATCTTCTTGTTGGCCACACCCTTTGAGCATGATATAGTGTCCTTCCTCATCTCTTATTATAGTCTTTGGCTTAAAATCTAATTGATCTGATATAAGGATTGCCACCCCAGTTTTCTTCTGATGTCCATTTGTGTGGTAAATTGTTTTCCACCTCCTCACTTTAAATCTGGAGGTGTCTTCCGGTCTAAAATGAGTTTCTTGTAGGCAACATATTGATGGGTTTTGTTTTTTAATCCATTCTGATACCCTGTGTCTTTTGATTGGAGCATTTATCCCATTAACATTCAGGGTAACTACTGAGAGATATGAATTTAGTGACATTGGATTGCCTGTAAGGTGACTGTTACTGTATATGGTCTCTGTTCCTTTCTGATCTACTACTTTTAGGCTCTCTCTTTGCTTAGAGGACCCCTTTCAATATTTCTGTAGAGCTGGTTTGATGTCTGCAAATTCTTTCAGTTTTTGTTTGTCCTGCAAGCTTTTTATCTCTCCTTCTATTTTCAATGATAGCCTAGCTGGATATAGTATTCTTGGCTGCATGTTTTTCTTGTTTAGTTCTCTGAATATATCATGCCAGTTCTTTCTGGCCTGCAGGTCTCTGTAGATAAGTCTGCTGCCAATCTAATATTTTTACCATTGTATGTTACAGACTTCTTTTCCCGGGCTGCTTTCACGATTTTCTTTGTCGCTAAGGCTTGTACATTTTACTATTAGGTGACGGGGTGTGGACCTATTCTTGTTGATCTTGAGGGGGATTCTCTGCACCTCCTGAATTTTGGTGCTTGTTCCCTTTGTCATAGTAGGGAAATTCTCTACATACATAGAATTTCTACATAGAAATTCTGTCATAGTCGGGATATTCTCTCCAATATACCTTCTGCTCCCCTCTCTCTTTGTTCTTCATCTGGAATCCCAATTATTCTACTGTTGTTTTGTCTTATGATGTCACTTATCTCTTGAAATCTCCCCTTGTGGTCCAGTAGCTGTTTGTCCCTCTTTTGCTCAGCTTCTTTATTCTCTGTCATTTGGTCTTCTATATCACTAATTCTTTCTTCTGCCTCATTTATCCTATCACTAAGAGCCTCCATTTTTTATTGCACCTCATTAATAGCTTTTTTTATTTCAACTTGGTTAGATTTTAGTTCTTTTATTTTTCCAGAAAGGGCTTTTATCTCTCTAGAGAGGGTTTCTCTAATATCTTCCATGCCTTTTTTGAGCCCAGCTAGAACCTTGAGAATCGTCATTCTGAACTCTATATCTGACCTATTACCAATGTCTGTATTGATTAGGTCCCTAGCCTTCAGTACTGCCTCTTGTTCTTTTTTTTGTGGTGAGTTTTTCTGCCTTGTCATTTTGTCCAGATAAGAGTATACGAAGGAGCAAATAAAATACTGAAAGGGTGGCAAAGACCCCAGAAAAATGCACTTTAACCAAATCAGAAGAGACCCCAGATCATGGGAGGGAGAAATGGGATTAAAAAGAAGTTCATGAAAAAAAAATTTAAAAAAAAACCAAGTAAATAAAAAATATAAAAATGAATATATATATATATATATATATATATATATATATATATATTAGATAAACTAGTTAAAAAACTTTAAAAAAACAAAGGGTAAAAGTTGAAGAAAAAATTTAGCAGAAGAAAAAAATAAATAAAATTAAAGAATCATGGGGAGAAAGCCATGAGTTCCATGCTTTGCTTTCTCCTCCACTGGAATTCGCTGCTCTCCCTGGTAGGTGAGCTTTGTCTTGGTTGGATTTCTTGTTGGTCTTCTGGGGGAGGGGCCTGTTGTAGTGATTCTCAAGTGTGTTTGCCCGAGGCAGAATTACACCGCCCTTACTAGGGTCCAAGCTAAGTAATCTGCTCAGGTTCACTTTTGGAGGCTTTTGTGCCCTGAACGCTTTCTGTAGAGTTCCGGAGGACAAGAATGAAAATGGCGCCCTCCCAGTCTCCAGCCCTGAGGAGCTGAGAGCTCAGGCCGCTACTCCTCAGTGTGCCTTCAGAGAAAAGAGTCCAATCACTCCCATCTCCCTCGTCTCCCACCACACTCCAAGCTCACCAAGCCTGCAACCTGTTCAAGGTAAGCACAAGCTGAGAGCTCATTCCTCTGCTCTGTCTCTGTAGCCGGCTTCCCCGTCTAACACCTGCGAGCTCTGTGACACTCAGACACCCCCAATCCTTCTGTGACCCTGTGGGACCTAGGGTCACACTGGCCCCGCGTGGGCTTCACTCTGGTTTAGCCTCTGGAGCAATGTCCCTCAGTGGAGCAGACTTTTAAAAGTCCTGATTTTGTGCTCCGTTGCTCCGCCGTTTGCTGGGAGCTAGCCCCTCCCCCCACTTCTCCTTCGGTCCCACCTTTCCGAAAGTGGTCGATTTTCTGTTTCTAGAATTGCTGTTCTTCTTTTCTTTGATCTCCTGTTGGATTTGTAGGTGTTTGCAATGGTTTGATAAGCTATCTAGCTGATCTCCTGCTACCTGATGTAGTCTCAGCCTGCTACTTCTCCGCCATCTTGACTCTTCCCCCCCACCCCCCAGCAGTTTTCTTTCGAAAGACTTCAGTTTCATCTCTCTGGCCACTCCCCAAATCTTTAGGAATATAGAAATGTGCTTCATCCTTCACTGGGAAGTTATATACACAATTGTGTTACTGTTGGGGGGAAGATCACTTTCTGAAGCTGCAGTGTGTTTTCTGGGAGACTTTCTGCTAAGCTACAGAGTTAACCACACCATCTTTCCAGAACCATAGTACTGTTTTTTTGTTTTGGGGGTTTTTTAGATGTCTGGATCTGTGAGATAATTGGATTGTGAAAAAGCTTTACCTCCTTAGCAAAGCTGCTTTATAGTTGATGAAATCATGAAAGCACAAGTCTTTTTAGAAAAGTGTTTAGTTTCCAATCACTATGAGGAAATACAATAAAGATAATTAAGACATGGGGTGGTAATAGAACTCCTATAGAGTCTTTTAGCAATGGCTTTATCCTGTGCTTTTCTTTCTTGTTTTTGCGGGGGGGGGGGGGGATCCTGTCCTCTTGGTGTCATTCTTTAAATTCTGAGAATACTTCTTGATGCTTCCTATTTCATTAATAGGAAATGAATGACCTATTGATTAATGACCACTGCCCAACACACCCATTTTTTCTTATGTGTGTTTTTGGTTACCTTAGAAATGACAGCAAATTATGCTTTCTGGAGAACAGCATATCATCTGTGGTGGGAAAACTGTTTAAATATCCCTTAGCCACAAATGGATCACTTACCTTCTGAGTAACTTACTAAAGACAGCTCCCTTTTTAACCTGTAGCTTTACCATTGCTTTATAAGGACAAGTCACCTTGTCTCATTTATTCTACAGAACACTATCCTTTTTTTTTTTTTTTAAGGATTTTGTTTATTTATTTGACAGACAGAGATCACAAGTAGGCAGAGAGTCAGGCAGAGAGAGAGGAGGAAGCAGGCTCCCTGCTGAGCAGAGACCCCCAATGCAGGGCTTGATCCCAGGACCCTGGGATCATCACCTGAGCTGAAGGCAGAGGCTTTAACCCACTGAGCCACCCAGGTGCCCCAAAGAACATTATTCTTTTAAAGCTTCTATTTTGAAGTAAATCATATCTGGTAGGGACCACAAAGACACAGGCATTAAAAATCATACATTCCCATATTTGAGAAGTTTATGCAAAACGGGCAAACTGTTTAGATTTCTTAAGATGATATATGCAGAATTAACTTGATTTTTCTATTACTGAAATTAATTTTGATGATGGGCTTCCATTCCACACAAAAACTCATTATATTCATGGTATTATTGGTTCAATCAGGATTTTTACTCAGAGTGGGATTTCTTTGCTTCTCCTGGAGTTATGTCAGTGGATTATGTAGGGATGGTCTTAAGTCCTTAACCCCAGCCCATGATGACATCCATTAACAGGTAGTGTTGGTATGATTTTTGTTTTTATCAGCACCAAACCAGGAGACATCTACTCAAAAGATCCATTCTTTCTGTGGTGAAGTTATTAGCCAACACAAGTCACTCAGCATCCCCCTTATCCTGACCATGTGGCCCTTCGGATCTACTGGCTTTCTCTCACTAACTCTGCACCCTTCTCGAGGAAGGTTCTGTAGGCAGTGAAATGATTGGTGGGGTGCTCTATCAGGTCTTGCTTGCCTAGACATGACTCAGTCATTTCTTGCTGCTCCATACCATGTGAGATTGACTGTAAGTCTTGCCGTCTCCCAGAAATAGAGGTACAAGTTCTGTTAACTTTAAGATCCCCTACATAATTTCTTGGCTTTTAGAGCCCCAAATATTATGCTTAGCGACAAGGCAATAAACATAAGAAATAGGGTTTAAAGCTCCTTCTCAAAGACTTACATCAGCATTTAAATCTATTGCCTCCACTGGGATGCCTCTCTTTCAATACCACTCTTTCCTGTTCCTGTTTTTATTTGTTGATTTAAGAAGGATTAGTATAAATAGTTGAGTCCAATCAATCATAGGTTTTTCTATTATTATGGCTTATGACTTATGACATAAGGTTTATGCCTTGGGTTCTACTGAGCTCAAAATCAAGTCATGATCTTGAAAATTGTTCTTAAACTAACTATACCATGACTTTTGAAAGTCCATTTAGGAGCTCAAAACATTATTTCTGTTTGAGCAGCTTGTCCTGAGGCAAGAAGTTTCTGCTGTCTTCTTTACACAAGGAGGAGGACTTTCATGTGATAAGGATAACAGAGGGGAAAACACATTTTCTTTTCATGTTTCAGAGTGCATCCACCATACATAGGTAGGACAACTGCATTAAGAACAAAAAGTAAAGACTTATACCATGTTCCCTTAATGCTTTCAGGTAAAAACATTATACAAAATCAGCATCTATGGTCATTATTTCTCAGAGGAAAAACATTTTGTCATAAAAACATGTAAAGGTCATAATCTAAAAATAAAACAGTCCTTTCTTTATTGATGATACAGAGCATTATGGGAAAAAAAGCACCGTATTTTCCTATTTATGGCATATGTCCATATTTTGTCAGGGGGTTTGGGGGGTTAACATAATAAAACCTTATAAAAGGATATCAGAGATCCATGAAGGAATCATTGTCTCTACTCAAAAGTCAGATAAATTTGAATACTGCCATATTTCTGAGAACTTTTTGAATAAGACTTTGCAGAAACCACACGGTGAAGAATAGAGTAGACTTAGAAAAAAAAGATACAAGTTTAGGACTAAGAAACATATGTAATCAAATACAAACACAGAATCTAAATTTATGAGCCTACAATTTACTTGTTTAAGAACTGGGAAAAACAGTAACTATATATTTAAGTAATGTTGGTCATTTAAAATGGGTGAACTATGGAACATACCTAGCTCTTGGTGGGACTTCAGTTAATATTCATTTATATCCATTTCATTCTAAACTATAAGACTAAGGAAATATTTATGCCATTTTATGCAAAACCAGATACTTTTATCATGCTATATACATTCATTCCCCTTTCTCAAAATACTTAGTTTTAGATGAATGAATCAAATGCCTCTTCTTTTTAGGCAGGCAAGAGATTGCTGTTAATGTTCAACAGAATAAAATGGCTGGCAGAGCTAAGAAGATCTATAGGTTAGTTTAGGCTAAGATCTGCTGTGATAGAAAATGACACTGAAATTTCAGAGGCTCACATAAAAAATTTCTTATTTTTGCTCATGCTATGTGTGGATCATGAGCCTGCTTTAGTTCTGCTTCTTATCATCTTCATTCTGGAATTAGACTAGAGGAGCAGCCCTCAGCTGGGGGAAATCCTGATCTCTTGGCTGCAAGGACAATTGCAGAAGGCAGAGCCACATGAGGTCTCTTAGAACTTCTGCTTGGAACTGGCATTATGTCCCAATTCACAGGCCGAAGTAAGTTATGTGGCCAAGTCTAATGTTAATGGGTTAAGGAAAGAATATTCCACTAATGGGAAAAATAACAAGTATTTTGAACAATAATACAATCTAACAAAGTGAGTAAATGTAAAAGAATATAAAGAAGACAAGATATAAACAACAGAGAATCACAGGTACTACTGGCAGCTAACTACTCAGTTCCAGTTTATTTGCTGTCATGGAGGATTGTGGACCTAGAGTTACTAGATCTATATTTTCAAAAGAAGATGAGGATTGGTGACTCTGTCCATTCATAGTTCATAGCTGGCTCTGAGCCAGGTCCAGCTCCTGGACATATCCCAGTGCCGTAGAACTCTACTACCAGGTATCAGATTGTTCCAGGGCTGGAAGGAATGGGCATCCACTATTGCTATACATGCCAGATTTTCAAGAAAAGCTGGGAATCTGGAGTTTTATGTAAAATATTTACATTTCCTAAAATCAATTAATTTGAGTATTTTAATAACACAGTGTCAGGCTAATGACACATGGTTTGAACAAAATCTGGCTCACTGACTAGTTTCTGAATAATATCATGGTGTGGCTAGAGATCCCTCCACTTTTCTGAGTTGGCAGTTTCTAAGAGGGAGTAACCAAGGAAGTTGTCATATTGCTACATAGTAAATAAGTAGATCATTTTCTTTTTCCATTGTTAGGGAGTGGCCAGCTTCTAGGGACTTCATTTTTGTGTGACTAATATGTCTAATATTTAGGTGGAAAGTGAAGGATTTGTTCTATCACATGAAACATTTACACTGATAGAATTAGATATTCTAGGGGCGCCTCGGTGGCTCAGTGGGTTAAGCCGCTGCCTTCGGCTCAGGTCATGATCTCAGGGTCCTGGGATCGAGTCCCACATCAGGCTCTCTGCTCAGCAGGGAGCCTGCTTCCCTCTCTCTCTCTCTCTCTGCCTGCCTCTCTGTCTACTTGTGATCTCTCTCTGTCAAATAAATAAATAAAATCTTTAAAAAAATGAGATAATTGAACTTTTCTTTTCATATCTAAAAAGACTGCCTTCTTTTCAGAATATGGAGGTAAAGTCATGCCCTTACCCTCCATCTATTTGTTTAACATCCTAACCTTTGCTGTGGTCTGGAATTAGGACCACAAAAGCCACATTTGAAGTATATGAACATATAGCTAAAGGGAAAATACAGCATTTTATCTCACTCTGTATCTTCCTCACCTAACAGAGTGGATTATACCAAAATAGATATTCAGTATCCTGTTAAATTAATTAATATTCAAGATGATATCAATTTTCTATCAAAATAATGAACCCCCATTTAATATTCTAATTAAATAACATAAGACTTGAGAGCAAGAATACAAGTATATTTTGCTTTACTGTAATTACATTGAGCCACTTGACCAAAATGAATTACTAGAGAGAAGGATTTTAATTGCAATTCCAGAATTCCAGATTGATGACTTTTTTCCCCTTCCTTCTTTCTACCCTTCTCCCCACTTCCTCCCTATCTTCCTTCCTTTCCTCCCTCTCTTCTTCCCTCCTTCCTTCCTCCCTTTCTTTCTCTCCTGTTCTTTTCCTCCCTTCCTTTCTTCCTTGCTTGTTTGCTTCCTTCCTTCTTTTTCTTTCTTTCTCAGACACAAAGAGTACCAAATGCCTATACAGAGGGTTTTTTCCTCCTATCTCATCTTTTTCAAGCCTCACAGTAATCTTTTGAGGTGGATATTAAATTGTAACTTTACTGTTACAAATGAGGTAAGATAGTTCAAAGAAACAGAGTCACTTGCTGAGGTGAGCACACCTTATAATTAGAAATGAAACTGGTGGATCTCCAATTCTGTTTTTTTCCATTATACTTTGCATTTAGTTTAGTTCTACCTACAGGATTCCTAACCACAGTTTTAAAGATGTTTTTCTTATTTTTAATTAATTAATTAATTAAAATTCATTTATTTGACAGAGAGATCACAAGTAGGCAGAGAGACAGACCAGGGTGGTGGGGAGCAGGCTCCCTGCTGAGCAGAGAGCCCGAGTTGGGGCTCCATTCCAGGACTCTGGGATCATGACCTGAGCCGAGGGCAGAGGCTTAACCCACTGAGCCACCCAGGTGCCCCCCTAATCATGATTTTAAGCATCAATTCTTTAACCAATGACTGAATAAATGTGAAGTACTATTTATCCATATGAACATATAAATTCTAAGGGAATATATCATTTGAAGAAAGATATAAAGAATAAAATTATCTGCCTATTCATCTATCTATAAACTTCTATATGGAAAAAAGGAAACCAAAAGTAAATCAGACATCTGGTATATATATACCAGATGTCTGCTTGACTTACTTCTGGTTTCCTTTTTTCTAAATAGAACTTATCAGTTTTAAATGCCCTGAATCATTGATGGTGTTCCCTGTTACAGTTTGCATCAGAGACTGTCAGATAACCAATCAAATATCACTTTAACTTCCAGTATTAACTCAGGAGAACAGCTTGCTACAGAAACAGGAAAATAAAATCTTTATCCTCCTCACACACATTTCCTCTCAATGGCCAAAGTATCTGCCCAGTCCCGAGGCATCTGGTCTGCAGCATCACCATGGTGGCAGTGATGTTTCTACAGTTGCAGAGGAGAGCAGGGATGTCTGGTCACCCCCTCAGCACAGAGTGTCTGCAGAGTGTCTGCAGCTCACTCTGTCATTTAGCAGGAAATTCAACCACCCTAATTCTGCCAACTTTATCTGCCTGCTGTCAGCAGTTCAGGTTTCTAAGCCAACAAGCTTATTTTTATATTCCCATTTTTGTAATTATAAAATATTTCAAATATAAATAAAATAAAAATGATATACCTGACACCCCTATGCCCATCACCCAGCTTTACAAATTTAACTTTTGCCAGAATTATTTCAGTTAAAAAAAAGTAAGAAAACTCTCGAATTTTATTTTCTTTTTCTCTAGAATTTTCCCAGAGGTAATCTACTATCCTGAGTTTGGTATAGATCATTTCTATAAATAGTCATGTATTTTTTTTTTAAAGATTTCATTTACTTATTTGACAGAGACAGATCACAAGTAGGCAAAGAAGCAGGCAGAGGGAGAAGGGGAAGCAGGCTCCCTGGTGAGTAGAGAGCCTGATGCGGGCTCCATTCCAGGACCCTCAGATCATGACCTGACCCGAAGGCAGAGGCTTAACCCACTGTGCCACCCAGGTGCCCATAAAGATTCATGTATTTTTATTCATAGCAGATATTCATAAAAATAGTAAGGCATTGCTTTGAATATAAAGCAATGGTAAAGTATGGTAAAAATGTTTCTGTCTTCTGCACTGTACACTTTTTGTTCAATATTATGTTTATTTATTCATACAGATACATGTAGCACAAGTTCACTTACTTTAATCACTGTATAAGATTCAATAGAATACATATACAAGGATCTTTTGGTCAATATTATGTTTACGAGCATTTAGGTTTTTGTTTTTTCTTTTTTCCCTTTCCTTTCCTTCCTTCTTTCCTTTTCCTTTGTGTTTTCTTTCTTTTAGATTATTATTTCAAAATAAGTTACAAGAACAATTTTTGTGCATATGTGCCAGAATTTTAAAATGTGTATAAATTAGACATAGAACTGTATTAAAAAATATACACATCAACTTTACTGAATATTGCTAAATACTTCTCCAAATGGATGCAATAGATTTACCTTTCTTTCAAAAATATATGAAATAGCATATTGCTTCACAGCCTCAGCAATATTTGATATTATCAGACTTTATTTTGTTCAATATGATGGATGCACAATTGTATCTCATTAGTGAGTTTGAACATCTTCTTCTGTTTATCATTTAGGTTTTCTGTTTTGCGAATTGTTTATTCTTATCTTTGCCCAAATTGGGGGAAGATTATCTGTATTATTGATTTCTAAGAGCTCTTTATATAAATGTAGTACATAAAGTCTTTAATAATTAATATACATTATATCAATAGTCTTCTCAGGCTTTGACTTATTTTTTTTCCCCTCACAATGTTTATGGTGGACTTTTTTTTTCTTTTTCTGAGAGATTTCTAATTGTAATGCAGAAAAAATTTTTTAAACCAGTATTTATTTTATATTTTGCATCTTAGATATCCTATTTGCTCTGAGGTAATACAGATTTTTTTTCTTATTTGTTATTATAAATTTTAAATTTCTCACTAAGTCAGTAATTTACTGTTGTCAATTATGTGTGTAGTATAAGGTTAGATCCAGTTTTTGTTTTGTCTTCTTTCCTCCCTTCCTCCCTCCCTTCCTTCTTCCCTTCCTCCCTCCCTCCCTCTTTCCCTTGCTTCCTTCCTTTCTTTGATAACCCATTGTTCAACAACTTTAGTTTTGTTTAGTTTTTGTATCTTGCTCGTAAGTGACATTGGAACACATTTTGCTTTCTTATACTGTCTTTGTCAGGTTCTGGCATGAGTTTCATATTGAACTGATTAAATGACTTACTGAGTTTCTCTCTTGATTTTTAGCTTTCATCACACTTTATGTAAGATGGTAGAAATTGCCTGTAAAAAGATACCACATTGTTGATAAATTTGAAGGGGTGGATATTTGGGGACAAATAGATAGTTTTTAACCTACTGATTCAATTGTCTTAAGTCACTACTAATTCAGGTTTTTAATTTATTTTCATATTAGTCATATTAAATGTAAATGTAGAAATTTATTAAAGTATTCTCTTATGATTTATTAAATCCCTATGTCTTTAGTTTTGAGCCTTTTATTTCTAATATTGTTTAGTTTTGCATTTTCTAGTTTTCTTGGTCAGATGACCAGGGTTCAATTTTATTACTTTTTTCAAAGAATCAAGAATGGTTTTTATTGTTCCTTGATATTCTAGTTCATTTTTCTCTTCTCTCCACTTTAATTCCTTAATTCATTTTTAGAAATTTCCTTAGGTTTTCTCTAATTCTTGCCCTAGGTTTTGTTGTAAGCATGGTTAATTTATAGTTTATGATTTTCTAATGCAAGAACTTATAGCTATAAATTTTTCTCTTAGAACATTTAATTCCAAATTTAATTTCATAAATTTAATATGTACTATTTAATTTTTCTTCAAATTTTTTTTAAGTAATCGCTACACACAGTGTGGGGCTCATATGCACAACCCCAAGAACAAGAGTCACATTCGTTATTTACTAAGCCAGCCAGATGCCCCTATAGTATTTGATTTTTTTAAAGATTTAAATATAGTTAAATTTATTTCTATTATTTTTTGTATGACTTCCGTTTCACTTATGAGTTATTTAGAAAGAGTTTCATTTTGTAAAATTTCCAAATGTATTTTTTCCTGTTCATTTTTCATTATTATTTTTAATTTGATTACATGTGGTTAATGAATGCTACTTGTATAATACCTGTTTTCTAGCCCTGAGGTTTTTTTGTGGTCAGTTTATTTTCCTCCCAGAAATAAGTTGTTATAGTAGTTTTTGGCAAATAAATAATTTCTTGATACATTAAGAACTTTTTAAAAACTGTGGCTATTTGTCAATTTCTATTTTTTCTGCAATATCTGCTTTATATATTTTGAAACTCTAATATTGGTTGCATTGGAGTTTTGACTTACAATTTTCTTAGTTTTCTTCTTGGCATTATATATTGACCCTCTTTTACCTTATTCTCTTTTGCCTTAAAACAAATTTTGTCTGATGTTACTATTGCTGTAACTACAAGTTATTTTTTATTAGTATATGTCTGATATATACTTTTCCATTCATTTACTTTTCATTTTTGTATATTCTTAAGTTTTTCTGTCTTTTGTAAAAAACATATAGGTTAATTACATAGTTTTGTGAATATACAATAAGCTTTGTTGTGGCGCTTTTTAAATAAGTAAGTTTTTTCATATACATGTACTATAATTTCTGACATATTTGGATTAATTTCAACTATCTTATTTTGAGTTTTCTTTCTCCTTGTTTCTCTTTATCCACTTCCCCACTTTCTATTTTGTGGGGATCATATTCTTTAATTCTCATTTAAGATTAATAAAATTTCATAACAAAGTATCTAAGTATGTATTTTTATTAATATTACTTCAAGCTTACTGTACTTATAAACTAGGGATTTGTATTTTTAACAAAATGTGGGAAACTCTCAACTATGGTCATTTTTAGTATTGACTCATTCTCCATTCTTTCTTTCTAGAAATGTTAGAATCATTTGCATTCATGATTCTTAATTTCTTATTAATGTTTTTTTATCTCTTCATTCAAAATCTTCCAATTTCCTAATACAGGTGTGTTTAATAAGATTTTTTTAAAGATTTTATTTTATCTGACAGAGAGAGAGATCACAAGTAGGCAGAGAGGAAGATAGAGAGAGAGGGGGAAGCAAGCTCCCTGCTGAGCAGAGAGCCAGACATGGGTCTCAATCCCAAGACCCTGAGATCATGACCTGAGCCGAAGGCAGAGGCTTAACCCATTGTTAACCCACTGAGCCACCCAGGTGCCCCTTAATAAAATGTTTTATCATACTTTTAGATTTTAGTTTCTTAGGAACTGTAAAACAACTTTAAGTTACTATGTATATATTTTTTGGTTATATGTATTTTTTAAATCAACCCTCTTTTATTTTAGGATAAATTTAGCAGACGGTGTAAGAACTGGCCACTGAAAACTACAAAAGTTTGAAAAATACAGTATTTTTAGGATGTCTATTCACAAACTGAAGTGTAGAGTCTATGTAATCCTAATCAAAATCCCAATAGGCAATTTCAAAGAAATCGACAACCCGATTGTAGAATACATATGGAAAGGCAAAGCACCTAGAATAGCCAAAAAACTGAAAAAAGAAAAAAATCAGAGGAGGACTTAAAAACATATTATAAAAGCTACATTAATCATGGTAGGCGATATTGACATAGGGAATATATGATAGTTATGTAGATCAGTGGAACAGTATAAAGTTGACAAGAAGACACACACACACACACACAGAGTCATGCGTGTATAAATATATGTGTGTGTGTGTGTGTGTGTGTGTGATCTATATATATATATTTACATATATATATATATATGGTCAAGGTATATTGGGAATTCAAAAGAGGATAATCTTTTAAACAAATGGTGTTATAATGCTTAGATCTCCATATGAAAACAAAACAAAGCAAAGTAAACCTTGAACCTTTACTCCACAGCATATAAAACTAAACTTAGAATAGATTATTGACCTAAACATAAGAGGTAAAAATCATAAAATTTGGAATAAGTCTTAGGAGAAAGTCATCATAATATTGATTTAAACAAAGACTTTTAAGACAGAACCATAAAAAGCATGAACTACAAAATAAAAATGTAATCAGTTGGGCTTCACCAAAATGTTAAACTTTTACTCTTTGAAAGACACTGTTAAGAAAATTTAAAAAACCAAGCCACCCACTGTGAGAAAATACTTAGGGATATATATTTCTTTTTTTTTTTTTTTAAAGATTTTATTTACTTATTTGACAGAGATCACAAGTAGGCAGAGAGGCAGGCAGAGAGAGAGAGAGGAAGCAGTCTCCCTGCCAGAGAGCATATGTACTCATGAAAATTTGTATATGAATGTTCATAGTAAATTTATAAATAATAGGCAAAAACCTGAAAATGCCCAGGTGCCCATCACCAAGAGGGTGGATAAACAAAAAGTGCTGATTTCCATGCAACTGAGTAATATTCAGCTACTAAAAGAAGGTATTAACAATGTGGTTGAATCTCAAAAACATTATACTGAGAGCAAGAATCCAGACGAAAAGAATAAAAGAATACATATAACATTATCCCATGGCTATCAAATTCTTGAAGAGGTAAAATTATAGTAACAAAAATTACATCAGTGGATTCTGGGCCATAAATTGTCATGGTGGAGATTGACTCTAAAGGGATATAAAAGGAAATTTGAGGGTGATGGAACTTATCTTAATTATAGTGGAGTCTATACCAAAACTATACACTTAAAATGTTCAGTATTATTGCAAGACAACTGTACTTCAGTAAAGAAGATTTTAAAGACACAAATAATTTGCTATTCATCACTAAGACTAAAGAAAAACTGAACCAAAAATTTTCACTTTTTAAAAGTAATTATATTTTGTTGGTAGTGTTAGCATTATTATTTTAAGAATTTTACAGATGCACTGTAAAATATATAAGTAATTATGTTATCTTTGAGAATCAGGATTTTTTGTGCAGGTAAAGGAGAAACAGATACATTATATACCTTTAAATTTGAATTGAAGGCATCTCTATGGATTCATGGTGTTTTTATCTTAAAAAAAAAATAAAATAAAATTAGCCCTGCTACTAAAAGGCAAACTTGAAAATGTGGACTGACCCAGTAGCAACGATTAGGTTCTTCCCCAATACTTAGTTGGTGATTCCTAACTACCATTTCTGATTAAAGTGAAATGAACAAGGAAATGGTTGATTTCATTCAAGTGTAGAATGGGAAATGTACATATGAGCGCAAAATATCATACCAGGCAATAAACTATTAAAACCATTGTGAACGTACCAAAAAGACACTAGAGTCAAAGACGTTTTTACGAGCCATAGATGGGGCAATTTGAACTTGAATAATAACTATATCTCCATAGATTGAAACATGCTTAAAAAAAACACACTAGAAATCATTCAAGCTTATTATTTTGAAGACTGGAAAATACAAGGAAATACTCAAGCACTTACCTTGTTTTGCTATATACATTATAGGTTGGTAACAAGTAATTGATGAGGGAACTTTTTTTTAAAGAAATTATCCAGATAATATGTAAAGAATGCATGATAGAAATAAAATCACATCTTTGCAGCTTCCACTGAAACAAGGAATGCAATCAATAGTTATCAGCTGTTACTTACATCATCACAAGGAGAAATGACTAGATATTATGTATCTTCTGAAAAAAATACACAATACTACCTATAAGGTCACAGTATAAAAAATGAACCTGAGGGCGCCTGGGTGGCTCAGTGGGTTAAGCCGCTGCCTTCGGCTCAAGTCATGATCTCAGGGTCCTGGGATCGAGTCCCGCATCGGGCTCTCTGCTCAGCAGGGAGCCCGCTTCCTCCTCTCTCTGCCTGCCTCTCTGCCCACTTGTGATCTCTCTCTGTCAAATAAATAAATAAAATCTTTAAAAAAAAATTAAAAGAAAAATGAACCTGAAACCAATCCAGCTTTGAACCCCATAATCTAATCATCATGTGACAAAAGAGCTTAAAACAATTCATGAAGATACAGTCAACAAAAGCCAAACTGTGGAAAAGTACAGAACAAATGACCCAGTTTTTTTTTTTTAATTATAAGAGAAGATAAAAATAGAGTGAGACTAGGGTATAGATTAAAATTTATAGGTTAAAATTTATAGATCAAAAGAGATGAAATATATGCCTACTAAATGCAATGAGTGGTCTTTATTATATTCCAATTCGAATTTTTAAAAATCAGGAAAAGTTGTATATTGATTGAATGTGCAATAATATTAAGAACTATACTAATTTTTAAAAAGATAATAGCATTGTGGTTTTTTTAAGGAAAAAAAATTTAGAAATAAGTGTTGAAATATGTGCAGATGATATAATATCTGATATGTGAGAGATATGAGATATGCATGAGCCCACCTTACCCAGGAGCTTATAATTATGTAAGCTGAGTAGGAAGTGCATCAGTTATTTCTACTCTATCATCTCTAATTGTGAACGTATTAGAAACTTCTATAAGAATAAAAAGAAAAATTTTGGAATGTCCATCCGAACAAAAACTTATGCACTATATACACAGTATAAAATACCTAAAAATGATTTAAAAAAAGAGAGAGAGAGAAAAAGAAACGTTTGCCTTCTTTCTATTGGTGGTCTCCTGTATAACCTCTGAGTGCTTTTATTATTCTAGTGTACTGACATGAAATGAAGTAGGACAAGGTAATTAAACTTCATTTAATATTGGGTACCTTTTGTAAAAAGACTGCATGGGGGGTGCCTTGGGGGCTCATTTGGTTAGGTGACTGACTTCAGCTCAGGTCATGATCCTGGAGTCCCAGGATTGAGTCCTGCATCGGGCTCCCTGCTCAGCAGGAAGTCTGCTTCTCCCTCTGACCCTCCCCCTTCTCAGTCTATCTCTTTCACTCTCAAGTAAATAAATTAAATCTTTAAAAAAATGCATGAAAGTTGCATGAACATATTCTGAATATATCTTCCATAGTTCTTGTGATTACCTTATGATTAAAAATTTTTATTTATAATTATTTTTCAAAGAGAAATCCTACCCTAGCAAATATCCATTATAAAAGTCTAAAGAAAGATGATAATAAATGCTTCTTCTCTAAATTTAGAACATAATTTGGAAAAGAATGTGAAGGAAGACTTTGATATAGTATGATCCCACTTATACTATATATTAAACTATTGAAGTAGGAAGCAATAATCAATGTGACCATAACATATATAAGGGAATGTTACCAATAACAAAATTGTATTTGCATTAACATTGTAACTTATCATGTTATCAGAAACATATGAAAGAATCTCATTTAAATATAATTGAGTTGAGAAACCACAGTATGGCTAAAATTAGGTGTATGGGCTTTCTTTTTCATATTACAGAAGTGTTCATCAGCAAGCTGTTGACTGATGTGACCTTAGCTTTGCAGAAGGCATTCCAAAAATAAAACACACCTTCAGTGAGTCATGAAAAAAAAGAAAGAAAGAAAGAAAGAAAGAAAGAAAGAAAGAAAGAAAGAAAGAAAGAAAAAGTATTTTCCAGGGCTGTATGGAATTTAAGAGAATGAACCTTTTCCTTTGATACAGTCAATTGCTATTATATCTATTTGACTAATACTCATTTTTAATCCTACATAGTACACACATACATGCACATGTGCACATACACAGTAGATTTACGCATGTTAACAAGTCTGGAAACCAATTGTTTTTCTGTTAGAAAGATATTAGGCAGAATTTACTGTGCTTCATTGTTACCTCTTACTCCAAAGTTGTTGATTTCCTTTATCTCATTTTTCAAGTTCACAATAAGCTGGAGTTATTAGAAAACACTTCATTCTTTTTCAATCAAATCTTTATCAGATACATCTTTCCAGTAAAACTTGATAAGAACCTATTTGAAACTATGTGAATTGATCCTTAGCTGTTATTATAGCCTTCATGATTCTAGTCCCAGAACTAAGATATTAAAGAACTTTTATGAGCTCTATACTTTTTTTAAAAGAAGTCTTTCTCCACCCCTGGATAATTCGCCTATACTTTTAGGTTTTACATCTGGGTTTTGAAATCTACATGGAGCCCCTTCTGCATAGGTAGTATGCAGGAATTTTGTTTGTTTTATCCATATAGTGAGCTGGTTTTAATAAGACCATCTATAAAGCATCTGATTTTTCCGTATTGATTTGTGGAAACATTACAAATTAAGTTTTCCTTTGTACATGCGTCTGTCTGTATAATCTCCGTTGTATTCACTGGTCTCTTTCTTTAGTTACGTGTCATTATCACACAGTTTTTATTATATGGTTTTAGAACATCTTTTACAGTCTAGTAAAGCAAGGCCCCTTTTGAATTCTTTTTGAGAGTTAACAGAGCTATTCATGGACTTCTGTTCTTTTCTATAAATTTTAAACTATGTTTATCACATTCTTTAAAAAATCCACTTGGAATTTTAGATTGGGATTTGGGGTTCTGTTGAATGTATAGATTCAATTGGCTAGGTTTTATATAATTATTTTATTAGGTATGCCCCAGTCAAAAGCATGGAATGTTTCTCCATCTCCAGCTTTCAGAATTTCTTTTATGTCCTTTAATAGAGTTTTAACATTCTCTCTAAATAAGTCTTGAGTGTTCTTTGTTAAACTAGTTCCTACATATGTTCTAAAAATTTTTTTAACCAGTTTTGAATGCCATCTTTTTAGCACATACTTCTGGGAAAAGATACATTATTTTTGTTCAATTTAACTTAATTTAGCAACTTTGCTAACCTTTCTTACAAACTGGAATTTTTAAAAATGTGGTTCTTTCTATATGATCATACTACTTATAAATTCTAATTTATGATCTTGGCACCTTCGTTTTCTTTTTCTTTCTTATAACTTTCCATACATTAAACAGGATATTTGTTGTTGGTGGTGTTTTTAACCAAACTAAGGAGGTTCACTTCTAGTTCTAGAACATATACACTAATAAATGGAATGACTTAAGTTATTCTTCCATTTATTGTTACCCAGGTTTGCAGTTGAGATTACATAACATCATGAAATTAGTGATAGCTTTCATTCTGTCCCTGTGTTTTAGAGCTAGTAAAAATAAGGATTAGAACTAAATGTTATTAACTTCCCTATGTGATCCTAGATTGTAAGAAAGGAAGTCTACCACTTCAATTTTCAATAATGATTTATCTGTTTTTTAGGTTTTCTATTTCTTGTTGTACCACTTTGTGCATTTTATTTTACTTTTTTAAACAGATTTTATTTATTTATTTAGACAGAGAGATCACAAATAGGCAGAGAGGCAGGCAGAGAGAGAGCAAGGAGGAAGCAGGCTCCCCGCTGAGCAGAGAGCCCAATGCGGGGCTCCAGCCCAGGACCCTGAAATCATGACCTGAGCTGAAAGCAGAGGCTTAACCCACTGAGCCACCCAGGCGCCCCACTTTGTGCATTTTAAATATTTTTAGATATAGAATAATTTCTTACAGGTTTTAAAATTTGCTAAAGTTTGCATATTCATAATACCTTTTAAAAAACTTCTAGGTCTGTAGTGCTTTTTTGGTAATTCCTTATGAATGTTGCTATGTGCATCTACTCTTTTTCTCTTTGCTAAATTTGTCAGAGTTTTGTTTTATTAACATATTTAAGAATAGTGATTTGTTTACTGCTTTTTTAAAAATTTCAATGATTTTTGCCCTTTTTTTTTATAATGGTCTTTCTTCTTGTTTCTTTGGTGTTGCTCAGTCACTTTTTAAATAATTTTAAATAATTCTTTGATTTGAATACTTAACTACTTTTAATTTCGATTTTAAATGGAAAATTTTAATTTCCATATTTTTCCTGATCAGTATACTTAGAACTTTACTTAAGTACTGGGTACTCTCTCTTCCCACCTCTGTTTTTAATGTAGTATTCTATATTTATCTAGTAATTGAAACTTATGAATTATATTTTCAGATTAATTATATTTTATTTACTAAAGAATTTGTTAGATTTTTAAAATATGATTGGTGCTTTATTTTTCTTGCAGTATTCTTATTTATTGCATTATATATTTTAATTTTACACACATTTGTAACAGTTATATATTCTGCTCTATTGTTCCCTTTTCGTTCATTTCTTTTTGTCCTTTATTGTGTCATTTTGTTTTAGGTTCTACTTTAAATTTGATTTAAATTTCTTAGATAGTCAACTATTTCAAATCCATTTTGATTCATTTTTGCTGGTTTATTTTTTTCTATTATTTTAACATTTCTATATCCCAATATTTTAAGTGTGTCTCTTTTACTGGATTTTTTTAAAGATTTTATTTATTTCTTTGACAGAGATCACAAGTAGGCAGAGAGAGGAAGGGAAGCAGGCTCCCTGCTGAGCAGAGAGCTAGATAGGGGAGGGGGGCCTCGATCCCAGGACCCTAGGATAATGACCTGAGCCAAAGGCAGAAGCTTTAACCCACTGAGGCACCCAAGAACTCCTACCGGATATATTTTTAAGTATTTCTTATCCAGTCTGAAAATATCTTTTAGTTGGTGAGTTAAATACATTCACATTTATCTTACTTACTCTTATTTCTGCCATTTCTTTTTCAGAATTTCATTTACTTTACTCCCTTTGGGTTACCTATCTCTCTTCTCTGTTTCCAGCTGGTTAGTCAAGTTTTCTTTAACTCATTTGAAAGTAAATCATTCTGTTTTTGTTTATATGGTGGATATCCTTTAGATCCAAACAGGTATTTAGTCATGTAGATTTTTTAAAACGTTCTCACTATCCATAACCTCCTCTCCCCATCCCCAAATGAGGCGATGTTTATATTGCTTAGAATTAAAGTTTTGGGGTTTTATTAATGTACGTTTGGTATGTCACTTCTTTGCTGCTTTCTGTTTTAGAAAATAGTAAACTTTATTTGCTTTCTCTATTTTTAGTCTCCTCTTTACTTTTATTCTCATTAGATTCTTAATCCAGGAGAGTCTTAGAATTAATCTTCATGGGATAAACTTTCTAAAATACTTTAATATGAGAATATCTGTGCTATGTCCTCTTATTTAAACTGTAATTCAGGGGGCACCTGGGTGGCTCAGTCATTAAGCATCTGCCTTTGGCTCAGGTCATGATCCCAGCACTCACGGATCAAGCCCTGCATCTGAGCTCTCTGTTCAGCAGGAAGGCTGCTACTCCCTCTCCCACTCCCCCTACTTGTGTTCCCTCTCTTACCGTGTCTGTCTCTGCCAAATAAATAAATAAAATCTTTAAAAATAAATAAGTAAATGGTAGTTTGACTGAATATTAAACCAGGTTTAATTATTTTTCCACTTTGAACCCTTAAAATTTTATTTTTTTTTCATGTATATTATAACATTGTTGTTAAAAAATATCTGATCAGTCTGATTTCAGGCTTTTTATTAGTCTGTTCTTTGGTTCTAAATATTTTTGGAATTTTTCATTTTATTTTTTCACTCTCAGGTATGAAAGCATGATGACTTCAGTTAAATGGATATTCTAAGAATGTTTTCAATCAGAAACAGTTCATTTGTTTTTAGTTCTTGGAAATTTAGTATTATTATTATTAATCTCCTTTGGGATTTGTATTATCTGGATACAACATTTCCCATCCTATCCTCTTTTTCTCTTCACTTTTCTTTTGACTTTATTTCTTTATGTGTCTTCTGTTACGACATCGCAAGTTGATCTTTCAGCTCACTAATTTATTCTTTGCCTTTATCTGTCCTGTACCTTTCTGGTCGTCTTTCTTTCTTTCTTTCATTTATTCATTTATTCCTGGTCCACTTTAGTATGCTTTTCAACTGTTACATTTATTTTTATCCTTGAAATTGTTCTTGATTTCTTTTAAATGACTTTTTGTTCTTGTTTCATTGTTTTATCTTCTTCAAACTATTTGAGTATATTTACTATGATTATTTTAAAGCCTTAGTTTCTCCTTTTCTTCTTCATTTAGTAAATACAATTTTTGTGCATATTTTGGCCGATGTGCTAATGTTCCCCTGGGGATCAGCTGTTACAGCAGTGATATGTACCAGTGAAAGATTGAACACTGGACTCCAGAGTCATCATAAAGAAGAAATGTCATCAGTAGAGATAGATACATGGCAAAAATAAAAGAAAGTGTCAGATATTGTTATTAATTTTTTTTCTGTATGCAATCAACTTTACTTTTTCTTAGATTTTATTTATTTTTTTAAGATTTTATTTATTTATTTATTTATTTATCTCTCTCTCTGACAGCAAGGGAGGGAACACATGCAAGGTAAGTAGGAGAGGAAGAAGCAGGCTTCCTGCTGAGCAGGGAGCTAGATGTGAGGCTCCTACCCAGGACCCTGGGATCATGACCTGACTGAAGGCAGAAGCTTAATGACTGAGCCACCCCGGCGCCCCTAGATTTAAATTATGTAGAATTACTTGATAGGATATAAAAGTATTCGGCCATCAATTTCCTTTCATTGAAACATTAAACATTGGTATGATTTTGTTTTTCAAATAAATATAATCAAATACTTAAAAATCTTTAGTCCTCTTTATAATACTTGAATTTTAAAACTTTTAATAAATGATACTATAGACCTTCCGGCACCTTCAGATTCAGGGTGAAAATTTTTACTTCTCAGAGCATTTGAAGTACAAAATAATTAAAGCTTATTAATTACATATTATGAAATTTAGTCATTAAAAAAGAACTGCTACAGCAACCAAAAGGCTAGTTCAGTCATAGCTGTGTGTGATTTCATTGTTTTTCTCACTTCCCTACTGTGTTGTGAGATCAAGTAGTACAGATCAGCTAATGAAAGAGAGTGACCTAAGAGAGAGGAAATATTGCGTTGGGACTAGGGAAAAATCTTGGTGTCTGTATCTTTTAATGTCTTGAGCTTATTAATAATTAATAATTAATAATTAATAGGATAAGTAGGAGAAGGTGGTGTCTTGACATTTTGATTTCAGATGTCTTTGTCCACATGTGCTGTGCCGGTACCAGCTTGACCAACTTACAAGAACTGATTTTTAAATTTTAAATTTTAAATTTTTTGAATTTTCAGGAATTTTGTCAGCTTATTGTTAAGAATCATTTTAAAAATTTATGAAACTTATTAAAGTAAAGCCGTTTTAAAATTCTAGCTATTACGAAAAACTAAGGCACACAAACTTACAATTTAAAAATGCATTAAAAGCAAAGCTAACAAATCCTCAAAACTCATCATTCCCTAATTATTTTATTTCATCTTACCATTATCTATGCCCTTGAACTTATTTACATCTATTGTATGAATGGTGGAATTATTGTCTATGCTGCCATGCTGCTGTGCATCTCTTCCCCCTTTCCCATTTTCTTGGCATTGTACTGGTAGCTTGGAGCAGGTTATAGTGTTGGTAGTTACACCTCGGAATTCAGCGAACACTACAGATCTGCACTTGATACATTGTTTTGTCAGTTGTTTAAATTTTAAAAAGTGATAGAGAAAATGCTAATGATGCAGATTATAGGAAAATTATGTAATGCCTGTAGCCATTGTATTATGATTATATTGTGATTATCACATAAAAAGAAATCAAGGGAATGTTCTTCCAGCATTCATAAAATGTTACCAGTTAGATGGAGTTACAGCAGGACAAACAGGTGAAATTCCTACACATGTCATAGTTGCTTCACTTTCATCTTACTCATTAACTTCTATGAAAATGTTAACCGGCATTCAAGTTGGAATTATACTCATTTATCAACTGCAATCATATTTGGCTATATGGAGTTTACAATGGAATATTGCTTATTTTGTTATTATCTTAAAGCTGTGTGCTATATAACCTTTATATTAGTAAAATTATAGGCAACTCATTTATGTATAATGATACACACTTTTTTTTTTTTTTTTTTTGAGGGTGGACATAGGAAAGCTAGTTTTGAACTGCCTATAGGACACCACTGCCAAATAGATTTGGTCTCAGATAACTATTTTAAGACTTGATTTCTCCACACCATGGTTCACTCTTCCTTTTTTTCTTTTCTAATCAAACATCACTGGTTTTTAAGTAGACGGAAAGAAGAAAGGCCTGTAGAGAATTTGTGATTTAGTTTATCTTCTGTACTTGATTGAAAAAAAAATTCTGCCCCACAAATCTTCCCTAGGACTTTATGAAGGCTAGCATTTCAGCTAACAGATTTGTTGAGATGCAAATCTATCTCCACAAATATACAAGAAAAATTCTTGATTCCTGGGCTTCCTGATAGAACATTCTCAAGATATCAGTGAAAGCCATACATTTGAGACCATTATCTTTATACTTGCAAGTCAATGGAAATTTCAACTGCAGGATTTGCATGGGTTTTTTTTTTTTTGTGTTTTTTTGGTTGTTTTTGTTTTTTGTTTTTGTTTGTTTGGGGTTTTTTTTTTTTTTTTTTTTTTTTTTTGGTCCGAACTAGCAGCTCCTAGTATTTTAAACACATCCATGGATAAAAACCAGGTTATAAATAAACCTGCAGAGAACCATTCAAAGAGGAACTCAAGGGAGGGGTATGGAACAGTCCAAATGGCAAATTCAGGTAAACTTTATGTCTTGGGAGTTTTTTGTTTGTTTGTTTTTTCTTGAACCTGAAGATGTTGATTGAAAATAGCAAGCAATTTGGGATAGTGAGTAGGTTGAAGTCATGGTTTTGTATTTAGTATCTAGCCCACATATTCCTATTTAAAAAGGAGGTTGCAAAAATTGGGGTTTTCACTCCATCTGTTTAAATCTGTTATTTGCATAGTCAGGGTGTTCTTTTTTAATATAATAAAATGCTTCTTGCTAAAACATGAGAACACCTTTATTCCTAACAAAATAGAGGTATTCTGTGGATATTAGAAAAGAATGCAAGTCAGTTCGCTTAGAACAAATCCTCTCAAGTACAACCCTCAAAGTACACTTTGTTACTTAACAGTTTGACATTTAAACCTTTTAGAACACAAGTTTGGATTTACAATATATCATTCATTAAGAGCAAACAAAAGAGAAAAAAACTCTGCAGCTTATATATTTAACATGTCAGTACAAAAAATAAACTATGTTACTTTACCATGTTTCGCGCACTTATTACATTTCCTAAAAAGGATTAAATAAGGATAAAAATTAGCTTTACAAGATACTTTACAATAAAATCCTTGGAAATAGCAAGCTCCCACTAAACCACTGAATAAAAGAATAGCTAGGACTGGAAAGGATTGTAGTAATTAGTCCAAAATTCACATCCACACAATAGAAACTGAGGCCCAGAACAGTTAGGTATCTTCTCTGAGATCTATGGCTAACATGTTACCCAATATGGAATAACAACTCATGTCTCCTGGCATCCCTTCATTCAGAGAGAGTGACATTATCACTGAATTGGAAGACAGGAGGAAGATCATGAACCAAATTCTGTTTTCTTTTTACAAATATTTGGAATTTATATTTATTCTAAATGTGTGGGGAAAATACTGTTCAAGTTTATTGAGTGTACCAGCTATTATATTTACAAATGTTTATTATTAAATATAAATATATTATTATATAGGAATATATGTTATTATATATGAATATGTATATATATAAAGATATATATTATAAGACCATATGGAACTAATTTAATATTTAATGATTTAGACAGCTCTTAAGTAACTAACATTATTATAAATGTAATTTAAATTATTTTAGTTTGTAATGTGCAAAATTAGCAAGAAATTAGACTGAACCTTACCAAGGGTGTGACATTCCCTAGAAATCCTATATAAGAGAAAACATGAGCATACATTTTGAACAGTAGGAAAAGGAATAAACTAAAATAGCCAACATACCCCACTAGAATGGCACATATGTTACAATTGTAGAACCTACATTGACACATCATAATACTCCAAGTTCATAGTTTACATTAGGGCTCACTCATGCATTCTCTGAGTTTGGACAAAAACATAATGCCATGTATCTAATATTCTAGTATGGTAATGAGTAGTTTCACTGTCCTGAAAATGAATTTACATCCTGAAAAAACCATCATTATGTTGAAAATATTTTAAGTCAAAAATGTGCTTCATACATCTAACCTACCAAATGAACTTCATAGCTTACCTCTGAACATGTCCAGAACACATATATTAGCCTATAGTTGGGCAAAATCATCTAACACAAAACCCATTTTATAATAAATTCTTGAATATTTCATGTAATTTGTTGACTACTGTACTGAAAATGAAAACGAGAATGGTTGGCTGGGTACAGAATAGTCATTAAGTGTATTATTTGTTGTTTATAATTGTCATCTGTGGCTGAGTAGGAGCTGTGCTTGCCTCCATCCGAAGTTATGAGAGTATCATACCACATATCCCTAGCCTTGGAAAAGATCCAAATTCAAAATTTGAAATATGGTTTCTACCAAATGCATACTGCTTTCACACCATCATAAAGTCAAAAAAGTTTAAGTTGAGCCATTGTAAATCAGGGACCATGTGTACTGATCTGTCTACTATCCCCATAGACTTGCCTGTTCCAGAACAAATTTCTTTTCTGCATTTAAAATTTTATACCTCTCTGACTCTTAAAATTGGGTTGTTATACAACATGTCAGAAATATATCCACTGGGCAAAATGAAGTTTATCCAGCTAGCTAGTTTGCATGATTTTATAGAGAGCAACTAAAAAGGTATCCATAAGCAGGTTCAGAGACATTTGAATTAAAGTTCACATGGAGACTGGAGAGAATATGTTTTATTCTAAACTCTGTATATATTAACTATAAAATGGGTGGGCATTTTTAAAACATAAATCAAACATTTCCTAATATGAACATCAAAATGAGTGTCCTTCCATCCAAAGTAGTGGTTTGGGGGTGTCAATATCAAGGTTCCTGTTACACAATGACATTCAAAATGAGTTTCAAAATCCAGTTATGAATGTTCTTCCAGAGCCACTTTATGAGCAATTAGTGAAAAGGAGAATCTCATTATGTTGAGTCGTAACACTTTTTTGGTGAAAAATTCATGAGGTCTGGTTTATTCATACCATGTTCCCCACAGTGGGCTTTAAATGACTTCTGGCTATTTCCAAGACCGAGCCCACTCTTAATAGATAAAAATATCCATTTTGGAATATATTACAATTCAGTCTTCACAAGCTCTGAGGCACTGACAAAGAGTTGTTCAAAGAAACATATTTGAACAATCCTAGAGTCATTAGAGTCAGTACACTGCCTGCAAGGGGTTGATTTAGAGGTGAAAGCACTACTTAAAACTTTACATTCTAGTATGTTTCATTTAACAAGTCACATTGTTTCTTGGGCACACGGTTGATTTCCTTAAATGTGGCCCGGGGTTTTAAAATCAAATATTGGTGTCCAGAGTTCCTACAGTTTTTTTTCTAGAACTTTTCTAAGGAATTCACTCTTTAGGAATAATTTTTATACTACTGAATTTATTTTCCAGAAGTAGTTGTATCTCGATCATCTATTCATTCAAGTGTTGGGATATATGTTTTGAATTAAACAGCCACTTACCTTCTAGTGGAGGAAACTGACAATAAACACCTGAATGAATAATACAAGATCAGGTGGTAAGAAGAACTATGAGGAAAATTAAGCTGGGTGAAGGGCTTTGGAGGATACTAATCAGTGTAATCAAAAAAGGCCTCTTTGAGAGGTTCACAGATGATCACATCTGAATGCATTTGGTTGGAATGTTTTCCTACCAGATGACACAGTGCAGACATCCTGAGAACTTTGAGGAACAACAAGGTACCATGGAGCAGAAGAGGTGTAGGCAGGGGCCGGTGGTAAGAAAGGTTGACACTTCCTCTAAATGGCATATAGGAAAGCAATTAATGTCCAGGGCCCATCTCTTAGCTTCATCCACTATTATCTGTTTTCTTAACATCTCCCTGTTTGGATGCCCAACAGCCAAATGGAAATAACAGTGGCACCATCTCATTGTGGTGGAGATTAAACAAGATGACAAGTGGGCAGCACTTGACAGCGGGCTCTCAGCAGTCAAGAATTAGCTGGAGGAAAAGCGTGGAGACATGAAGTCTCTTTCAAAAAAGAAAGAGTTAAGTATCTGTTCACATTTTAATATGAACAGATATTTAAGGGGAACCCTTAAAAAAATACTTAACTTTCTAGCTCCAGTGAAAAATTAGGGGGTTTCCATGCAATTCTTTCTTTCAACACCTCCTTCTAACAGCTGCCATTTATTTACTTTCAGGGTTAGCTCCTTCGAAGCGGCACCCACTCTGTTCAAGATCTTTACAAAAACACAACTGAAATAACATTTTTATGGCTTTTTTCATAATCAACAAAAGTATTACATGGCTGTTCAGGAAAAAAAAATTAAAACACAGAAATATAGGAAAACTGTGTGCACCGTGGCTGCCATCAGAATATCTTTCCATGTGATTACGTATTAGTACCTTGAACCCGTTCCAGTGACTCAGTTCTGCCGCAGAGATTGAATCATATATTATAATTGATTTTTACATTGGATTTTCTATTTTATCACTATTTTGCTGTGTGACACAATGGAGACCTAACTTTATTTTTTCTTCTAAAAGCAAAACTTATCTCATTACTAATTTGAAATACAATCTCTCTCAAGCACTAAAGGTATAAAAATTACTTGGGTCTGTTTATGGACTTTCATTCATTCCTTGAACTGTCTTTTTCTGAGCCAATATGACATTATTTTAATAATGTTACATTCAAATTATTACATCAAATATATAATAATATAAATTTTAACCATCTTTTAGCAAATTTATTATACATCACTGCTTTTTAACATAATTTTATTGTCTACTCTTAGTTTATTACACTTTCAGATAAGGTTTGTATTATTAAGCTCAAAACTTTGGGGGAGTTTTGTTGCAATTGTGTTCAATTTATAGATGTATTTGGAAAAGCTGATGTTTTCACATTATAATCTGAGGATATATGATGTTACTCTGCCTGTTTGAGTATGTGTATGTGTGTGCTTTTACCAAAACTCAGATTTAAAAGGAATTCTTTATGCTTCACCTTTTTTCCTCCACTTCGGCATCATTAGCTATTAGGGAAATGCAAATGAAAACCACAGTGAGTTGTTACTATACCATTACCAGAAAGGCTAATTAAAAAAAAAAAAAAAAGTAACACCTATGTAAGGCTAGCAAGGTTGTAGAGAAACTGGATCACTCGTACACTGTTGGTGAGAATGTAAAATGGTGCAGCCACTCTGGAAAACAGTTTACTAGTTTCTTTAAAAAACTAAACATGAAACCACCATATGACCTAGTAGCTGCTTTCCTGGGCATTTATCCCAGAGAAATGAAAACTCATGCTCACACAAAAACCTGAACAGGAATTTTGCAGCTTTATTCATAATAGCTAAAATCTGGGAAAAGCTCCATTGTTTGTCAGCAGTTGAATGGTTATGGAGATGGAGGTTCATGTAGAGCATGGAATACTACTCAGAAATAAAAAGGAATGAGACACCTATTGATACATTTAACAGCTTAGATGAAGCTTCAGGGAATTATGTTGAGTGAAAAAAGTCACTCTTAAAATGTTATGCACCACATAATTCCATTTATATAACATCCTTGAAATGATAAAATCATAGAAATAGAGAGCAGATTAATGTTTTCCAGGGATTAAGGATGGGGTGTGGGTGAGAGCAAGTAGATGTGACTAAAAAGAACATGATACAGTGATGAAAACATTCATCACTGTATCAAAACATTCATACACAGATGAAAACATTCTGTGTCTTGACTTTATCACTTTCAATATCATGGTTGTGATAGTATACCATAGCTTGGCAAGTGGTGACGTTTGAGGGAAATTAGTTAATTATGCTACACAGGATCTCTCGGTATTATTTTTTAAAACTACATTTGAAACTATAATCATCTCAAAAAGTTTAATTAAAAGTAAAAATAAATGCCTGAGTAGAAGTTTTAAAAATGTATGCTTATAATTAATTTTGATCAGAACTTTGTTAAATTTGTAAATAAATTTGAAGTTATCTAACATTTTTGCAGTAGAAATCTTTCCATCTAGGGGCATGTCTCTCTCTCTCTCTCTCTCTCTCTCTCTTTCTTCAGTGTATGTATTCCTTTAACAAATCTTAAAAACTTTTAAAACACATTAAAAGCAATTTATTAAAATTTAACTTTCTTCTCCGTTTGTCTTTCTTATCCCAATATTTTCCAAGTAGAATACAGACCTAGATAAAATAAGTCTAAAAACACCCAAAATTTCACATGTTCAGTCTTTTTTTCACAGTGTTATCTCATCTAGTGTCAAAAAGGAATCTTCTCCTTAAAGTGCTGATTGGACACAGCCTTACTGAAACAAGTTTTGGTAGTCACTACTGCTGGTCAGCACACAAAGTAAAATCTCAGCCAAAAATTAACTGCCTATGTAAAGTCCAACCAAGTGGTTAGTATGTATTTTATTAAACAGTGTATTTTTCCTCAAAAATAGAAAGGGCACTGGATTCTGGGTTTCAAATTTTTAAAATTTGTGTTCTGTGACTTTTTAACAGATGACATCGTCTCTACTCCAGTTTTCTTGTCTGTAAAATGAAAGATAATTTCTATGTGTTCTTTCTTCTCTGGGTTTCCTAGATTGTTAGATATTTTACATTTTTATAGTCTTATAATGAAACTCTAACCATTTAATGTGGTACTATAACTATGTGTTACAGTAAAATATCTCTTATTATGAGGGTTCTCAATAAGTGAAATCATTGGCTATTAAACCTCTTCAGAGTCTCTTTGATGTTTTCATATTCAAGCCATTGTATGCTATAACCTCATACTGAAGAAGGGGCACAAGTTTGGGAAGAGATCAGTATCATTGACACTATGGCTCCACCATTTATTCGCAGGAAAAGCCAACTCTTTAAAAGTCATTGAACTTTTTTTAAGCCTCGGGTTTCTCATCTGAAAACGGATTGTCAAAGGTTACATATATATCTGTCTGACAGGTTTTCATAAAATTTTAATTTCTAGTTTGTAATGATAACATTTATTCTTTGTGATAAATTAATTATCGTCCCAAAAGAAAGATAAGTTTTACATAGTTTCTTTGTAATCCCCAAATAAACTATACCCTTGTTACTTTCTAAAATACCTAAAATACCTATGTGATTTCACCGGCAGTTAGAACACTGTTTCAAATTTCACATTCAAAATCAGTCCACAGGAGCACCTGGGTGACTCAGTCAGTTAAGGGTCCAACTCTTGGTTTCAGCTTAGCTGATCTCAGGGTTCTGGGATCAAGCTCGATGTTGGGCTCTGTGTTGAGAGTGGAGCCTGCTCAGGTCTCTATCTCCCTCTCTCTCTGCTCCTCCCCACTGCTGGCTATAAACAAACAAACAAATAAATAAATATTTAAAAACAAACAACAAACAAAATCAGTCCACATTACCACTTGATATAAAAAAGTAATCCAAGGGGCGCCTGGGTGGTTCAGTGGGTTAAGCCGATGCCTTCCGCTCAGGTCATGATCTCAGGGTCCTGGGATCGAGTCCCACATCGGGCTCTCTGCTTAGGAGGGAGCCTGCTTCCCTCTCTCTCTCTGTCTGCCTCTCTGTCTACTTGTGATTTCTCTCTGTTAAATAAATAAATAAATAAAATCTTTAAAAAAAAAAAAAAGCAATCCAAGTTGTTTCAGATAACCCTTTATACCCTAGACCACTTTTAAAGCTATTATCAATCCTTTGGTGAGAGAGACAATTTTCAGTTTAAAAAGGTAGATCTGCAGATCTTGTTCAATACTATTGTAGACTTTGATTCTATACACAAAGCAATTTGCAAAAAGTGTTTACCTAAAACAGTTTTTGAGATAACATTTTATAATACATACTCTGGACACAGAAGGTATAATAGAACTGATTATAAAATTGAAATTTCTGCAGTCTGAAAGTAAGTAAAAGCTAAAAGGCTTGTATAAGATCTGATCTCACAGTATTTAAGACTAAGTTCTGAGTCTCTGAACACAATTCCATTTACTCCTTAGCGGAATAGTTGGATTAGATTTTTGTCTCTTATTCTAGAGTATGTGTAGGTAAATAAGACTCTACAGTTCCTAGAAAAAAATTTACAAATCCATTAAATGCAAGCATAGATCTTTATTTATGAAATAACTTTAGATCTCTTAAATTATCTCATTGTATATTCTTTTAAATAGTCAGCATGCTTTTCTCTTGCATCATATTGGTTTTTGTATTTCTTTGAATTTATATTTCAATAAAAGAACCTACGTTCTGATTCTAGCTGTGCCAATTACTAACTCTATGCCTCTGGGAAATTGATTTAGACTCTGAAAAAATTCTCAAAGATTATTCTTAATTTCGGAATTTTAGATTTTTTTTCACAAATCCTACTTAGAGCCTAGCTAAATCTTGTTCTTTGTAAAATAGAAAAACTATCATCCAATTACGTCAGTTATGTATTGCCATGTAATAAACAGCTACAATATTTAAGTTACATACAACTATAAACATTTAGTTAGTTCACAAATAAGCAAGGGTCAGCTGATCTTGGCTGAGCTTACTCATGCATCTGAGATGAGTTATGAGTTAGCAAGATGATTCTGCTGACCTTAGCTGGGTGTCCTCACATATCTATTGTTGCCTGGTTATTGACTGATGTGGATGGCCTGAGGTGGAGCTATGGGAGTATTAGCTCTGCTGTGTGTGTGTGTGTGTGTGAGAGAGAGAGAGAGAGAGAGACAGAGAGTGTGTGTGTGTTTTAGAACTTTACTGTTTTAGAACTTTATATTGCTAGAGCAGTTTTATGTCACAGCAATATTAAAAGGAAAGCACAGAGATCTCCCATATATCTCCCTTTATGCCCCACACATGCTTAGCCTCCCCATTTTCAACACCATTCACCAGAATAGTACATTTTTTACCAATGATGGATGGACATATGCAGACACATCATAATCATTCATAGACTGTGGTTTACCTAAGAATTCACTCTTGGTGTTATACTTTTTATGAGTTTTCACAAATCCATTATGATATATATCCATTATTGTAATATCATACAGAGTTTTGCCACTGCCCTGAAAATCCTCTGTGCACTGCCTACTCATCTCTACTCTCACTCTCACCCCTGGTAACCACCAATCTCTTTATTATCTCCATAGTTTTGCCAGAAATTTGTATAGTTGGATTCATACAGTAAGCCTCTTGGATTGGCTTCTTTCACTTAACAAAATACATTTAACTTTCCTCCATGTCTTTTCATGGCTTGAGAGATCATTTCTTTTTAGTGCTGAATAGTATTCCATTGTCTAGATGTAATAATATTTATTTATTCATTAACCTACTGAGAGAAAACTTGATTGCTTCCAAGTTTTGGCAATTAAGAATAAAGCTGTTGTAAACATCGGTGTTCAGGTTTTTTTGTGGAGATAAGTTTTCAGGTCCTTTGGGTAAATACCAGGAAGCACAACTGCAGCGTCATATATAAAAGTATGTTTAGTTACCTGGGTGGCTCAGTCAGTTAAACATCTGACTCTTGGTCTCAACTCAGGTCATGATCTCAGGGTCGGGGGATTGAGTCCTGCATTAGGCCTTGAGCTCAGCAAGGAATCTGCCAGAATATTCTCCTTCTCAGCCCCTCCCCCAGCTCGCTGTCTTCCAAAGCAGCTGTACCATTGTGCATTCTCACCAACAGTGAATGAGAGTTCCTGTTGCTTCAGATCCTCACCAGTATTTGGTGTTATCAGTATTCCAAAATGTGGCCATCCTAATAGTTATGTAGTGGTATCTCATTGTTTTATTCTGCATTTTCCTAATAACATATAACATAGAGCATCTTTTCATGTACTTATTTGCCATCTGTATACCTTCTTTGATAAGGTGTCTATTAAGGTCTCTGGCCCATTTTTCTTATTTTTTCTTGTTCTTGACTTTTAAGAGCTCTAATTCTTTATCATGAGGTTGTGAGTTCAAGCCCCACATTGGGTGTAGAGATCACATACAATTAATTAATTAACTAATTAATAAGTTAACTTGTTAATTAATTAATTTTATGAGATCTTTGTATATTTTGGGTAACAGTCCTGTATCATATGTGTCTTCTGCAAATATTTTATCTCAGTCTGTGGCTTCTCTTTTTATTCTCTAACATTGCATTTCACAGAGCAGAATTTTTTTTTTAAATAAAGTCTAGTTTATCAACTATTTCACAGATTTTCTCCTACGTTATCTTCTAAGAGTGTTATAGTTTTGCATTTTACCTTTAGGTCTGTGATCAGTTTTGAGTTAATATTTGTGAAGGGTGTAAGGTCAGTGTCTAGATTTACTTTTTTGCATGTGGGTGTCCAGTTGTCCCAGCATCATTTGTTGAAACACTGTATTTGCTCCATTGCATTACCTTTACTCTTTTATCAAAGATCAGTTGACCATATTTCTGGGCTTTCTATTCTGTTCTATTGATCTATTCATTTTTTTTTTCACCAATACATACTGGTTGGAATTACTGTAACTTTATAGTAGGTCTTGAAGTCAGGTCCTTCAGCTTTGTTCTGTTCCTTTAATATTATGGGCTATTCTGGGTCTTTTGCTTCTCCATGTAAACTTTATAATCCACTTGTCAAGTCCACAAAATTATTTGCTTGTGTTTTGATTGGGATTACATTTAATCCATAGGTCAGATTTGAAAGAACTGGCACTTTGACAGTACGGAGTCTTTCTATCCATGAACATGGGATATCTATTTATTTAGTTCCTTTTTGATTTTTTATCAGCTTTATGCTCTTTATTGTTCAACAGGCTGCCTCCAGAATGTTCTTATAGTAACTCTAAGGGATAAGCACCAAGTATAAATATTCAAGCATTTTTCAATTTTCTGCTTGTGTCACAATTGCTAACATACCATTGCCCAAAGTAAATCACAAGGCTGAACTCAGAATAAGGGTCAGTTGAATGTACTTCATTTTCTTGCTGTGAGGAGCTTCAAAGTCATGGCAATGGCCATGGATACAGGGAGAACTGAAGAATTCTCATGTAACCCATATGAGACCATATGTGATCAATCTACCATACCCACCAGTTTATTTCATAGGACATTTTTGAAGACGAAATGAAACTCTTGAAAGCGCTCAGTAAATTATAATACATTTTGCACATCCTATTGTTACAGACATTGTCATTATTATCAAGATATTTCTAATAAAGCAGTCCTGACTGACAAAACTTTAAAACAGGGGTCAACAAACTTTGGCTTGTGGACCACATTTGTCCTATGGCCTCTTTTTTGTATAACCCAAAGACTAAGAATGTGTTTATATTTTTAAATAGTTGAAAAATAAAATTTTAAGAATAATATTTTATATAATGTAAAATTATGTAACATTCAAATTTCAGTGTCTCTAAAGAAAATTTTATTGGAATATAGCCAGGCTCATTTATTTTATATATCATCTGTTGCTGTGTTTGCACTACAATGGCAGAGTTCAACAGCGGAAGCAGAAAACATTTGGACCCCAGCATGTATAATATTTACTATGTGGCTATTTATAGGAAGAAAGTTTTCTGATGCCCTACTGTAGGATACTTATATGGATTTTAAGTTTTTAAACAGACATTTCTCAAGAAGTCTAGCATGGTGATATGGATCACTCCTCCAAGATCCTTCAGTGAAAATTTGGAAAGGTCAAAAGTGATATTATATGATTTTGACTGGCAGTAATAATGTACCTTCTTTGCCAGCTTAATGTCTACCTTTTTTTTTTTTTTCTTCCCCCACCGCTCTATTGCTTTATTTAGTCTTTCAACTTCACACTAGCTGGCTATCCCTCTGCAGTGTCCTTGCAGTTTAGGCTTGGACAATTAACTGATGTGTCAGTGACCAGTTGTTCCCTGCAAAGTTCATCTCAAGGAGAAGTCCTCTTCTGGAAGCACCCTGCCAATACTCCCATCTGTCAGAGGCAGCAAAAACTAGAACCCTCCTACCCCCACCCCAGCTGGAGCCTCCTGGCTCTGACCTGACATTTTAGGCTCCAACAAGGCAGACCCCTCAGACATAAGTGAATATTTAGTAAAAAGAATAGCCTGATACAGAATTCAGACATTCTGACTCTATGTATTAGAATACTGCTGTATCATGGTGTAGTCATGGTTCATTAGATGTTTAGCTAACGTTTACATTTTCTACTTCATCCTTATTTAAGAAATTAAATACATAATGTTGTTCGATGATGCCAACTCAGAAGTATCATCATGCTTGTATATATTCTTTCCATTTTTAAATATGTTCACTAACCTATTTATTTGATTTTATGAATAGTCACTAACCTAGTATAATTTAATGAATAGTCACTAAACTAGTATAATTTAAACTAGTAGAATAATTTCCTATAATTCTGCTTTTGCCCTCATGCTGGATTATAAAGCTCCTTTTTCACTCACCTCTATTTCTACTTTGGAATGAGCTCACTTTCAATGCTAACATAAGGTTCTAAGTATTCAGTGCATTTGGGGATCAAAATGGCATCAATTTTGCCCAGAGCTACCAGCCACAAGCATGTCCTCTGCCTTCAGAGATTTGCTGGCTCAGTCAGCAGTTGTCTTAGCACTTCTTTATCTCCAAATTGGCCTTCTCAGTCATTCTCTCTAAACTGGTAAAAATAAGAACTCTCTATCTTATTTCCTTTCTTGACAGTGAATGTCTTATCTATGACTACTGTCTCCAGTCATAAGGAATTGTCATACCAACGTCCTCAGTCAGTTACTTGAACTCGATACACATCTTTCCTTCCAAATGCTGAAAAAAGAGAGAAATTATAACCAAGTAGCTACATCTTGCAACAACAGCATTTAACTGGCATTTTACCATTAAATATAAGTGTGTATTATCCCCTGAACTTCAAATAAAGGAGGAAAGATCTTCCTTCTGCCTAGGACAGTTCAGTGAATTGTTCTGATAAGTGAAGCTTGAAATGTAAAAACCTAAGTCAGCTTCTAATACTTTTTAAATGGTCCTTTAAATCATACATGTTGAAAACTGATAGCAAACAAATTAGTAGAAGAGCAATATTAAAGCATCTGTGCAAAATAAAATACCAATACAGATGTCTTAGAAAGTATAAATTAATCTATTCCAAAAAACCTTTTGAGAATGATTTGTTCATTTAATCATTCTCTTTTGTTTTAAAATCACTCTGACAGTTGTCTGTTTCAAACTTTAATTATTTTAAACCATTCTGAGTGCAGTTGAGTAATTTTGTCACAACCACTGTTCCCGTCTGCAGCAAAAAGACTGTTCCTAGCTCATCAAAAGCAAGAGCAGCCTTAGTGGAAGGCCCTGCAGAGAAGGACGTTCACGGAGCCCTTTGCCAGTGCCAGAGAATGGCTGTACTGAGTGGAAGGGAGGTGGCATGGAGAGACTGCTAATGAAGTGAAGTAGGAGTCAGTCTCACGAAGAACACCAACTTGTACTCTTAGGACTGAGGGGCGAAGAGTGTATGGCACAGAGGCATTTTTTTGTGATTCTCCAAATCCGCTTTTGTTCAGCAAGCATTCAAATTGCTTACTTTTTTTTTTTTTTTTTTTAATTCTCAAGATGCTACACAAGCCAAAGGCTAAACATACGATGGGAAAAGTCCTAATAGAGTAAAAAATTCAGCAAGTTAAAGTGCTGAATGGTAAGTCTTGTACAGGAGGGCAAAATACCCTTTGATCAAAGTGCTCAGATCCTGTTGTGAAACTTTGAAGGAAAAAATGCAACATCCTAAATGCACAACAATGAAAAAGGGACAAAGGCAGATGGGAAAGGAGGGTGGGGGATAGAGTGGGCTGAGGGAACTGCTCTCCTTTTGTCACCTGGGGGCTCTTGAGCCTTTCACATTTATTGCCTTTAGCTGGGGTTTATGTATTTGTTTTGGTCCCTTGGCTTTCTTTTCCCTCTCCTTTTGAAGGTAATAGCTATTGCAAACCTGCTTTGCTGCAGGAGCTGAGGTTTCTGCTGTGTGCTCCTTCTTTATGGGAACAAAAAATCGTTGGCTGTGCGAAGTGTTCAGAACTTACTCTGGACATTTGACTTCTAAGCTAAGAGCATATTTTACCCTTTCCAATTTTTGAGCTATGTTAACTGCTGAAGGGAAACATGACTTTTGGTCATTAGGAAAAGTCCCTTCGAGGTTGCTTGGGCACACAATAGCTCCAAAGTCATTCTTTTAATGACAATAACGTGAACTGAATTCCCTTTGAAATCTGTTACTGAAAATGCAGGATGTAGGTGGAAGTGGGGCAATAGTTTATAACTTTTGCTGAGCAACGCACATTGCAGAAGCTTTTGCCATGCATAACCTGTTTCCCGGTTTCTCCCACTTATGCTCTATCAAGGTATTGCTGTTCAGAGACTATTTTCATAGTACCTTCCTAGCAAAGGCAGAGACTAATAGATCAATGGTAGCAATAGCAGCCCTAGTGCAAGAGTTCTAAAAATATAATACCTTTCAAAATCTCTGCTGATACAGAAGACCCAGAGCTGACATCTGGATTATTGCTTTAGGAAAATATTCAGCCCAGAAGGCATACACTGAATGAAATAGGGGCAAGAATATCATGCAATCTACATTTTCCCTTAAAAACTCCTCTTCCTTGCCTCTTGGTTTTTAAGCTTTTTCTGTTATTTTTAGATAAGGGTTTTTCTCAGCCATGTGGAAATATATTATTAACAGTATGATGGTTATTTTTAACATCTTATAGGTTAGTTTTTTATTGAATTGAAGTGACATTGAAGAAGATCATCACAGGAATCAAAAGCAAAAACTGCAAAATGGGATGTACAGGCCATATCAGGGCCAGAGATGTGTTTGGTTTGATCCATGATATTTTAGACGAATTTGTGTCAAGTTTTAAAATCTTTAAATGTCAGATTAAAAAGTCAAAGTTCCAACTTCTCCCAATAACTTGGAAGATGTTGCTCAATGAGGCCTATGTTCTCAAATGGCAAAGTTGGCTGAAGCTAAGTAACAAGAACTCTATTAAAGGGCAGTTCTGACCAGTGTTTGCTGGAATCCCTGACACCAAGCCACAGTCTTCTACAGTGTATGTGTTCTGTACCTGCACTTCCCACTCCATACTCAATGCTTGTTACCTGCCTTGAAGGCTTCTAGGTGTGTGATCTTCATTCTAAAAACAAACAAACAAAAAATCAAATCAAAGAATGTCTTTTCCCAAATATTAATGGTTAATGATGTCAGTTTGTGAATTCTACCACAAGCTTCTCCATAGTATCAATACCAAAGGATTAACAGTAGGCATGGGTCGTCAATAAATCAGAAGAAAGAAAAATCAAAAGTTCTGAGCTTACCAGAATTTTGGTTAAAAAAAAAAAATCTAGAAATAAACTAGTCTAATTTTATATCTATGTGTGTTGTATTTTACGGGTTAACATTGCTTTGTTTCAAATTACTATCATGGTCCCCATAGTCATTTTAATGCTATAGAGTCTGAGCAACAGGCTTTCAAGTGTATACCTATTCATTCTTTTTTTTTTACCTCATTATCTTGTTTGCTTGATGATCACGCATGTGTTAAAGGGTGAGTTCTCTCCAAAAGTCATTCTCAAATGACCCATATCCCTTCAACATCTACTGTTGAATGATAAAACTCTATGCCCTCGTACTTTGGTAGTAATGTGCACTTGGGGGCATCTGGTATGTATTGGTCAGTCAGAGAGGATACAGATTTTAAGTTCAACAAACATTTAGAGGGAAGTTAATGTAAGGTTGGAGCAAATCGAGAAGAAAGGAAGGGCTTGAATAGATCATTACCAGTATGTAAGTAAACCAGGCAATAATGTATTCTAAACACAGACAAAGAGAAAAACAAAGGCTCAGAGATAAGGTGTGCCTTGAGATGTTAGGAAAAGTATAAACAGGTCCGTTGGCTGGAGTAAAGTCTACAAGAGAAGTTAGGGGCAGAATAAGGTGGGCCTTGAATTCCAGGGTTTGGAGCTCAAAGTGTATTCTGTGTAGATAACAAATAGCCACAGAGGGTGCCTGGGTGGCTCAGTGAGTTGAGCATCTACCTTTGGCTCAGGTCGTGGTTTCAGGGTCCTGGGATCAAGGTCCGCATCAGGCTCTCTGCTCAGCAGGGAGCCTGCTTCTCCTTTCTCTGCCTGCCTCTCTCCCTACTTGTGATTTCTCTCTCTGTCAAATAAATAAATAAATATATCTTGAAAAAAAAAAAAAAAAGAAAAGAAATAGCCACAGAAAATTCAGACCATGGAATGATGCCATAGCTTTTAGGCAGCTAATTTGGGAAACCATTTATTCATGTAATAAATATTTATTAGGTATATGTTATGCACTTAAATGTGCACACATGTATATACACAGTAATAAAAATATACTCGTTTAGATGTTAAAAATACAAGCTTGAGTAGAGATCAAAATAAAGAATCAATCTTAGAAGAAGTAAGAAAAACACAAGAAGACTAGGGAAGATATTATTATAATATGCAAAGCTGCTACAGACGGTAGCATACAGACGGTTCCCAACTTATAACAGTTTGACTTTACAATAGCGCAAAAGGAATATACATTCAGTAGAAACTGTGCTTCGAATTTTGAATTGTTATCTTTTCCCTCGCTAGTGATATGTGTGCCATACTCTCATGATGGTGGGCAGTGGCACAGCGAACTGAGGATTCCAGTCGGCCATGTGATCACAGGGGTAGACAACTGATACACTTAAAACCACTCTGTACCCATACAGCTATTTTCAACTGATACACTTACAACCACTTTGTACCCATACAGTTATTTTCACTTTCAGTACCGTATTCAATAAATTACACTAGCTATTCAACACTTTTCTATAAAATAGGCTTTGCGTTAGATGATTTTGCCCAACTGTAGGCTATTAGAAATGTTCTGAGCACATTTAAGGTAGGCGAGGCTACGCTATGCTGTTTGGTATGTTAGGTGCATTAGATGCATTTACTGTATTTTCAACTTATAAGGGGTTTATTGGGACATAATCCCAGTTGAGGGAAATACTTGTCTCCATTTCAGAGACACAGAAGCGCGTACACACACACACACACACACACACACACACACCCATGTCCTCTTTTCATCAGTCATACTAGTGTTCTGACGACCACTTCACTTTCTATACAAGTAGTTAAGCATTTCTGCTTTAGTTAACAACTGTTACAGATAGTTACCCTCTTATCTATTAGTAATTTTATGAGCTGGGGAACATACTAATAACCACTGGATCAGGAGGTTTGGTTATCAGGATTTTGCTCAATCACCACTAACAAGGAACCAGTGCCTTTTAGGAGAAAAGATCCTCAACAACCATCACATTATTATTGCTTAAAGTCAAGACATACTGTGCTTATCTAAACCAGATGTTATTTTAGATACTTCATCTATAATTTATATCAGTTTTTAATCCCTCTTCAAATAATTTTTTTGTCCCTAGAATCAAAATGAATTTTATTTAATCATCATGATAAATATATGAGATAGGTACTAATATCTTCCTTATTTTATAGATGATGAAATTAAGGCATATTTGGAACCTTACAGAATATTGGGGCTACACACAACTTTAATGACAAGTTTTAGCATGTTACCGCCTCACTCGTCACTATCACTGAATCTAGCCTTGATTCTTTCATCTGCACGATTACTTAAATTGTACAAAATGACATAGGAGCTGTCCTATATTGGGTGCCCACTATGCCTTCCCGCACTATGTGTTAAATATTAGGTGGCTCCAGACATACACTCATCATATACACATACACATCAGGCAGCTGATTGGTTGCTCCAGAGGCGCATATTGTACACTTACAGTCAGATTCTCGCCACTCGTAAAAGACATTCTGCTCATCTCCAGTAATTCTCCTTGCATTCTACTGAACAGCTGTTCTAACTTTTACCATTCCAGAAGCCCCCAGTCTCTGCCCTGCATGCTTCTTTCTCAGCCAATCCAATAGCCCTGGAAAAAGGAACTTTCCTTGGTTTCATTCTTCTCACATTTACGAGTTCCTTTTTATTCTCACCCAGCTCTCTCCTTTCCTTTGATCTTGTCTTACTCTACTTATGTCTCGAAGCCTGTGTCCTGCAATTCTTTCAAGACTTTGATCTTCAATTTTTTTTTCTTAATTCTTTTTTTCTTTCTGTGGTCCCTGACTCATATTCCTTGGCCCTCAAATGTGTTTAAAACCTACCTTAGTTTTCTTAGTAAATCAAGTCTTTCTTGGAACCTGATATTACTCTAGTTAGTATCTTAAATTTTTAAATTATTATGTCTTAAGGACTCTTACCCTAAACTACTCAATGCATCATTTATTTAACAAATAATTGTTGAATGCCTACTACGTGCTAAGAACTAGTACAAGCTCTAATAAATTAATATTAAACAAATTACTGTAACTCATAGATGGTAAGGAGACAGATAATATGTAAGTTAGAAAATATACTATGAAAATAATAGCTAAGAAGAAAAATAAAGTAGGCAAGGACAATGGCAAGTGGGTAGGGAGGGTGTCACTTTAAATAGGACAATGAGGGAAGGTGTCACTTAGAAACAGTTGAGGAAAGTTTAGATGAAAATGAGAGAGCAATACCTAGGGATAGATCTTGGCAGGGAAGAAAGCAGGTACAAAGATCCCACGACTGAAGAGTATCTGGTGATTCAAGAAACCACAGGGTGGTGGTTCTGGCCAGAGCAGAGAGAGTGATGGGGACAGTAGGGTAGGAGATGATGTCAGATATGTCAGGTCATGTCACTTATCTGCTTCTACTGTATTCCATCTTATCTTTTACCTCTTTTGAATATTCATTACCTATTTCTTGTATGTCAGGTCTATTTATACACAAGCCCCACCTTCACTCTTTGTACATAAGAGTTTAAACTCATTACCCACTGGACCCTCACAGAGTCAACTTTTGTTCTTTAGATATAATGGATGTGCTTCGTCAGTGTTTCTTTAATGAAACTAAATGAAGTAAATGATGACTTTAAAAATGAAGCATTTCGGGGCACCTGGGTGGCTCAGTGGGTTAAACCTCTGCCTTTAGCTCAGGTCACAATCTCAGGGTCCTGGGATCGAGTCCCGCATCAGGCTCTCTGCTCTGCAGGGAGCCTGCTCCCTCCTCTCTCTCTCTCTGCTTGCCTCTCTGCCGACTTGTGATTTCTCTCTGTCTAAATAAATAAATAAGATGTTTAAAATAAAATGAAGCATTTCTTTATACATACTTTAAATTCTTTAAATTATGTTTGTAGATGACAGTTGGTTGTAAGCTACATAGTTTATTGATAAAGACTCGTCTTTCTGTTTTAAGCAGAATGATATCTAAATTTGGCTGTTACCAACTGATGTCAAAGCCTTCTCCCTTTAAGGTTAATAATCCTAGTTCTTCTTGCCTTTTTTGAATTTTTGCATTCTGTGCTTGTTCTTTTAAATCTAAAGGAGTACCAAATGTAACCCCAAATTCACAGCCAAGATGAAAATTCTTAAACAAAAATAAAATCAATTAGATGTTTTATAGTCACATAGATTTGGATTCTCTTGCTTTGACTTCCAAATGCAAGGAGAAAACGTTCTGTAAATGCAAAACTTCTTAGGGGAAAAAATATGGACTGTCAAGAGATGTGTTAATAAGCTGTGTCCTTGGGCTTAAGTGAATGCACATTCTCATGGACTGTGAGGGAACGCTATGAAACTGGAGATGTTCCTTGGCTTTCAGAAATAGAAAGCTTCCCCACTCCAACTGTGCTCATTAAAGGTCTCAGTAACACACATTGTAAAAAAATAAAATGCTGGTTTAAATGACCAGAACAACCTCTAACTGTGGTTATTACCTTCTTAAGTATGAGAGGATATTTAAGCAGTTTTTATTTCCTATGTGGACGAGCATTATTCCCAGCCTCTTCCCTCCTACAGGCAGCTGCACTTCGATGGTGACTGACATGACTTCTCTGTGGGTGAAAGCAATTAGAGGCAAATAGTTTATTAAGAACTTTGAAGGCTGTAGAAATAAAAATATTTTAAAGAGGTACCAACTAGAATATTTTTTGGAGGAGTTTGAACATCCTCAGTTTATAAAATGGTACAATGATTAAGGATAGAAACTAAGGGGAAAGAAAGGATAAAAACTGTATTAAGGTATACCTGAGCTCCTAATTGGGCTCAGCCATATGCCTACTGTGACACTGTCAGTTTATCTAATACCTCTGAACTTCAGTGTACTTTTCTGTAGACACCCACGGTAACAAGGGTGCCAATGCTCGAGTTTTTAGGAGGATTGAGTAATGCATGTGAAGTACATGGAGACAGTCACTGAGTATATAAGAACTACTCCTGTCTTCATCAACAATATCATCACCATTCATGCTAGCATCATGATCATCTACAAAATTACTAACGCCATTTTTAAGGATAGTGTAGGATTTTCCCCCAGTATATAAGTTTTGAAAAAGTTTTCTGTTTCTCAATGTTTCTGTAAATTAAAGGTGAATTTTAAATAATTCCCAAGGTTTGCTATGTTCACTAAGTCATCATAAGTGCATCAGAGCACCATGGTCTCCAGCAAAGCTCTCTAAGTCCTCCTATCTTTGGGAAATGGAGCACAAAAGATTTTACATTTAGCATAACATTCTTCTGTGACTTGAAAGTGTACTTTTGTGGGCATACAGAGCAGAAGCTCAACTGAAATATCAAAAACTTTGAAATGTAAAGTCTGACTTTCAAATCCTGTGCATTTGTGTAGAGTGTGCTTCCTTTCCAACATTCTAATTTTATTGCATCATAAATGCTCCAGCTGGAAGCCCTGGCTGACAGTTGGTTTAGAGTGTGTTAACTTAATTTTTAATGCATTTTAGGAAAAATGCATTTTTAATGCATTTTTTCCAATTCAGTACCCAAAATCCATTGATGAGAAAGATTTGCTGACTTCAATACTAAATACCAGTTTTTCGCTGGTTGCTCTTAGCAAGGTTTTAGATGGGTGAAGGCTAATTTAAAATCTTAATATTACCTGATGTGGGTCTTGCTAGTCACTCATGATACAACACAGTCCATATTATTAGCCCGGGGATAATAATGGGTATCATTAATTGGACAAATCCCTGAACACCACTTTAGTACCTCTTCACAATTTATACTATAACAAATTTACACCAGACAAGACACAAAAGAGTTATAATTTCCCCTTGAGGCATGAGGCAAACAACTTGAAGCCACTTCATTGTTTCAGTGATCTGAAAAGGTGAATGGTTATGTAATTTTACAGCCTTCCCACAAGTGAGAAGGATAGCTCAAGATTTAAAAATCGTATCCATTTAACAGGATGCTAGTGATAATAAAATTGCCATTAAATCCTTTAGTTACTGAAATTTGCTAATTCTAAAATATTTGCAAATGGGCCATCTCTCACAACTCTTACTGAATAAGCTGTGTGATCTACATGTAAATTCCACAGTTTATCAATTTTGAGTTACTAGATTGCTTTGGGATAAATTACCTAAATGCTATGAAATATTTACACCAGTTTTTCTTTTGATTTTAGTATTATTTAATTATTTCCATATGTCTTCAATTTGTAAGTACAATGTATGATAATAGAAATGAATTATGATTTACAAATGATTTTTAAAAAACCCATTGTGACAAACTATTTAAAGGTGTTAAGAAATTTAGCTCATTTATTTTAGGCCTTACCATTTTAATTTCGTCAAAGCCCAGGTTTTCAAAAATATGAGAACTTTTCTTGCTATAAGCTTTTTTCTCCTGAATTTCTTTTTCCTTATCTCCAATGCTACTTCAGATCAATTTGATTAACTCCAGCCCCTTGATTAAGAGGACAGATCTGTGTAGATTTTTGTATCTTTGTATACTCTGCCTAGCCAGAAAACCATTTTGCCTTCAGTCACCTAGAGAGCCCAAATGGGGGTCATGATTTTAGAGACAGCTGGCTAATACCCAGGCTAAAAACATCAGAGAACCTGAGAAGGGGGACTGGAAAAATTATTTCTCCCATTGCCTTGGTTCTTGTTCTGTCTTATGGAGCTGGAATGAGAAACTAACTAGACAAGGCTGGGGATTTGTCTTAAAAAAAAAAAAATCCAGTATTTAAAAGCAATAATTCTTCCAAAAGACACAGCACCTGAAATGTTGACCTTGACTTTCACTCTGAATCAAGGCATACAACTCATAAAAAACAGGCTATAATTTCTGTACACCTAAGTGTTACATTTCAATTCAGTTTAAACTCATGAGAGAAAAAATTATGTCCATGATGTCTTTCCCTGAGATTTCATTAACTTGATTGCTTTTCTAATTGACTTTTTTTTATTCGAACATGTTAAAGTAAGAATAATGCTTTGCTATTATTTTTTACCTTTTAATTCTCAAATCTATAATCACTTGCTTACCCTAAAAATAGGTACATTTCTCCAGGGGAACTAAACTACAGAGGGGAACTAAACTACAGAGAATACTAAATGATTTAGTCAAGGCCAAACATAATTTCAGTGGTTAAGGAGGCATAACAGGATATCCAAATCTATAGTTCCACTTTGGAAAATATTATCCTAATATTTTTTCAGAAAGGTCATAGTATTGTTATTTGCTAATATTATAGTTTTCACTGTAACCCCTTAAATACATTTGAATAGCAGAAGTCACAGTGTTACACAAATTGATATTTCACACTCTTGCATGTTTCTATGTTAATAAAAAAGCTGTCTATTATTCTTTTCTCTGCCCTCTTCCAAGAAACTCATGTATAATTTTGAACATTTGGCAGGTTGATTACTTGATTAAAGCACCATTTCTACCATTTCCTTAAGAATATATGTAGTGCCTCAGAAGTGCTAGAAGGTCTAGCCACAAGATAATTGAGTAACCATTTCAAAAGACTTCTGTTATCCTCCAAGTACAATGGTGAAGATGGTAATAGGTAATTCCTGTCTAGTAGAAGTCAGTCTTAGTCCTAGGCCAAATCATGAAGCTGTTAAATTTAAATTTTACGCTTCTTTATTTCTTATATCTGTTTTAAATACCTACTTTTTTTTTAATATAATTTTTTTATTTTTTATAAACATATATTTTTATCCCCAGGGGTACAGGTCTGTGAATCACCAGGTTTACACACTTCACAGCACTCACCAAAGCACATACCCTCCCCAATGTCCATAATCCCACCCCCTTCTCCCAAACCCCCTCCCCCCAGCAACCCTCAGTTTGTTTTGTGAGATTAAGAGTCACTTATGGTTTGTCTCCCTCCCAATCCCATCTTCTTTCATTTATTCTTCTCGTACCCACTTAAGCCCCCATGTTGCAACACCACTTCCTCATATCAGGGAGATCATATGATAGTTGTCTTTCTCTGCCTGACTTATTTCGCTAAGCATGATATGCTCTACTTCCATCCATGTTGTCGCAAATGGCAAGATTTCATTTCTTTTGATGGCTGCATAGTATTCAAAAGAGATTGCTATCACATAAACATTATATATAAGGTTTAACATCATTTGTGTTTAAATATAGATGTGTCCTTTGAAATTGGTTGTTTAAATGTGAAAATTTACTGATATAATGAAATAGATAAGATAGTGATCCAAACTATTTCTTCCTCTGGTATTTCATATTTCTGCCAGTTGTGTTTCTCAAGTATACATGCTTAAATCCTTGAAGTTTGCTTACATTCTCTGTGATTTAGGTATCTCATATATAAAGTAGAGATAATAATGGTAGGCACTTTGTGGGTGGTGATGGGAGTCAAATGAGATATTACACAATGCATGGTGTACAGTAGCAGTTACTACTAGTTATGATTAGCTATTATTATTATTTACCTTCTATTACTGTACATAATTTGCTGTGAAAGCTGCTCTTTCTTTTGAATATCTATCATATTTAGCACTTTTTTTTTTTTCATCCTTCATACCCCTCTCTGACAATGGCTCAGGTGTTTGCTGCTTTCCTGAATTAGTGCTACATAACACTCTTTGCACAAGGATTTATTAAGTTCCTACAAAAAACTAGTGTATTTTGGGAACCCTGAATTTCCAAAGATGAGTTAAATGTTATCCCTCAAGAAACATTTGGACTAATGAGGAAGAAAGAAAATAAGCAAAGATTTATAATTAACATGACTAAAGAAGATCAAAAGAAAAAAAAGAGAATAAACAATAACAAAAAAACCCTAACTTGTATAGTAACAGTTGGGAGAACGTACTCCAGACACAGAGATGAGTTTGTTTTAGGGGTCGGAGTGTTAAGACAGAAAGAAGAATTAAGGATCACAGTGCTTTAGATTCATGAATAATAATTTAACTGGGAATTTGACTTTTTTCCCTTCAAATATTGGAACACATGTCTTGAATTCTTTCTTATCACATCTACAGTGCACTAACTATTTGACAGATTATTATGGGATAATTGTTGCAATTATTTTTAGAATATTTTTAAGCAATCCAAGCAAATGATGAGTAGTATCATTTGAGGCACAGTATTTCAGTTGATTGCACTAAAGTGATAACACATCATATTCAAGGTGGGAACCAGATGTCTCTACCTGATCGTGTGTCCTTTATTTGACAAAACTAATTGATATCATACAGCTTATTTTACTACTGTGGCTAATCTATGCATAATATAGTATAATAGCCTCAAAATGTCAATACTGTCGCAGGAAGAAGGGAGATACAGAATAGAGATCTAGCTTTTTCTGATTTCCAAAGAGAGTATTGTGCTTACCATAATCAGTAATAACAGTGACAATGGTAATAATGTATTGAACTTGTTTATGATTCATGCAGGATGATATTTCTCTGTTCCTTCTTTAAAAGGATTTAAGATGTGGAAAACAATATTTTATCACTTTGTAATGCCCTTTAGAAATTGAAATTGGTTGACTATAAAATGTTGATGAGTAGTAGGATAGAATCTTTAATTTGATCTTAAATGGTTATTAGGTTAAACTCTAACCCGTAAATCTAATTTCAAATTGTGTAGTTACTGGCTTTTAGAGGTGTTTTGGGTGGTTATGAGATTATATTTTGAAGACAACATTTTGTATGTACACAATAGCTCTTTCTAGCAGAATCTAGACTATCTGAATCTTCCAGTCAGTATCATTTTTTTCTAGGCACTTGGTGCTAAAAATAGTAATGGGTAAAATAATTTTTAAAAGATGAAAATGCTATATAAATGGATTTCAACCAAGGTAATTTTTGGAATGGTCTGTAAGCACTTTTTGAACATTCCCAGGTAGATAATTATGTATATGTGTGTGTGTGTGTATATATATATATATATACATATATATATATATATAATTGATTACACTAATATATATTATATAATATATACAGTTGATTACACTAAATATATATATATAATAGTCTACTACATTTGTATTTATATAGGTATTTGCTAAATATAATAATTCTTCAGGTAACTTGTCAATGATATACAACTAACAAAAGTTTTATTCTGCATATCTTACAGAAAAAAATTTTATGTTTATACTAGATAAACTATAAATAAAATCTAAACCACAGGAATGAGAATGTCTTAATTATTTATATTTGACAATATCCAAAATAGCTTTTTTTTTCTTATTCCCAAAGCCTACTTTAGAACCATTATATTTTGACAGTGTCCTTAGTAACAATTCATCGACTGTATTATAATAGTTCTGAAGGTGCCAGGAGTGCAATATGCTTGTCATTCCTTATTAACTGAGCATCTGATTATGTGAAACTATTGGTCCAGTTGGTTATGAAATCAGTGCTCTGGCACATAGGGCAAATGCAAGAAAAAATTATATTTTGAAAGAACAACCCCAAAGCCTTAAAGAGAGCAACCAATATTTAACTATTTTAATAAGCCAAAACTCGGATTTTAAAGACACCAAAACAGATTTGTTGTATCGTGTTCATCCAGGAAAAAAAAAAAATCTAACTGAATGAGCAACAATCTTCCAATTTGTTAAAAGCCTTTGACAGACTCAAAAAAGGAACAGATTCTTAAATGTTAAGGAAAAAACTGAGAGCAACAGCTTTTAAACCTCTGACACAATCACTAAGAAACAGATTCTGTTAGCTTCAAAGAAATTGGAAAGGATTTTTATTTTTCAAATATGCTGACAGTCATAAAGTAATGGATTATTTTAAAAGAAGAGACTCCTTGTGAACATTTACATTTTTACATGTAGAATTCTGGAGTACTTGTCTACTAGAGCAAGGATAGCAGTTTTGACATATTTAATTCAGCCCTCTTTCCTTTCTCATGTGCACCAAAAATAAGTATTTCAAATCCTGATTGTTACAGAGTAGAAGCTTTCCCACTGAAAGGAAAGCAGAGAAGCTGACCAACAGACATCTTTCTGACGTCTTCACAAGGTCATCAACTTGTGGGATGAACAGGGATTCAGAATGGCACCTCATGGTCCACAGCAGAATGGATGAAAGTGTTGGCATTTGGTCTTTTTTTTACAGTAATATTTGAAATGCCTTCCTCTTTCCTTTGGTTAGGGCCTTGGAGATGGTATACCCAATGGTGCCTCTGCCCCCCAAGCTCACTATATCCCACTTCCAACATCACAACACTTACTCCGGCGGCGGGGAGTCAGCTTCAACTTTGGGTAGATTTGCATATTCATCGGGAACTCTCAAAAAATTTTTTTGGAAAAGGAAAGGGAATATGTGATGAGTTATTGAACTTAGGTTTCTTTCTAACACCCTGGAATCATACTACAGAGGCAGTACCAAGTTGAAAACATGGTCATAGCTAAAAAGTATCACAGCTCCTTCTACTGGGGAAAAACAAACAAAAACAAAAAAACTATCTTTCCTTTGTCTCCTAGATCATGTTATTTGCCTTTTCTTTCCCTCTGACTTACATAGTTTAGAAAAATAAGCAGGGAGGGGCAGTAGTGGGCAGGGGGTAGGGGGATGGTCCACACTCTTAGAGATACAGAACTTAAATGGCTCTTTCTGTGCTGTTCAAAGTGAAGCCTCTCACTGTGTTCAGCATTATGAAAGACCATTTTTTGAGAGGTGATTATTGCCTATCCATTTGTCAGCACTTACTACGTTAAAAGCAAATTAAAAAGAGGCTATCAAATCTCAAGCAGATCACGAAAAGAGCAGATTTAAACATATAAATGTCTGAAAAGATACTGAATCTAAAATAAAGACAAGAATCCATCACTTAGGAGTATAGGCTGTAGATTACTGAATGCATATTCGATACAGTCCCACCATGGTTTTTTGACCAAAATAAATATGGGTAAAATAAGGATAGGAAGTTTAAAGGTTGTGAGGGGATGGGCAAAATGGATGTGAGTGGGAGTTACAGTCTTCCAGATATGGAATGAACAAGTTATAGGAGTGAAAGTCACAGCATGGAGAATATAGTCAATGATATTGTAATAGTGTTATATGATGACAGATGGTAGCTACACTTGTGAAGATACTATTACTTATAGAGTTGTTGAATCACTATGTTGTATACCTGAAACTAATATAACATTGTGTGTCAACTGTACTCAAAAAAACAAAAACAAAACCAAAAGCTGCAAATATGCCTGGCCAAATAAAATATTTTCTTGCCCAGTAACTATTTCAGAAATAAATCCACTCTAGCATGAAACATAAACTTGAGAATATAATACTTAACAGGTGAAGGAGAGTAACTGTCATTTAAAGGGTATCTGAAATGCATCAAATATTTTAGATGAATTACCTCCTTTAATCTGTACAACAACCCTGTGATATAGGTCTCATGGTCTTCATTTTATAGATGAAGATATAAAAGCTCGTGGAGATGAAGTAATTTCCCCCTAAGTAAATACAGAACCTGGAAATGAGATACAGGTCTGTCTGACTTGAAGCTAGTGCTCCTTCTAAAATCCAGTTCTTTGAGTTTTGATCAAATGCAATTGATTCTTTTTAAAAATTTTTTAAAAAGATTTTATTTATTTATTTGACAGAGGGATAGAGAGAGGGATAGCAATTGATTCTTTTTTTTAAATTTTTTTTAAAAAGATTTTATTTATTTATTTGACAGAGGGATAGAGAGCCCAAATAAGCAGTATGGCAGGCAGGCAGAGGAAAAGAGAGAGAAGGAGGCTCTCTGCTGAGCAGAGAGGCTGATGCGGTCCTGGATCCCAGGACCCTGTAATCATGACCTGAGCTGAAGGCAGCTGCTTAACCAACTGAGCCACCCAAGTGCTCCTCCCTTTTTAAGATTTTATTTAATGCAATTGATTCTTAAGGGACTCTAATTTTGACCTATTATAAAAAGAAATGAGAGTCAATTGAAGTACAAAGCTTTTTTGGAGAAAATATGGCACATTAATAAGCCTTGGAAATGTTAAATCAAGAAATGATAGTAAATAAAAACAAAGGTAGATTACAATCATTTTATGAAAATTTATACTCCCGTACCTAGAGAAAAGGCAGAACAAATAATTATAAGGGAGACTTATTGCTTACAATTTGTTATAGCTTTCTATCCATAATCTTAAGTGCTAGAGTAGATATCATTTTCAGACAGATGCATTAATTTAATAGGACAAAATCTTCTCTCATTGATATCTGTAGTATTCCATTCACATGTGTAAAATGTCATCTTTTTTTTTTTAAGATTTCATTTATTTATTTGACAGAGAGATCACAAGCAGGCAGAGAGACAGGCGGAGAGGGGGGGTGGGGAAGCAGGCTCCCTGCCTTCAGCTCAGGTCATGATCCCAGGGTCCTGAGATTGAGTCCCGCATCGGGCTCTCTGTTCAGCAGGGATAAGAGATTAAAAGTATAAATGACAAGAATATAAAATGAGACAGCTGAGGTCAACCAAAGCTAGTTGTTCATTCACTAAGTCTTTCTGGCAGTAGATTGACAACTTGTTATTATTATTTTTATTTTTTAACATTTTATTATAAAATAAAGTACAGATGCAGAAGACCATACAAATGTAGAGCATTATGAGTTATTATAATACAGATATTTTCTCTCCCATCTAGGAAAGAAAATATCTTATACTCCAGAAGTCCTTTCCATATCCTGTACCAATACCAAACCCCTCCCTTCCTTGTCCACTGAGTAACCATCAACCTGACCTTAAATCCCTAGAACACATAGTTGTTTTTGTTTTGTTTTGTTTTTTGTTATTTTAGCTTTGCCCATCCTTTTTCAGTTCCAAGTGTTTTTCAGTCTATAGGGTTTTCCTCCAGCCCTAGTATTTTCTTATAATTTATTTACACTCATTCCCAGGGCATTCAACCTGTAGCATTCCTTTAGTGTGCATTTTGCTGATTGCATACCCATGGCATCTTGTAACATGACTTTTTGTCCTCCGTATTTTCTGCAAGTTAGCAGAGAGATTCAGATACTGAATTAGACTGTGTTCCAACCCTTTGGCAAGATTTGAGTGCTAGTGTATTCTTTTCTCAAGAGGCATGTAAAGTCCGGTTGCTTCTATTTTGGGGATGCAAACAGCCATTGATGCTCAGTGCCTAGATCCACTAATTCGTTGGCAATTATAAGCTTCTTCTGGCATTCTTTTTTCATTTATTAATTGAAATAGTTTTTTAAAGAGATGCTCCCCCATGTGCTCCTTAATTAGCCAGTGGTACAGTCCATGTAGAAAAGACTAGTTGAATGGAAAGAACCAAGACTACAGCTTGATTCTATCCATTTATTTACTAGTTTTCAACATAAAATACATTGGTTTCCTATCATCTTCCAAAAGCCAATTAGAACTTTTTAAATGTAGTTATAAACTTATGAATTTGAACATATTTGAAGCATTTCAGTTAGCTGCAATTATTTTTCTTTTTGAGGCTCAAATATTTCCATTTTGTGGAAATGAAGTACTTTTGCTTTGGTTCCCAAGTCCTTCTGACATGATCCTTGTAGTTACTGCTTGCTTCTTCAATATCTGATGTGAGAATTTCTAAGGCTCATTGTACTATTTCTGCCATAGACATAGAATCAGCCTTTTCTTGAAGAAGTCCTGGTTTCTTTTTGTGGGGAAGGGTATTTTAAAGCCACATCTTGGTCAAGGTATGGTCATTGCTGATGCATTGTTGACTGTTTTCCAGAACTTTCCAATAGATAGCACTAGAAAAAAATATTTTTAAAAATAAAATGCCTTATGAATTTCTATGGATTCCTCCTATTCATATCAGGACTCTAGGATTTATTATTATTTATCATTTAACCTCTTCTGTATAAAAACTCTAATAGTAAAAACTCAGGGATAATAGAATTAAAATAGGCTACAATTAGTTAGTTTGTACCATGTTATACATGTAATAGACTCCAAATAACAGTATTACATATATAATTCTAAATATATATATAATTTTAGTTTTAAAATCATCATTTATAAAATGTTTTAACATATTATTTCTTCTGTCCTTTTTTCACTAGTATCATATTTGTACTACCTAAATAGTAACCTTTGCTCTCCTTGTAACTCTCATTTAGTCTTAGTTCTACAAGTAACCATACACTCAATTAACTCAGTCCTCATCATTTTGCTTCCTTTGGTCATTTGACTTGTTTGAAGGTCATTCTCTGGTAGATTCCTCAAGAAGAGCTTATTCGTTTATATGAAATTTGTCTTTCTGAACTTTTAGGAAGAGGTGGGGTCAAGATATATTTTCTAAATGCACAGAGCCCCTTTTGTGTTGTTTTCTTGTGAGTGATCCAAAAAATGTCATAGCTTGTTTTCCAGTATCTCCTAGAGCTATTCTCCTCACCGACTTTTATGTGGACCTTCCTTCTGTCTAATTTCCTTTTGTCAATGGTTAGTCTAGTTTTGATTCTTCTCCAGTAGTTTCCTCCCTAGAGTGGGGCTCTGGGTTGTCAGTTTTGAGAGATCCAGAGCCTAGACTGTTGTGGCCCCTTGTGCTCTGAAGACATACCCAGTTTACATATCTTACACTCACTGACTCTTGGGCTAAGCTAAATCACTGTCAGTTTTAACCGCTGTTTTGGAGGTGGCCCGCTGTACTTTCCAGTTAAAACTTCCTGACTACTGCTAGGTTCTCAGGATCAACCTGGGTCCCATTACTTCCCTCTGTTTATTCCATAAAGATTCTAGTAATGATTCTAGAGATTCTAGTAATGATTCTAAAGATTCTAGCCAGTGTCTGCCAGTGATTTAATCTCAGAAGCTTGCCCTTGAGGGTTCAGCTAATTTTGTTATAAAATATTGTCCTGGGGTTCTTGGTTCTGCTATTTTGTGAATCTGTCTCTTTTGGTTGGGATTCAAATGAATTGATGCTAGCATAACCATCTTCCCAAATCCAATAACTGTTTATTATTCAATAGACACATGAAAGTACTGCAGTTAATAGCCAAAGAAAATTAACAGATTTACATAAATAACACAGGTAATGATATCATAAGTTTTTTTATTAGGAAAAACATGAAACTTTTATTCCTTCAAATATAATTAGTATGCAAAAAACTAAAGTAAGGATACCTAGAATTAGTAAAAATCTCCACTTTTTATATATATATATATATACATATATATATATATTTTTTTTTCTTTTTCTTACTCTGAGCTCTCTAGGAGTTGTGTTCCAGGAATCTCTTGGCTTTAAGGAGTGCTTCTACTTCCTCACCTACTCTTAGTTATTTTGTCATAGCCTGTCCTCCATTCCTATGAAGGAAATTCTAGGAAAGAGGAAGAACCCATAACATAGCCTCAGATTATGCATACTCATTCCCAGACTGTAACATCAGATTCCCAAGTGAGGAGCGTAAGAATCAGAAAAGCTATGACTCCTTATGTTTGTATCAAGTATACACACACACACACACACACACACACACACAAACACACAAACACACATACACACCCCATATAGTTCTCTGAGTGGTCAGAACTCCAAAGATCTGTGAATGCTCTCTGCCAGAGGGAGATGACCCTATGGAAGACTGAACTGTCAGGATAGAGAAAGAAATCTGATGTATCAATGACTCATCATAGTTATCTTTCTCAGTGACATCAGATACCTTTTCTGTATCACTTTAATAAAAAGCCCAGCCTCCAGTTCACTATTTCCCACGTTCTGATGTGCTAATGAGTTTTCTATAATGCCCTCTGTAAATTATTGGAAGATAAGAGAATTAAAATGGAAGTGATTAATTTTAGTTCCTCAAATATGCTTTCAGAGAGAGAGTATATATCATTAAAATATGTAGATAGTTGTTAATGGCTAGACTTTATACTTATAACACCTTTCTCTAAGGGACTTTGAAAATATTATCTTATTAATCCTCACGGGCTTTTTTTTTTTTAATTAAATTATGAAATCACTGCACCATTCAGAATTAGCACTAATGGAATAGTGTTTCTTCTATTCATAATATCTTAATTGACTCCTTATTATCTGTAATATCCTTTGACATAGCAGCCTGCCTTTCTTTTTCTATATTTATTGACATGAAAAACATTTAGTATCTGTGTTCAGCCTATTGCCACATATAGTTCAGAGATTTGGAAGTTGTCTTTTTTTTTTTCTTTTTACTCATTACATCAAAAATGTCATCTTCCTTTATAAGGTCATTGTGTCATATTTTCTTACCCACATGCTCAACAGTCTCTTGCCCCTCAGCCAGCTTTTCCCCTAAGAGATGCATTGCCAGTACCTCCAAGCATCACGCAGCCTTCTACTCCCTGCCCTCAGTGGTGATTCTTGTCCTTAGTGTTCTGATTTGCAGTAAGCTGTATGTGTTCATGGCATAGCACATTGCACACTGAAAATGACCTTCCACTGACGTGATGCTGTTTAAACATGGAATAATTCTTCAGTCTCACCTTACTTATTTTTAATACTTCCCCTGATATGACATTCTTCTGATGTGTGATTAGAACTGATTGGAAAGAAACACAAATCGCATGCTATAGTTGAAAATTACTGAAAATTACCGATTTAACCTTACCTTATTCAAAATTTAGCACTTCCTTTCTTTTCTTTCTTTCTTTTTTTTTCTTTAAGCTCCTTTTAGGTGTTACATGTGCATGTGTGCTAAATGTGGATTTTTTGGTGGTCAGCTTACTGAGGAGCACATTTAAAATGAAGAATTAAACTAAAGGGCTCTGTAATGTGATTTTCAATGAGCAGTTTTAGCAAGTAAATGATGAAATGGTCCATGTAAATTAGAGTCCCTTCCTCCAAAACCTCTTTTTCTCACTTGTTTAGCATATTAGCATATGTGAACTCTTTGGCATTCATACCTATGTAGATATAATCTAGGTCTGATCATTTACAAATTAAGTAAAATAAATGATCATGCAAATTCTCTTTCATTTACTTATTTCGTTTTTTCCCTCTGATTATTTAAAAGTTTTCTTGTAGGGAGGTGCTTTGGTGACACAGTCAGTTAAGCTTCCAACTCTTGGTTTCAGCTCAGGTCTGATCTCAAGGTTGTGAGATTGAGCCCTATGTCAGCCTCTGCTTGAGATTCTCTTTCTCTCCCTCTTCTTCTACCCCTCCCCCCGCCTCTCCCTCTCTCCCTTTCTAAAATGAATAAATAAATTTTTATTTTTAATAAGATTTTATTTATTTCTTTGAAAGAGAGAGAACACAGAGAGTGGGGGCAGAGAGAGAAGCAGACTCTCCATTAAGCAAGCCGACTGATATGGGGCTCCATCCCAGGATCCCAGGATCATGACCTGAGTCAGAAGCAGACACTTAGCTGACTGAGCCACCCAGATGCCCCAATAAATAAGTCCTAGAAAGATAAATAAATAAAAGTTCTCTTTGGAACTCTAACACAACATTTCTTAATCATTATCCATCTTTCTCTTTCACACTTTTGCTAGATTACTTGCAGTGTGGTGGCTACAGGGTTTATTTTTTTGCCATGTAAGTCTCATTTAGAGCTAGGAGGGAGTATGATCTCCTGTGGAAACCATAGGGCCCAATAAGACTGAAGATTTAAACTGGTTCATGTTTATTTTTGAAGTGGCTGCTGAATCCTCCCATGTGGCCCCTGATTCTTGAACAGCGATACCTGTCTTCTTTCCCAATGGTTGGAAATAAAGTACAGATATGAACTTTTCTCAACTCTTACCACCTGACCTCAATACTGCTTTTGTCCTTAACAGTCTTAAATGGCATATACTCTAAAATATCAACAGAGAGAAAAATCTAATTATCTTGAGACTCCCTTGTACTTATTGGATTTGTCAGTAGAAAAATGAAGCATTAAACAATCTGTTCCTTGTTGTCACACAGTCTTTTCAAAATTTGGTATACTATGTTTTTATTAAAGTCTTCAAATTCATTAACCAACATTTCACATATAAAACCGTATGTATGTGTGGGGGGAGGGTGCATGTGAATGAGTATGTATACATTAGGGGATTTTGTTTAAAGGAGTTTGAGATGGATTCTAAGACCCACAATTCAATGTAGCTATAGTGTAACTTTGATTATGAAATCTAAGGCTGTTCATATCAGCATTAATTTCCCTTAGACAATGCCAGTGGCATGGTTTTAATGATAAGTAAATGTGAACTATCATATTTGCAGAACTAAATACAATTAGTCATGTCATGATTCCCATAGATCACTAGTAATAGAAATCATAGGAGCAAAACAGTGAGGTTTTTCTTTGAAGCTATAAGAGAATATTATGCAATGTTGATGATCTCAAAGACATTGGTGTATGACATCTTCCTCAAAGACCAGAATTGTTTCATTTATTTTCAAATGGTTGATATTTCACTTTAATTGATTAATTAAAAAGATCATGGAATATCAGTATTTGACTTGAAAAAATATGAGATTATTTGTTAAAATAAAAGAAATTTATGAAGACAGTTATCAAATTATACCAGAAGTCTCTGTTTGCTGTTCAACTAAAGGATAGGTGAAGAAACTGCAGGACCAGGGACCAGTTTTTAACCGTATTGCAAAAGCATTTTAAAATGGATCCCACACATATGTGGAAAATACAACCTTGTAGTCCGTTGTCTTCACAGGTAGCTGTGACCTACCAATCATATTACTCCTGAACTTGCTAGAGTGAACTGACCGTACCTATAAAGAGTTACACATAAAATGCTTATTATTTTCAGCAAAATTCATCATTTTCAAGAGTTTGTTACTGTAGAAAGTTTTATGGGAAAATAAGTTGAGTTAGTGAGAATCCTGCATTCAGACCTCCCAGAGATGGGGCCAGGACTCTTACCCTACCTGTTACCAGTACCTCTTGATCTGCTTCAAGTTGATTTTAGAGTTTAGCATTTACTCAAAGTAAGGTCTCCACAAGCTAGAAAAATAAATAAATAATCAACAAATAGCATATACAACTTAAAAATAAAGAGTAATGGTCCAGGAAGTAAATTACTAACTGTGGTTCTAGAAAAATAAAATAATTTAAAATTAATCCAGAGGATACCTCCACATCACCCTATGAATTTGGGCATATCAACATATAACATACTTTTTATGATGTTTAAGAGGTATTTTAATTTAATCTCAAATTTTCTTTTTAAAGAGATTTTAAATTTGTTGTTTTGTTGTTTGATTTAGTAACCCATCTTTCTCATTCATGGTTGGAAATAACGCTATTGGGTGGAGTTTGAGGCAGGGAAGCTGCCAGATTGCTCTATATCTCCATTAACAATCAGAAGCAAGAGCAGCAATAATTGATAGTGACCTGCTGTCTACCTAACTGACGAGTCCAGAAAACCAACGAGGAAATTCCAGCAAATAGGTAGTGCTGGAGATGGAACAGGCAATAGGCTTTCTCCGCAGGAATGGAATGTGAGCTTGCCTGCAAGTTTCCTCTCCTTAAAGGAAAGTGTGGTTAAATGCCAATTATTTGAGAAGATAATATTGACAAAATTCTCCTATTTAAAGACGGGCATTGTTTCCTTCTTCTTCCTTCTTATTGGAGTGTGAAAAAAAAAAAGTCTTAGAAGGCAGATTATTCATAGAGCCACTCATTATAAATAAGGTTATCTTCCTTATACTCCTTATCTTTCTCATCCTCTTCAGATATTCATATTCATATCTGAAAGGTATGTTGACATATTTATACATTTCCTCTATAAAACAGAGCCTCTAGAAATCAGTTAATTTTAGATTGAATAGTGCATGCCACAATCCTATGGGTAAACACCACTGTTTCCTTTACTTGAGTCATAAGGCTCTAAAAAATACTATGTCTTTTTTTTTCAAGATTTAATTTATTTATTTGACAGACAGAGATCACAAGTAGGCAGAGAGGCAGGCAGAGAGAGAGAGAGAGGAGGAAGCAGCCTCCCCGCTGAGCAGAAAGCCCAATGCGGGGCTGGATCCCAGGACCCTGGGATCATGACCTGAGCTGAAGGCAGATGCTTTAACCCACTGATCTGCCCAGGTGCCCCTAAAAAACACTATATCTTAATAGGAAACAATACAAGCAGATTTAACTGTATCTTGCATATCATAGTTCTTGAATTTACTTATACTAGGCAACATGTTTGTCTTTTCAGAAAAAAAAGTTGAGATTTCTGTGTTATTAAATAAGAGAGACCAAATAACCAGAATAATTTAATACCGTAATTATTAGTATCTTATTTAGTATCTCAAGAGTATAATAATAAATACTGTTCATGTAAAATGAAGTATGTGCCAGACACTGACTTAGGAAGTTGCAGAGCATTATTGCATACTGCATTACTCAGGTTTACAGCAAAATTAAAAAGATGCCAGGCGATTTACCCATTTTATAGATAGGAAAGTGGAGGCTCAAAAGTTGTACAGCTAATAACTGGTGGAGAAGGGATTCATTCCAGATCTTTCTGACTCTGTCTGGACTCTTTGCCTTATAGTAGCTTGTAAAACCCTAGGACATTAGACACCTACACCCACCTGTGAATGAGAGTGAACACAGTATGCCATCAAATGGCAGCGTAGCTAGCAGACACCAAAAAAGAAAAGTGGGACAAATACCTACACTATGTGTTAAATTCATAACAGCAAAAGGATGAGTTGCACTGGATTACTTGATACGCCATAACTCCATCACTTTAAATGAAGTGTCCTAACTAGAATTAGCCCTATATTTCCAATACAAAGTAGTAGCCTGGTAGAAACTATAAGTCTCCTAATTGCTTAATGAGTTTTTATTTCATTGTCAAAACTTGAGTATTAGTTCTACATATGATAAATTATCGCTAGTAATTTTTTTAAAAAAATTGTTCCTCTATACAGTGAAATATGCTTTAATTAAAAATTTCTTGATGAAATGCTTGATAAAAGTAACTTGGATTGTGCACACAAGTAGTTCTTATTTACCAGAAAGTTTTTTGGGCCATTTTTCTTAGAAACCCATCTTCTGAATGTACTTTTCTAATAGAAAATAAGTTTGGTGATTATCATGCACAAAAAAAACTTAAATTTTTAATTAACATATCTTTATTCTGCCCCATGGTTCAGCCTTCAAAATGATAGGTCCTTACTAGGGGTGTACTAGTAAATGTTTAACAGGGGAAGGGAACTCTGAATTGTACTCTCTGCCCATTTTTGTGGTAAACACTTCCATGTGGCGGATCTCAAGCTACCAGCGTTAAGTCACTGAATGTGCAGTTGTGAAAAAATGTGCATTAATACACCTTGTGAAGTATTTGTACCATACAGGTAGATACAACAGCATAAATCACTTCCAAAGCTCTAATAATAGTAAAATGTTATGAAATAATCAGAAACTGAGAATTTTATATATGTGTTATCTTTGTTTTTAATATAATTTGTTAATCTAAATAATTTAATTTTTAATAATAACAATGTTTAACTGCTGTGTCATAAAAGTCCTAAACATGTAGCACTCACTTCTTGGGAGTCATGAGCTGTGAGGTAGTATTAGCCAGCTCCCGCAGACCACTGATATTAGGCATATGATTTCCTCCATAACTACATAGCAGTGCAAAACATCAAGGTTTTGAAAGTGAGGATATGGAGAATGAAGATAGTACTGTCTGGAAAATTTCCAAAGTTAATCAGGGTCAATTTTGAGGCTGAGATTTTCACCAGCCATATTGTTCCTAATGGACATTTTCACAGTTGGGGAAAGGTAGTTGGGCACTACTTTTCTGGTTTCTTCCTGTTCACAATGACCCTGATAGATCTAGACAAGGAATCTGGGGACAGCTAATAGTCACAACTACTCTGATAGGAATACTTTCTTCCTTGGAAATCAAACAAACAGACACAAACAACTTTCCCATACTGAGCATGGGCTTCCCAGGGGATCTGGAAAATTCCAATGAATAGCAAATTGTTCATCTGTAAGGAGGCAGTTGTTGAAACTTCATGTGAGGCTGCCTGCATGCCAGGAAGGTTAGGGACCTTCAAGAATTTGTACTGGCCTAGGCAGGTTTGTCTGTGAAACTGTTTTGGACCTACAAGGCATAGGCACATTTTAAAAAGGGAAGATACGGAAGAAAATACGGAATTACAAAAGGGCTGTCAGGAAATATTTCAAAGGAGGAAGGTAGAGATTATCCTTTTATAGCACGCAACTTTGTTCTGATTTGTAGATGAACTTGTTCCAGACCTATCCTAAGGCCTGGACTGATTTTCATCTCCTTAGACTGAGATTTGCAAAATGCGAACCACATTGTCTCCCTGGGTACCTTTTAAGACAAAACCATGACGAACATTCACAGCATGACTAGCCAAGGTTGGTAATATTATTTCTGGCAATGAAATAGTTTGTGCTCGCTAAACATAGCTAATAAAAATTGCTGTTTTTGTTTGGGAGATGATATTTGCAAAAAACTCAGAATTAGAAACTAACTCGTATAATCCCTCCTCTGGTTGACGGAGAAGTTAACCACCTTGAATAATTTGTTTTTTTAATCCTTGGCGAAAGAAAGAAGCAAACATGTTTTTAAGCTTGGGTTTCAAAATTGCTTTTAAATGTTTTAGTGCTTACCTCCTCTGCTATAGAAGGAGTATATAGAGTGACCGCAAAATCCTGTAAGATCATTTTTATGCCAATTGGAAGGTAAAGCCATTGCCTTACCATACGCTAAGCTTTGTTCAATATTCTGATGAATGCACTTTCTCACTTTATGCCTCAGTCTCCTTGACCTGGTTGGCTCTTCCATTAAAACTACCTAATGGTTAAAAATAAAAAATTAATAAAAAAAAAAAAAACTACCTAATGGTCTGGGCAGTAATGTCAGAGAATGACTGTTAAACTGAGGTGTTCATGTTCCACCCAAGTCAGATGATCAGTCACCTGATTAGGAAAAGAAATGGCTAAACTTCAGGAAGCTGACTTCTCATTTTAGGATGAGATATCTGCTTTATTGCTTTGTTCTGCATTGCTTTATCTTCCCTGACAGGATGAGTTACAATGAGTCATATTAAGGTTTGAGTAAATCGATATGTTTTCATATCCTAATTTCCTTACCTGATTTTTCATTTGTCCTTTTCTTTCCATTCTGTGGGCCAGGCACATGACACACCCCTGGATGACTTTGTTAGCCTCTCATGGCTCTAACTTTCCACCTGGCTTCACCTTACTTGTCCTAATACGCCTTGAAACAGCCCCTCCCACCACACCCCCAACATTTGCTTCTATTTTCTTGCGAATATAATGTTTCAACCTTGACTACCAGTCTCCCAGTACCAGCTCAGTTTCAGATGAATCACAGAGCCATTCCCAATAATTCCAGTGTTTCCTCTGGCCACCTGTAACCAGCCATCTTACTATATATGTTCTCTCATCAGAATATACTCAGTTGGCCTTCTGTTATGTGTTATCCTATGCCAATTTTCTAATTGTGCATTTTGTCTCCTTAATGAAGTGCTAGCACCCCTGTAGGTACAGTCCCCCAATTTTTTATATTGATTTTAATGCCTAACAATTTCCAGAAATTCAGCAAGTACTATAAAAACTTACTTGTTGATACCAGAAAGTATGATGATTGAATTAGAGAAATAATACGTCTAAATGAATTTAGACATGCAGGAAATGTCCTTTTATACTAGAGAATTAGCCATCTCTTTCTTAATGTGACTTCATGTCTCTTATTGAATATGTCTTCACTGTATTTCACATTTGTGAATTCTGACAGAAATAGTGTATTTAAAACCATGAGATGCTTTCAATGAGCCACAGGAGGTCAGATTAAGGGTGAATTTAGGTGTTTAAATAAAAAATAAAATCTAAAAGGAAAAATACTTGTGAAGAGTAAGTTGTCAAAATGGCACATTAGAAGAGGTGGAAGGTTTAAAAATCATTTTCGACAAGATTAGCAGAAAGATATCATGCTAGGAATAGAAGAACAGGCACAAATTGAACTTTGCTTTTTTACCATTTAGGTTACTTTGAGCCATCTAATTTCTCTACCGCGAATGCCTTCACTTCAAAAATGAGGAAATTATAGTTGATGAATCCAAAAGCTATTTTCAGCTCTAAAATGCTGTAATTTCTAAGTGAGAATTTTTTCTAATGAGGAATTTTTGACCTGGGGATTGTAAAATATTAAATTAATTTTTCAATATCTGCAGAAAATCGGATGCTTTGAATATCAAGTAGTATACATACTTATAAGAGACTTGATGTTCCAGTTTGCTTTATAGAGATGGTATAAATCTATACGTACTAAAATTCAGTGCATCCCCCAGTAAATAAATAGACATCATCACCTTGTCCTGCCCTGCAATAAAGAGTTCTGGTTCACTCATCAGGAAAACCATTTCTGTACTACATTTCCTTTTACCACAATGCTTAAAGTTTAACCATGTACTTTAGCACTTTGTATTTCAATATCATCTTTCTTCTATACCTATTTTTGATCCATGCCCTTGAGAAGAGGAAAGCAAGAAAAAAATCTATATTTTCATATATTAAGCAAGCCAAATTCAGTGCAAGACACTATGTAAGAAAGTCTTGTTTAAGCTGAAATGTATTGACTGGCAAATCATTTACCGTCTAGGTTTTTCCTGAATGAACATTCAGGAAGTGATGGTTCTCTGTGGTTCTATAAACTTTGTGGTATTGGTCATTGCAGATATAAGCAGGTCTACTAGTATATTTTTAAATTTAGTTTCAAAGTCTATAAATTACAATTCAGTGTTTCCCTCTGGTTAGAAAAGCTATTAATGTCTATTTAAAATTATAATTTATAGAAATCACAAAGAAGAAATAAAATCATAAATAACCCCACCACACAAATAACCATGGATAACATTTTGTTTAACATTCTTCCTTTGTTTTTTGTTATAATATGTGTCATTTGAAAAACAAATAAATGTCACTTCATCATAAGCCCTGAAATATAGACTTGAGTAAACCATGACTGTGATAGATTAGTCCTAAGTATTTTGTAACAAAATCTCTCAAATTCTGATATCTTTTCTCTCCCTCTCAGGACTACTAGAGTTATTAATAAATCAGTTCTTAAAACTGGCAAGAAATGGGTAGTAGCAACAGCAAGGATTTATGCTTCTCAAAATGGCCTCTAAGAAATGGATTTCCATTGCCACGTATACATGTGTGCATTTCCATTTCTAATTCTCCTTGCTTAAAGTAGTACCTGGAACCTTTGTCAATGATATAAATATTTCCTCAATGAGGAAATATTCATACTCTATTGTAAGAAAGGGAGTTCCAGCTTTTCCATTCTGCCTACATGGAATCCCTGTGCATTGCTATTGGCAGTGTATGCTAAGATCTGACCCATCACTTCACTGGGTCAAAATAGTTTTATGACTTTGCCTTTTTAAATAAATTATGGCAATAAGCTCATTTCAACCAATCTTTATAAGAATAAAATTAATTTTGAAAACAAGAAAAATTAATTTTCAGTAATAGTTAACAAATGACAAATGCTAAAAAGTTAAGATTTTCTGACTGTCTTTATCTCTCCTACCTGTTTTTTTTTTTTAATTTTAAAAATTTTATTTATTTATTTAAGAAGAGAGCACAAATAGTGGGGAGGGGCAGAGAAAGAAGAAGGAGCAGACTCCCCACGGGGCTCAATGCCAGCACCCTGAGATCAAGACCTGAGTTGAAGGCAGACACCTAACCAAGTGAGTGCACCCAGGTACCCCTTGTAAATCATTTTTATCACAAATGCATCAAAGCCAATTAAATAAATAAGGAGTCTTTTTAAAAGGAAAAGTCACAATTCCGAGTTGAGCTATCTTTATGTTATTTAATGTGTATACACTTAAAACTAGCTGCAAACTCTGGCTTTTAATTATAAAATTATAAAAGAAAAATTTACATTGACTCCAAACAAAACACAAAACTAGTGACATTTCAGTAAGCAACACTAATGGGGTGATTTTTTTTGGTCCAAAAATTAACCGCTTTCATAACATGAAAAGCATCAAGGTGGTGCGGACTGCTAAGGCATGCACTTTGGGGAAACACCAGAAGAAGAAGTCTGCACCTTCTTTATTTTTACTTAAATTACTTATTAAAATACACATAGAGAAAAGTGCACAAATCATAATTGTACAGCTTTCTGAATTATCACACAATGAACGTACCCACATAATCATCACCCAGATCAGAAGAGAATATCACCATCAACCCAGACGTGTTCCTTGTGCCCTATCCCAGTCTCTACGCCCATCCTTTTTCTTAAAGACCACCCAGCAATAGTCTGTGTGGGTGGCATGTTTGTACTACTGCAGTCCCCATGACTGCTCAATTTCTATACTTTATTTTTGAAGTACAGGTATCCCCCTGTATTGCAAAGTAGAGCATTCCTATGAAACCTTTCATAAACCTCAATGACCTTAAGTGAAGAAGCAATTACGATTAATTTATATGGAAAATTTTTGAGTGTTCCAAGACCCAAAAATAACCTCTCTTAGGCTTTTCTGATACCTTAGAACACATCTCGCCAACGGATGCAGAAAATAAGGAACTCGTGCACAGATATTCACAGACACATTTCAAAGCTATGGTGGCTTGACGCTGAGATACTGGGGAATGTACTTCTCAGGAAAAGAGGTTGGAAGGAACAGTCTCGCTGCTTCAGGTTCAGGCTGCTCTGTAACAGCTCACTGCAAAACAAATGCTGAATGCTATTATTGCCTTTTGCCTTTGTTTTTTTTTTTTTTTTTTTTTTTTTTACAAAAGTGAATACCCTTTTCAGATTTCTTTCAGTTAGGGAAAAGAGGTTACTAATGTAGGTCTTTCACAACAAACATTGAAATAGTAGGGGCTATCTGTACTGTGAAACCTTTGTTTTTATAACACTTTGTGGCACTATTGGGCTTTTTGTTTTGACACAAATTTATTGTTGATGTGTTAAGTCCACATTTTCCTTGTTGATGATAGCTAACATTTGTTAAATGTGCTTACTATGTGCTGCACACACTTCTCAGAATTTACTTGAAACGAATTTATTTAATCTTCAAATAAGACTATAAAATTTTATTATTTTTATTTGTTTTTATTTCTTCATATTATTTATTATTCTTTTATTATATTTTTATAAATGAGGAAACTGGGCCACACAGAGAATAAATAATCTGCCTTAGGTCTTATAGCATGTAAATTATGGTTCTAGGATTCAAACCCAAATGGTTGGACCCCAATGTTCCTGCCCTTAATTCCTTAATTGGCAATACCATTAAAAAAATTTTTTTAATTTAAAGATTTTCAAATGTACCATGTAGTACTAACTTCATGAAAACTCCAACATAAAAGGAAGCAAGCACATCCCCAGCAGTACCAATTATAAAGTAGATAATCCACATGATCAAGCATAGATCTGTTCTAATGTTTTAGATTATCATTGAAATTCAAAGTTAATTTTAAAATTATTTATTTATTTATTTGACAGAGAGAGAGAGAGAGAGAGAGAACAAATAGGCAGAGAGGCAGGCAGAGAGATAGGAGGAAGCAGGTTCCCTGCTGAGCAGAGAGTCTGATGCGGGGCTTGATCCCAGGACCCTGAGATCATGACCTGAGCCAAAGGCAGAGGCTTTAACCCACTGAGCCACCCAGACGCCCCGAAATTCAAAGTTAATTTAGATAAAATTTTCAAACAGAAATTTTGGAAACTCTCACTCACCCATATACAAATATGCCTGTGGTACCTGTTTTTGGAAAACAGTATAAAGAATGAAAACCTTAAATTATGTTTTCCTTATAAATGGCAATTGGCTAGTGCATAACCACATAGAATAATGATCTCTAAAGTTTTCCCTCAACAGAGTGATTCACAATATCAATAAAACAAATGATTAACTAAAGACAGGTACTGCCCATTATCATTCAATATCATATTATAGTTGTTGGATGATGTTAGATGTGCTACATCTACTGGAAACAAAGATGAGTTACAAGTGTTACTATTTCTTTCGTCAACTGTGGTCTATGATTTAGAAGGGTTGTTACTGGAATATGTTATACATGAGCAAAACTTCAGATGAATGATCTTAGAAAGTCACTGAGAAATACAGAGTAGATGTCAATAGGGTATCTTGAAAAAGACATTCTGCTCCTCTTTTATAATGAAAATTAATAACTCATCCAGTCCCCACCTCTGTCCCTATTTGTATCTTCAGTTATGATGTGATAACCCCATCTCTCTGAATCCATTTTAAGCTTTGTCCTTTGACCTAACAGCAGTGGCTCTTGTGCATGACTTCAGAGATGAAATTATGGGCACTTGGGAGCTGATGTGGTGGTATCAAGGTCACCCCACAAAATGGCATTCAGAGTTCCCTTTTGTTTTTAACTTCTATATTGATTTAAAATGTGGATTTTTTTCTCCTCTAGGAAAAATCATCCCTAGAATTTGCTAATATTAAATACATGAAGACTTAATAATTTACTCTAAAAGATATGGTGCTTAAAAAAACAAGAACAGAAAAGTGACTTTGAGTGAGTTCTTCCATTCGAAGAACTTAGAAAACAATTGAATTTATATAATTTTTATGGACCTGAACCTCTTCTCTGGATAGCACTTATCAGCCAGTTCATTCTAATCAATTTAGCACTTCTTTACAACCATCTGTTCTCTTCTTGAAACATTATCTCATCTGAACTTAACTTGGTCAACAAGGTCCTCATGATCTGCCCCTCTCTTAACTTTGCAGCCCTTCATTGGCCACTCTCATGTTCCTAAGCTTCAGCTATATCCTGGTCTTTCAAATTCCCTGAATGGTCTAAGCCCTCTTGCTTAAGCCCTTCACTGGCATACTCCGGACTGAGTCTTCTACTTACACTATCTTCTTATTTATCTTCTTTTAGTCTCTCTCTCTCTCATTTTTAGAGAGGGACAGACAGAATGAGGGATGAGGCAGAGGGAGAGGGAGAGAGACTCTCTCTCTGGTCGTAGATCCTGACACATGAATGTGGAGCCTGACACAGGGCTTGATCTCACAACCCTGACATCATGACCTGAGCCAAAATCAAGAGTTGGATGCTTAATTGACTGAGCAACCCGGCTACCTTTCATCTCTGTATCTTTTTAAAAGCAGATATTATATGTTCATCTTCAGAAATTAAAACTGTCCAGAAATATATACTAGAGAAAGTGAAAGTTCCCCATAATACTATACCAGAGGTAACTATAAAAGTCTTTGAATAGTTTACTTTCTTAAACTTCACTAGAAATTATTTTTTTAATTATGTGTAAAAATTTGATAAATACCAAATAATATATCTGATAAATATCAGCATGATAACCATCAGTCATAATCCACTATGCAACCTGGGAAAAGTTATATTACTAATATAAAAGTCCTATGGGCTTTTTTTCTGATTTTATCTCCCAACTCCCCTTCTTCACAGTGCTGTGTCTTTGCCTTTTACAGAGACTGTATAGAGATAATATTGTAGTCATTAAAAAGTAAGTACACAAAGGCTTAGTTAAGTTTGAAAACCACATAGCTGGTAGGGAAACAAACCTAGGACTCTCGGACTTTAGAACTCAGGCTCTTAACCACTATTCCACACTTTTTGTGTGGACTCTAATATCAGATTTGAGATTTTTAAAAAAATTTTTTTTCAAATATTTTATTTATTTACTTGACAGGCAGAGATCACAATTAAGCAGAAAGGCAGGCAGAGAGAGAGGGGGAAACAGGCTCCCTGCTGAACAGAGAGCGCGATGTGGGGCTCTATCCCAGGACCCTGGGATCATGACCTGAGCCAAAGGCAGAGGCTTTAACCCACTGAGCCACCCAGGCACCCCCAGATTTGAGATCTTGATAAATGTTGTCATGGCTTTTAGAAATTTACTTTCATGGAAGGATCATGACTGTAATTACAAAATTATTTGTATACTTATTGGCATAATGGTATACAAATAAACTTCCACTATTTTGCAGGACCTGTGAAGGTAGAACACAGATGTATCATTTGCATCATCCTGTTACTGCATCTCAGTAGGTATATAGTGAATGGATGGGTAGATGGATTGGGGGGGCTGATTATGTATATGGTTACAAATTTCATAGCTGTCTAGCTGGTGCCAGGAAAAAATAGGAAGGTTTGAGTTTTTCCCATAAGGCTTATATACACTCTGGAAATCTAACTTCTTTCATTTCTCCAGTCCTACTCACTCCACCAATGAGTAGCCTGTCCAGCAACTGAGTCCTCTATTTCTATTGTCTAATATTTCTAAGATTGTAGGCTGCTCTTTTTACTATGTTTTCCCTTCCTTCTCTTCCCCCTCAAAACTTCCATACTGCTGTTACATGAATGAAATAGCATTAGAGAGAGGGTGGCCCATTGTATGAACACCAGTCTGCTGTTCACTCACCTCTGGGGATAATTGCAGTACAGTTCTAGATTCTAATAAACATCCCTTCCTTTTCAGTTTTGATCCTTGAAAGTGAATCAGCACAAGATACCGAGACTGTAATGTCAAATACAATAAGCCATTAAGGTACTCAATTAATTACATATTGCCCTTCTTCATCTAGAATTATGCTATGTTCTTTATTGATTCTGTTTCTACTATCGTTTAAATATGACATGCTTTATACTTCTGTAAATAAAATTTTAATTTCTATATCTTAAATTATGTAAACTTGAAGGACACTTTAAATGTTCTCAGATAAGTTTTTGAAATAGTTTTCAAAAGCAAATTAAGTCAAATTTAGTAATATTTCAGAAGGTCATTAAAATTGAGAAATATGGGGTGCAGACATAAATAAGGCATAATACATTAATTAACACAAAACTAAACCCTGCCTTGGTTTTCACCCTGAAATAAAGATAATTAAAAACACTGTGAAGTATTTTTCATATGACTCCTGGGCTACTGAATGGATAAAAAAATAAAGATAATGATGTTTAAAAAGAGTTGAATGTAAGACTCATAACATAAAAGCAAGAAAATGCATAGTTTGATGTTGTTATTCTGTATTTAACTCTCTAAATTGCTCCTATATTTTAAACAACTGCTCAGAATGTTTTGGTAATTAGCACATCAGGGATGAATTAATATAGAGTAATGGTCTCAACTCTGGGAGTTTTTTAAACCTTAGTAATTTCCCTTACCCAAAGTATAATGTGCAAATAATTTAAATTAAAACAATATATCTCAATCATCTACAAATGCACTCTATACACAAACACATTAGCTTACATATGCAAACCTGAAAATATTGTAGTATTCCTTGTTGAACATTTCTCTGTGATGACTAAAGATATAGCTACATGGTAACAATTCTTTCCACTCAGAACCATGCAAGGGAAACTACTATTCTGGACCTCTGTTTGCCAGTCCTATTGTGTGTGGCTCTTCCCTTCCTTTTACTTCTCAACAGCTTCTTTTCATCACAAAATAAAAAAAAAAAAAAAAAAAAAAAAAAAAAAAAAAAAAAAAAAACAACAACAACAACAAAAAAAAACCTTTGTTTCTGAAAATTTGCTCTCTAGGATAATCTATATGCTGCTGTTGTTTCCAATTTCACACCTGTGACCTGTTATTTCAAATGTTGACTCATCACGTATTTACAGTTGTAAAGTCTATGTTGAAATATATAACTCTTAGACTCAAATATCCTGCAAAGGCATCCAGTGCCTGTTTTATTCACTTCAAACTCTGATCCACTGTCTAGTGACTGTGTAATCATCGTCGTCTTCATTCAGTCTCAAAACTCCAGACTTTTTCACTATACATTTGGATAAATATTCTATGCAGGCTTAATATTACCCCGATCCTTAATATGCCCACCACTTGCTAGGAAAATAGACTCAACTTCAAGAACTTTGAAAGAATTTCTTGGCTGTGCTCAATAGGAAATTCAGTCATTCAATCCAAACATAAGTAACCAAAGTCAGTTAACAAACTGAGGGTTTTAGAGGGGCATGGAGTGGAGGGATGGGTGAGCCTGGAGGTGGGTATTAAGGAGGGCACATATTGCATGGAGCACTGGGTGTGGTGCATAAAGAATGAATTTTGGACACTAAAAAAATTTTTAAAAGATCACAACCACCCCCCCCCCCCCAAAAAAAAACAAAAAACGCTAAGGTTTAAAAGAAGTTTCTTACTCTCTGAGACTCTAAAGTAAAATTCACACAGACAAAACCCCCAGCATATACTCATCTGAGTTTGATATGTTGTGCAATGATGTCAATGAAGCCATAATCCTCGGGCTGCTTATCTTCCCAGAGCATTACAAGGTTTCTCGTAGACTTTAGACTTTCCTACTTACCCCCATTATATACAGAGTTACCATAAAGAGATTTGCATTGGAAATAGTTTTTCATTGTTGATGAAAATCTTCCATCAATTATCATTTTTCCTAACATTAATTGGATATTGAGTTCCATCTTGTTCAGGGTTATCATCAGTCCTTAACAATGTTCTCAATAATTCAAACTCAAATAATATGATTATAATTGACAAAAACTATTACTTATTTAGCTCAATTACTTCATGAGTACAAAATGTTATATCCTCTTCTAAGGAAAAAATAATAATACATACATACACACACACACACACACACACACACACACTCATCTTCATAAAAAGAATGTTAGAAAAACAACGCATTAGGAAAACCCACAGCTTTCATTTGACCTAGAAAAACATCAGTCTTCCAGCCAACATTAATAATAAAATTAATAATAAAAATGGTTTACATTTGTTCATTACTTACAAATGTATAAAGATCTTTCATTTGTAGTATTTTGTTTTATCCTCAAAATAACTTGATGATAACTCAAATAAATGAACAAGAAAACTTACGCAAACACTTTAAAAAAGAGGATATCCAAATGCTCCATAAATGAAGAGATACTCACCAGAACAAGAAAATTAAAATCATAAAGTTATAGTACTACTCACCCACCAGAACGGCTAAAATTAAGACAGAAAATACCAAGTATTGGTTAGAATGTGGAGCAAGTAGCACTCCCACAATTGAGCAGAGTGACTATAACTTGGTAAAAGCAGCTTGGAAAAGTGGCAGCTACTACAAAGCTAACCACATGTGTACCTTATAACTCAGTAATTTCACTGAAATGCAGAATATGTATGTCAAAAGAAATGTACAAGAACATCCACACAAGGGATGCCTGGGTTGTGGCTCAGTTGGTTAAGCGTCTGCCTGTGGCTCAGGTCATGATCCCAGGGTCCTGGAATGGAGAGACACGTTGGGCTCCCTGCTCAGAGGGGAAGCCTACTTCTCCCTCTCCTTCAGCCCTCCCCCCCTGCTCATGACTTCTCTCTCCCTCTCTCTCAAATAAATAAATAAAATCTTTTTAAAAAATGCCCACACCAGTATTATTCATAGTGATTCTGAATTGAAAACTGCACATAGTGATTCTGAATTGAAAACTGCACATATGCTCCTCAAGAATAGAATAGATAAACATATTATGCTATACTGTGGAATATTACATGGCAGTAAGAATGAACAAATTACAACTCCCTGCAACAGTATGGATGCCTCTCATGTAATATTGAGAAGAAGGCCAGGCAAAATGGTGTCTAGGGGGAAGGTATCTTGAATGGGTATGCTTCTGTAGTACTGTAACATTGTTTCCTAATCTGGGTGTTGGTAAAATGGATATGTTTAGTTTGTGAAAATTCATTAGGTGGTGTACTTATAATTTACCTACTCTTCCATGTTATTCCTTTCCAAATAATGTTAAAAAAAAACATGATGACATTTCCAACATGAATATTAATTAATTAATGACCAAACAATTAGACATTTTTCAGAGTACATATTCCCAGGTCTCTACACTTTCTGCTATATAATCTGTCAAAATTTAAAAGAACCATGGATTTCAATGGTTTGAGTCATTTTTACTAATATTATTACAGTTAATCAAGTTGTTTGGCAGAATTAAATAAATCAACAGATATTAAAATAATGATTTTAATAATGTTAAAGTAATATTTTACTTTAATATTTATTAAATATTTTATAATATTTTAGAAAAATGTCTACATCCATATGTATTTTTCCTATCTTCAAACAAATCCTTTGATGCCAAAGGATTTTTGTTGTTTGTTTTTTGTTTTTTCATAAATGATATCTTTACAAATTTTCTAAGCATAAGTGATTTTTATCAGGGGAACATCAGATACATGAAATAGGAAAGTGAGTATTCTATCACAAAATTAAGCTATATATGCTAGTACAGAATAAGGAAAGTTTTCTCTGAAGTTATTTTGGAAGACTTCATTTTTACTTCAAATTTTAAAACCATGACAGTAGTAACTACTGGAACTTCCAAAAGTGCTTCTGTTTGTACCATTTATTCTGGATTTCTTATAAAGTTACTTAAGAAGTTCTAGGGAATATCAGCTTTGGCAGTTAAATATTTCCTCTACATGGGAGTAAAAATGGAAGTGCTTTGCTTGCAGTGAAAGTTCAATTTTGTTCTTCCTGCATTATCTCTTTTTTTGTTAGACACTGTATTATGCAGTTATATCAGTGAGAACAAAGGGACTGAAACATTTGGCATTTCTCTTGGTTAGCTTCCCAAGTTTTATCTTAAATGCTCAGAAACTGATAATCATTTCATAAATGGATAAGAACATGAAATATACCCATTTTTACTATAAGATTCCTTTCTATTTAAGTTTAAGAGAGATCTGGAAGTGTCTTCAATGAGATCTCTTACTGGATTACTTAATAGGCTCCACTGTTGTCTTCAAAACCTTAAGAACTTTCCCTAAATATTAACATGGTTTCCCATAAGTAGAAAAGAGCCTCAGTGGCAAATCTTCCTGCCTGAATGGAAGATAGATTTCAACAGCATCATCCCTATAAGATACTAAAACTGACATCATGATGTCTCCTTTTAAGCCCTCAAGTTAATTTAAAATTTGGAAAGGGGATGTTTAGAAAAGGACACTCAAATTAAATACAAGATGAAGTACTGATTTCTTATCTATGCCTTTTTATGCACTCCTTCATATTTCCCACTGTGGAGAGCTGTTGGAGATATACTTAATATATTAATGGAATCCTGGTATTGAACAAGTATGATAATTTCAAAGAATTGATTGATGTATACCATTGATTCTAAAACTGCATTCTTCCTTCATAATGTCTGTCATATAAAATTTTGCTTAGTTTTTGCTTTATTACTTAACTAAATGATTAACAAGTATAAAGTAATTGTAAAAGTATATATTATCAATAATAATAACCAAATAACCACTATTGAGCGTAAAAATTAGAACTCTTGAAATCCCCATAAATATATCCTCCCCTCCTTACTATATTATGTTTATTATTCTTTTTATTTTCTCTAAAGTTTAAAAGAAACCAGTAAACTATACATGGTTATGTTTTGAATATTTTCAAAACATTTTGAATATTTTATGAATTTCTTATTAGAAATACATTTCATGTTACTTTTTACCTGCATGTTTTTCATTCAAAATTATATGATATTTATCTTGTGTTAATGCATATATCACAGTTCTATTCATTTTCACCATTAAGTGATATACTTTGTATGAATATACTGATTTATTCATCCAACATTAATTTAACATACATTTATTTTGTACTTTTTTTGCTGTTGGAAACTGTTTTGCATATTTTAATTCTAAAAGAAAATTCAAAATTATTTTTCTGAGTTATATCAATTTATATTCCCTTCAGGACTCTAAGGACTTTCTATAGGTCCACATACTATCTAAATAGATAATATTTGCTATAAGATTTCTTAACTTTTGTCAATTTTAAAATTAAAATAAAACATTAACTTGTGGATTTGGTTTGATCTTATTTATTACTAGTTGTGTTAATCATCTCTTAATATTTTAATATATTTTATACATAATATTTCTTAACATATCAAGTATCCTGTCCTGTAAAATATCTGCTCATTTTGCCTATTTTTTGAAATTAGAATATTTATTGTAGTCTTACTGATTTGTAGGAGTTTAGTACATGTTCTGCCATCTAACCTTTTGGTAAATATTTGTTGTAAATATCTTTTCCCAATATGTAGTTTGCCTTTTTAATTTCTATGCATCTTTTATGAATATAAGTTCTATATTATAATGTAAACAGATTGATCAGTATTTTCTTTATGATTAATGCCTTGGGGTCTTGGTAAATGAGTCTTTTCTTATTGCAAATTCTCAAAGTTTTTTTGCATAAATTATCTTTTAAAGGTTTTTCTTTTGCTTTTCATATGTCATCTTTAATCCACCTAGACTTGATTTTTGATTATAGTTTGGAGTAGATATATATATTTTTCTATAAAATGAGCTGCTTTTTTGTTTGCCATGCTTGTTCTGTTTTATAGGAATTCCCCTGATGTATGAAAATGTTTCTGCAGTTTCTATTTTGTGGAATTGCTCTATTTGACTGATATCACATCTTTTCATAAGTATAACTCTACAATGAATACTGATATCTCCAAATTTGTTATTCTTTACCAATGCCTAGGCCATTCTTAAACTTTGCATTTCTATAAATTAGAATCAGTATTTTAAATTCCACAAAGAATATATGTTAATATGTCTATTGCACTTACATGTATTCTGTGGTTGAATTTAAGGAGAATAAGCATTCCAAGGATATTGATTCTTTCTATCCCCAAATATGGCATATTACTACATTTATTCAATTCTTCTTAAATGTCTTTCATTAAAGTTTAAAAATTGTCTCTATAAATATCTCACACAAATATTACTAGATTTTAGCTAAATACTTAATATTTTTGTTCCTATTCGTTTCGCCATATTTTCTAACACTCTTTCTTCTTATTAAATATAAATGCAGTTGATTTTTATATTAATTTGTATCCAACAAAGCTTTTGAACTCTTTTATTAATTCTAAAACCTTATCAGCAAATTCTTGGATTTTCTTTTTATGTAAATATATCATCTGAAAATTCTTCCTTTCCAATCTTTTTATGTTCAATTAATTTTCCTTGCCTTACTGTGAGGTAACTCTAAATAACTGTTTACTAGAAATGGTAATGTTAAGCCTTGTTTGTGTTCTTGTGCCCAATCTGAAAGTTTGTGATATTTCAACATTAAAAAATGTGTTAAGTATCATATACAAATTTATTTGCAGATAAAGGAATTTTCTTCAATTTCTAATTTAATATATTTTAGAAAGATGAGAACTTATATTTTCTTAAATTACTTTGATTATTGGAAATTAACACAGGGCTTTGCTTCTTTAGTCAAAAGAAACAATGTGTGGCATACAACAAACACATTCACTTCTTTTTTATGTCACATGACTGTTGTGGTTCAAATGTGTATCCGATAAGTCCCAAATTTCGTCACTTTCCCAAGACCATACTGGATGAGCAAGTTCTCTCTGGGATATACTATTTTCATGGAAGTTAGCAAAACTACAAGGGAGGAGAAAGCCAAATTACGGAAGTGCACTTAAATCTTCTTGGACATTTCTTCATATTCTATCAGCCATAATAAATCAGATCACCAAATCCTAGACCTTGAGATGAAGAAGTATGGAAGTGTAGAGAAGGAATAAATAATTTTGAATAGACAATACGATCTAATACAATCTGTTAATGTGATGGCATATATTGATTTTTTAATGTTAAACTAACTTTGCATTTTTAGGATAAACCTAATTGATAACATTGTTTCATCTTTTTTCATAGCTTGTTCAGTGTGAATTTGCTGTATTTATATAGAATCATCACTTGTCTGTTCCTGAGTGAAATTGATCTGTAATGTTTCTTTCTGCTACTCATTTTGGTATCAACATTATTATAGCTTAAAAAACATGTATTTCGATCTCTGATAGAATTTGTGAAATATTTTAGCTATTAGGACACTAAAAAGCTAATTAAACCCTAATTTATATGCTATCCTTTTCCAGTAATTTAGTTTTATTTTTTCACCCTATGAATTATTCTGTGTTTATATAGTCGATGTTTATGACTGCTTACCTTTCCTATTATATTTTTTTCTTGCCTTGTAGACATTCTTTCTGGGGTCTTTTTTCCTCCTTTCTTCAATACATATTTAGACACTACTTTACTGTAGGGTTTCTCAACCTCAATACTATTAATTTTTAGGATCAAATAATTGTTGTGTGTATAGTATGTTCCGTATAGTATGGGCGTTTAGCAGCATCCTTGACTTATACCTATCAGATACCCATAGCACCCTTCAGTTATGATACCAAATATCCTGAAGAGAAGATGCAAGGAGGGGGTCAAAAATTACTCCAGCTTGAGAACTAGTGCTTTGGAAGTATCTTTGACATTAAAATCAAGATTTGGTTGAAACTTGGATCTTAAAGATTTATTATTTTGCTCTTACTCTTGAAGGAGCTAATTGCATATTTGTTGGGTATACAATTCTAGATTGGGTGGGTTTTTTTGTTTGTTTGTTTGTTTTTTGTTTTTTGTTTTTTTGTTTCTTTGTTTTGCCAGAAATTAGAAGACATATTCCATTCACTTCTGGCTTCTATCACTGCTTTTGAAACTGTGGTCATGTTTTTAAAGATGATGTGTTTTGGCTGCTTTGGCTTTGTGTGCTGTGTTTTGTCTATAGGCCCAGGGCTAGATTTCTTTTTATCCATCTTATATTAGATTAATTTAGTTTTTTTCATCCAAATAGTCACATCTTTTGTTATTTTTAGAGCACACCCTATTATGTCTTTAATTATTTTCTATTCATTTTTTTCTCTCTCTCTACTGGATATCCAACTGAACATATATTATAACTTTCCACTCTATCCTTTATAATTCTTAATCTCTTTTTCAGACTTTACACCTTTCTAACTCTCTGGGTTATTTTTAGTTTCATTTTTCCTACCTATATTCTGACTTTTATTTTACTTTATTTAAAAAAAATTTATTTATTCATTTATTTATTTGAGAGAGCAAACGAGAGAGAGAACATGAACAAGAAGAAGATGGAGAAGCAGGCTCCCTGCTGAGCTGGGAGCCTGACCTGGGGTTCAATCCCAAGACCCTGGAACCATGACCTGAGCCAAAGGCAGAAGCTTAACTGACTGAACCACCCAGGTGCTCCTATATTCTAACTTTTAAAATACATTTCTACTTAGCTACCTAACCTACTATTTAAATATTACAATTTTAATCCCTATGAAACTTTTTAAAATATATTAGCAATTTTTAAGGTTTCTGGATCTTCATATGTATTTTTGATTCTTTCTTTCCTTCTTTATGCATAGCAACTTAGTTGTTTTATAGTTTTTGTCTGATAATTCCAATACTTAATATATTTGAAAATGTAAATCTTCTCATTTTTCCCCCACTGCTTCTATTCATGATTCCTTATACTTACGTGTGTCTTATGATTCCATTGCATACTCATTGTCAACTTTATCTGTGAGAACATTATAAGGGCCTGGTGGAATATTTTTATTCTTTTCCAAAGAGAACTAGCTCCGGCTTCTGTCAAGCACTGGAGAAAACTACAAACCTTGGATCACTTTAATGCTATAGTTAGGGTTTTGAAGATGACTCATAACTTAATTTGGACTCAAATCTTATATTAGGCTTGAGGTTTTGAATTCTCAATGAAATTCTCCCCTCCTCTCATCAACTGTGGTAAGTTCAAGGCAGAATCCTTTACTGTTGTGTAAAACTGCCTCTACTTCTATTGAGTAGGTCTCACAGGGAGTACAGTCCTTTGAGTTTTTGCATTCTACCTTGTCAGATTTTTACAGTTTGGTAAACCCTAGTCTTAATCTTATTTTTCACACATTTAGAAAATGTTTAAACTTAAGCCACCATCATCAAGCAGAAGCCATCACCATCAACCAGAATTGATAGGTTCCCTCAAGGTAACTGACAAGTTTTGATAATAGTTACCTTTCTGGATTCTTACTTTCCCTTACATTAGCCTTTTGGTGTTTTTCTTACTTTCTTGACAGCACAGCAATAAATTTAAACACACTCTTCAATAACAATGAAGATTTTTAGTTGTTTTTTTAAGAATAAACATTAATCAGAGAGCTTTTTAATGTATTCTGTAAATGGAAGTTAATTTTTATTTATTTTAAAATACTTGTTTATAAATAAGCTGTGTTTGTAGAAATAAACTAGAGTCTAAGAATGGTACATACTTGATTCATCCAATAAACATATATTGAACATCTATGTTGTTCTAATCATTACTGTAAGCATTAAAAGTATAATTTAAGTAAGACAGAATCCATCCCTCAAATAAATTATTACATTCTAATGGGAAGAAAAATATAATAAGCCCAAAACAGAGACATAAAAATAATAATTTTGGACACCAATGAGTCCAGTAGGCAAAATTATGTAGAATGATATAATAAAGTCATATGGGATGAAGGGACTGATTTATCTAGAGATTGGATCAGTTGCTTAGAGGAAATAAAATATAGTTGAAGCCTGAATAATGAGAACTAGATACTCATTCAAAGATGAATGATATTCCAATTAGGAGAAAACAGTTGGAAAGTTCTGGAGATGCAAATTAGCCTGAGTGTTTAAGGAAAAAATAGATGGTCAGTGTAAATACAAAAGTTAAGAAGATGAGTAGAGGGGTGCCTGGGTGGCTCAGTGGGTTAAAGCCTCTGCCTTCAGCTCAGGTCATGATCCCAGGGTCCTGGGATCGAGCCCCACATCAGGCTCTCTCCTCCACGGGGAGCCTGCTTCCTCTTCTCTCTGTTTCTGCTTGCCTCTCTATCTACTTGTGATCTCTGTCTGTCAAATAAATAAAAAAAAATCTTTAAAAAAAAAAAAGGACGATGAGTAGAGAGATACAAGTTTAAAGATAAAGGTATATGACAAATGATAAAATATATAGACCATGGTGAGGGGGTAGGGTATTTTAATAAATGGAATATGGAACCACTGGAAGGTTTTATACATGGGTATGACTGATCTGATTTACACTTTTGAAAGATCCTTCTTACTATTGTATAACAAATGGACTAGATAGTGCAAGAACAATGTAAACTGGTAAAAATGATTCTGTTATCCACATGAGTTATAGAAAAGGTTTAGGGTTGGAGAAGAGGTGGTATTTAGAAGGATTGGCTTGAGATACATGTGGAACTGTAATAGATTGAGTATATGAGAAAAAAAAATAAAGGCTAACTCTCAGGATGGTATTTACTGAAATAAAACTTTATAGACAGGCATTTTCTTTGAAATATAGTAGTTACTTTATTAGTGTTTTAAGTTGCAAATGTCTATTATATATCCAATTAGATACATTAAGAAGGAAATTTTATATTTTGTAAGTAGGGAGAAGTCTAAGATGGAGATAAAATTTGAGAGTCATCAAAATTTTGTAGTGTTTTAAGCCATTGAATTGAATGAAATTTCTTACAAAGAGATGGAGTATACAGGAGGGAGGAAAACTAAGGACAAAGAGCAGGGGAAATTAAGCAATTATTGATCTGGTAAAGAAGATGCCAGTGAAGGGAAATGAGAAAGAAAACCAGTTAGGGTGTATACGTCTAAGCTAAGTATACATAAAATTAAAGTGAGTCTTATAAATTCAGTTAAAACTTTCTTTAACAACTTTCATCTATAGTGGCACACCTGTAGGTCTTTTGCAAGCAGGTAATTGAATTAACTGGATTTAAGTAACTGGATTTAAGATTTTATTAGGCATTTTTGACAGTGGAAGAATGAGGTTGGATAGTTAAGATGTTTAAAGAGGAATTATTAGAGTATTGGACCATGGGAATTAGTCTAGATAGAGAAGCATTTGCCTACAGTATGGTCACAAAATGGAAGATTTACTATGCATACAGAACTGTTGGATGGGATGGACTAGATAAGAATGGCTGTAAAGGAGAGAAGAGGAGTTTTGGTGAGAGGGATACCAAAGCCCATTTGTTGAAGGAGATGCAGACATTGGAGTGATAGCAAGATCTAGGGTATGGTTCTAACAAAAGAATACTGTAGCTGAGGTACTGGAGGTGAATGTATAAGTGAGACATGATAGAACTGAAATTCAGAGGTCATGGCAGTGACTAAAGACCAAAGCAGAAAAAAGATCATCATTGTCAAGAACTAGAGGAACCAGTTTAGGGTGGATCTTAATGACACTAGAAATCTCCGAGAACATTGAAGAAGAAGTCAAGAACTAGTTGTAAACATCAACAGTAAGTGATATAAAATGACTTGGAAGTTTGTAGATGACAATAAAGAGGGGATGTAATGAATGGTCAAGTTAAATATGTGCTTTAAAGAAGTTGAGGTTTTCTAATAGGGAAGGAGTAGAGACAGAAAGCAGCTGTAGAGAGCAAAGACGACATCACTGTAACTCCAGGTCTTAAGGCACATGAAGTGTGGAAAGAAAGGGTTGAGGCAAGAACTAGAATCTGTTTGAACATCACAGGTAAACAATATCCTCAGGAAGGAATGAGGTTTCACTAAGGAAGGATGCAAAGGAAAACATAGAAGAGCTTGAAGAAGGAAAAAATTGCCTTTTGGATACAATGAGAATTCTAAAAGACACTGTGGAATGGTTAAAGAAGGTAGTGGTAGGAAAAGGTGAAGGGCAAGAATTATTAGGGACTGTACAGAACCTTCAGAAGATTTGGAAGCTGATTATTAGTAAGATGTGAGAGAATCTGAGAAGGTCGGTCTTGTGATGCTGTTGGAGATGAATGGAAATATGGGGCATGATATAAGCACTGAAGTTGCAGCACACAACAGTGATTGAAAACCAATGCATAGCTTGCTTCCCTATTTGGCTTAAGTCTAATGCCTTGTCGCACAAGGTAATGGAGGATCTTGGGATGACTAGTCATCCTAGGCTCATTGTAAGAAATAATTTCTGTGGAAGAAAATGCTTGAGGTAACAGTTCTTATCTTATGTGTTTTGTTTGTTTGTATAATGAAATAAAGATAAAACTGCAAAATGAAAAATGTTCTGTCCCTCACCTTTTATAAAACATTGGTAGTAAACACATACCATACTTTGAGAAATACTGACTTCCATATACCCTGTCATATTCATAAAGTTTTGGGGCAGCAAATTCCATGAGGTCAAAGGAGAGTAAAGAGGTCAGTCAATAATAGAGAGAAAAGTATGTAAAGAAGTGATGCCTGCATGTTACAATTTAATTCTCTTGGAATGAAAGAAATTATCAGGAAACACCTGATCCTTGAATCACTGGATAAGAGGAAGTAGAGAGGGAAACAGATCAAAGGTTTTTAGTAACAACTCAAAAATGAGTTGCTTTTAGATAAAATACCAGGTTAGAAATAGCTCTATGTTTGGTTTTTTTGTTTGTTTGTTTGTTTTATTTTGTTTTTGTGTTTGGTTACCTTACAACAATTTCAATGAGTATTGGAATATTTTTCTTTCATCATTATGATATTTTAGACAGACATTAGAAAATGATCTCTATTTCTAAATATAACTAATTCTGTTTCTCCCAATATTTCTCTTTATTTAGAGCCAAACATAGTTTTTCATCAAACGATATGAATAATAAATACATTAGTAATTTGTAATTAAAATTTCATGTATTTATTTAAAATAAATTTTTAATTCATTTAATCATTCAAATAAATTATTTAATTATTTAATTTATTTAATTAGTTATTTAATTATTTGATTAATTAAATTAATTATTTAAATGAATTTTAGAATTCTCAATTGTAGGTGAACTATTTGTACATAAGCCAAAAACTTTATTGTAATTTTGGATTTATTCAGTACACCTATACAAAAAGTAGGATTTTGTTTGTTTGGTTTTAAAATTCAATAGTGATAAGATGAGAACACAATTATAATTAGAGGCAATTTTGAAAATATTTTTCTAAGACTTCTTCAGATCAATTATGTTCTTACAGAATTTAAGGAAAGAAAGGAAGAATTTCGGAGATTAAAATAGATCTCAAAATTGCAAGCAAAATCCACAGGACATTTCCTATTTTTTGTGTTGCATTTCTAGCAATAGAATATACTTTCAAAGGTAATTAGAGGTGATGAAAAATATGAATTGAGTGTAACCTGAGAGAAAAAGAGTGGTGAAAGATTTGGAGGAGAAATTGGACAACTTATTATGTTCTGTCCATAACCAAGATGTCCAGAATATTTAACTTCTGCAAATCTTAAACAGTCTTTGCAGGGGGCCATGCTATGAAAAACTTTAATTCCTAATTACTCAGTGTCCTTTGAGAGGGGCTGGGAAGCCAGATAATCTAGAATTAAATCTGAATATTTTTCTGACCGTTAGGTATTCTTTTCAATATTTAACAATGAGTGCATATATTCTACTGCATACTAGCCATAAAACTACACTGCAAGTGTAGACATAAAACAATATTGTCTTATCACTACCAAATTTATATAAAAAGCTGATATACTTTGTATATGGCTATTCTATAGTTATACAGAAAAGTTATATGGATATGGAATAAGCAATACTCTATACAAACTCTACTTTATTGCCTGTAAATTTGTGGAATTTGAATTGATTTTCTTCTCTGTGTCTGATTCTTCTCACCAAATGTCACAAAACAGTGAGGTGAAGTGGATAAAGTATGTAATTAGAATTAGACTTGGATTCACAACCCAGTTCCACTACAAACTAACTATAATTTTGGAAAAATCACTTAACTTCTTTCTTATTCAACTTCATCTTCTGTGAAATGGGTCTCATGAAGTGTAGAGACAAAGAACAGAAAACATCCAGCACAGTATCTGGTGCATGGCAGTTACTGCATAAATGGTAACTGTTGCTACTGCTCGAGAGTTGGAAGAAGCACAGGTGTTCTTCACCTGGAGTTTATCCACAGTTGGGCCTTATAATGTTCAAAAATACCCCAAAATTTCAAGTAAAATCTGGTTATATGTAATATATATTCCTCTGGGGAAAGAGTCCACTGTTTTTGTTAATTCCTTTTTTTTTTAAACATTAAGTCAAATTTTTTTAATTAATTTTTTATTTTTTATAAACATATATTTTTATCCCCAGGGGTACAGGTCTGTGAATCACCAGGTTTACACACTTCACAGCTCTCACCAAAGCACATACCCTCCCCAATGTCCATAATCCCACCCCCTGCTCCCAAACCCGGGAGCCATGGAAAGAGAAAAAGATGAAGAATAAGAACAGCAGCTGAATAGGACTTTAGACAGGGAAACTAATATGAAGAATTTGCAAAGAAAGGAGACCATAACATTGATATGGTCTTGGAAAGAAAGTAGCGTTGTCCGAAAGGAGTGTATAAGGTCAGATAGAATTAATAAAGCCAGGTAGAAAACATGGAATCTTTGTAATGGGGCCCAAAGTAAGGGCAATGATTTTTAACAGATCCCTGGGAAGCCCTTATTTTCCAAATTGCTTCTGTTTTATCCCTCCTTGATACTAAAAACCATTTACATAGTTCAGTTTACTGTGTTATATATTTCACATGATATTTCTACCCAATTTTGTGACTTTTAAGCCATCTCATCACTGTTATATTATCATATTGTCTGGTGATAACTTATTTTCAGTAGCTGATATTCTCAATAACTGGTTTGATGAAGCCTATTCAGTGAGCTCTTTCCTACACAGGTTAAATGTTTAGATTTGCATTTCAGTTTCTATTCTCTCCGACAGTTGATTATTTGATTCTCTTGAACATTTTCAGAGTATGCAAAAAAGTTAAATGATGGCTTTCTGCAAGAGCAATCTAATCAGTTCTTTATGAAAAAGGAGAATTTAGTGATAATCAAAATTATGTGTTACTCTGAGAGGAAAGTAAATAAGAAAAATTCTACTTGAATTTATTGTCTCTAGTAAATCATCGAAAGTTGTCATCAAAACACAACTTCGGGTAAAACTAAATATGGAAAAAAACCTAGAAATATCGATGAAACAAAAACAAGCAAAATTTCTGCAAGTGTATACTTTTCCCCCAAAATATACAAGGAATTTTGTTAAAGATACCGTATTCCAGTTTCAGTTTAACATCTAGTTCATCTTTTACAAAATTTTTTTTTCTTTACTATATTTCCTTCAACTCTGAATTCCCTACATTTCCAAATTCTTGTCTCAAACAGCAACTTTTCAGCATTTTGGTAATCTTCTGTAAGTGTAAGGGATTATAATTTATTTTGCTTTTGCTAACAGGTAAAGATTCACAGGGTTTCCACTGATGAAGCACTTCTTTCTGTGACCTGGTGCAGGCAAGAGTTAGAGACTGGACTGTAACACTATTTATTTGGGGGGGGGGGGATCATAGTATTGTCACATTCAGTCTTACCTGTGGAAAAATTCTTTCTTTGGAGCATATTGAAAATAATTTTAGATTGTCATAGTTTCTTCAAAATATTATTAAGTCAAATTATTTTTTAAAATTTTCGAAGATCTTTTTGCCAAGGAAAAGTAATAGATTATTATACAGAACTTTTTGTCAAGAATCATCAGGAAACCAATCATAGTGGAAACAAGATTACCAGTGTTGAAAGAACTAAGTCCTTGTCTCACTGTTAAATAACTATAGAACATACAGATTTTTACCTTCTCTTGGTCTTAATTTCTACATAAACAGTTTGAAAGATTGTATTAAATTTAAATCCACACTGCAATGTCACAGCATTTTTTGGCTTGCCACTGTATTAAAAAAAATAATTTTTAAGTGAAAATTGGGAGTTTTTGGATAAATTTAGCAGGCAGAAAATTAGAAAGAATGTAGTTGAGCTCAACAGCACTATCTATAAATTGAATATATTTGATATTTAAAGAATATTATATCCAAAAATAGAAGAATACATATTCTTCTTAAGTTTGTATAAAGCATTCACAAAGGTAGACCACATTCTAGATCATAAAATACATCTTAAATGTTTTAAAAGAATAGGGACCATACAGTGTCTTAGACAACCATGGAATTAAGCTAGAGATCAATAGGAGAAAGAAAGCTGAAAAATCTCAAGATACTTGGAGATTAAATAAATATCATGGGTCAAGGATGAACTCTGAAGAGAAATAAAAAATAGTTTGAATTAAATGAAAATACCTTCTCAAAATTTGTAGGATCCAGAAAAACACTGTTGAGAGGGAAATTATACCATTGAATGCATATATTAAATAAGAAGAAAGATCTAAAATCAAATCTAAGTTTCCATCTTAGGAAACTAGAAAAAGAAGATAAACCAAATCCAAAGTAAAAAGAAGAAAATAACAAAAGATCAGGCATCAGTGGAATTGAATAAAAGGAATTCAATAGAGAAAATCAACAAAACCAAGAGCTGGTTCTTCAAAAAGATCAATAAAACTAATAAGCCTTTAGTCAAGTCAACCAAGAGGGAAAAAAGGAGAGAAGACACAAATTACTAATAACAGAAATGAAGAGGAGACATCACTACAGATCCTATGGAGATTAAAAGGAATGTAAAGGAATATTATGAGCAACTATATGCCCCAAAATGTGATAATCTAGATGAAATGGACCTTTTCTTGAAAGACACAATCTACAAACACTCACATAAGAAGAAATGGATGATAAGTCCATATCTGTTAAAAGAACCAAACCAATAATTAATAACATTCTAAAGCAGAAAGCACTATGTGCAGATGAAGAAATTTAATGAAGAAATTATATCAATTCTTTATACTCTCTTCCAAAAGATTAAAGCAGAGCTACTACCTCTAACTCATTCTGTGAGACCAGCATTACCCTAATACTAAAAAAGACAAAGACATCACAAGAAAACTGAGACCAATATCTTTCATGAGCATAGAAAATCCTCAGCAAAATACTAGCATATTGCACTGGATGATATATAATAAGAATTACACAGCAACCAATTAGGATTTATTCCAAATATGCAAGGCTAGTTCAAAAACTGAAAACTGATTAATGGAAATCAGTCACATTAACAGGTTAAAGAAGAAAAAGCATGTGACCATATCAGTAGTTATAGAGAAAGCCTTTAACAAAATCCAATACCTATTCATTATAGAATGTTCTTATTTAAGTAGGAATAAGAAGATAACTTCCTCAATTTGATAAAATATATTTACAAAAATCTTACAGATAACATACTCAGTGGTGAGAAACTCAAAGCTTTCTTGCCAAGATCAGAACAGGCAAGTATGTCCCCTCCCTATACTCCTTTTCGGTATCAAATGGGAAGTCGTAACTACTGAAGTAAGAGAAGAATGAGAAACGAAAGGTATACAAATAGGGAAGGAAGGAATAAAAACTGTCTTTGTTTGCAGATACATGATTGTCTATGTAGAAAATACAAGGAAAAAACCTCCTCCTGCAACTAATAAGCTATTACAGCAAGGTTATATGATACGATATTGACATACAAAAGTCAGTCATTTTTCTATATACCAGCAATAAATAACAGGAATTTGAACTTTCCAATGCCATTTATGTTGGCACCCCCAACAATGAACTCTTTAGGTGACAAAATATGAGGAAAACTATAAAACTCTCATGAAAGACATAAACGAACAAACAAAACAGAACTATTTCAATGTTATAGATAGGCAGATTTTCCAACTGAATCTATAGATTCAGCACAATCCCAATAAAATCCACAAAGTTATTTTGTGGATATTAACAAAATTATCCTAAAGTTTATAAGGAGAGGCAAAAGACCAATAGCCAACATAATATCAAAGAAGAATAAAGTCTGAGGACTGACACTACCCAACTTCAGGACTTGCTTACAGTAGATGAGAAAATGTGGTGCTGGTGAAAGAATAGACAAATAGATCAGTGGAACAGAATAAGACAGCCAAAAATTAGACCTATACAATTATAATGAATTGATCTTTGACAGAAGAGCAGAAGCAATTCAATGGAGAAAAGACTCTTTTCAACAAATGGTGCTAGAACAACTATACATCAACACATCAAAAAAAAAAAAATCTAGTCACAGATCTTACCTTCTTCAGAAAAATTCACCAAAATAGATCACAGACCAAAATGTAAAAAAAAAAAAAAAAATTGTAGAATTCCTACAAGATAACATAGGAGAAAATTCAGATGACCTTCGGTTTGTTTATTACTTTTAAAATACAAAACCAAAGGTATGATCCATGAAGGAAATAATTGCTTAGTTGGACTTCACTAAAACTAAAATCTGCTCTGTGAAAGACATTGTCAAGAAAACGACTAGAGAAACTACAGACTGAGAGAAAATATTTTCAGAAGAAATACAGTAAAGGGATATTATGTTATATATTAAAATACATAAGAAGACTTAAAACTCAACAATAAAAAATCAATAAAAAAGTGGACAAATGGATACCTCACCTAAGAAAATATAGAAATGACAAATGAACAAATTAAAGAGTCTCCACATCACATGACATTATATAATTGCAAATTTAAACAACAAACAAATATATATACATACACCTATTAAAATGGTGAAAATCCAAAATACTGATAACAATAAATGCTGGTGAGGATATGGAGCAATAAGAACTTTTATTTACTGCTGGAGGGAATTCATAATGGCATAGCCATTTGAGAAGGCAGTTTGGAACTTTCTTACAAAACTGAACATACAATTACCATATGATACAGATGTCACACTCCTTAGCGTTTATCCAAATGAACTCAAAATTTATGTTTACACAGAAGCCAGCACGTGGATGTTTATAGCACCTTTATTCATATTTGCCAAGACTTGGAAGCAGCCAAGATGTCCTTCAGTAGGTGAATGGATAAACTGCAGTATATCTATGCAGTGGAATACTATTCAGTGCTAAAAAAAGAGATGAGCTGTCTAACCCTGAAAAGGCATGAAAGAATCCTAAATGCATATTACTAAGTGAGTAAAGGGAGACTAAGAAGTTTATGTACTGCATGATTACAACTATGTGTCATTGTGGAAAAGACGGCGCTATGGAGAATGTAGGAAGATCATGCCTGCCAGAGGTTCAGAGGGAGGGAGGGATGAATAGTCAAAGCACAGAAGGTTTTCAGAGCAATAAAACTCTTCTGTATACTATAATGGTAGCTATAAGTTATACATTTGTCACAACCAAGAAAGTGTGCAATACTAAGAGTGAACCCTAATAGAAACTATGGACTTTGGATGATAATAAGGTATTAATCAGTCAATGTAAGTTGTAGATTGTAACAAATGTGCTAGTCTGGTGTTAGGTGTTAGTAAAGGGAGAGGCTGTGTCCATGTGGGGGCAGGGAGAATATGAGAACTCTTTACTTTTTGCTCAATTTCATTATAAACCTAAAACTGCTCCAGAAAAAAAAAAAGTATATTTTAAATAATTGAAAGTTGTACCAGAAAAAAAAAAGTATATTTTAAATAATTGAAAGTTGTACACAACCATCCCTTTGTGTGGTAGCAATCTGCTAGAGCAGTCTGGCATCTTTAGAAAGGACACATGCCCTCCAAATTGCCAGTCTCCCCAGCTTATTTCTCACTTTTCTTATCTGTGGTCACTTGAATTTGTAACCCTTGAGCTTGATGATAAGTCATTTCTAACATTCAATGTTTCTTTTAAGCTGGATATAGCTTAACAAATCACTAGATTTTTCCTGTATATTTTTCTACTTCTTTTTTGATGCTTCAAAATGAATATCCACATGTTCCGCCATTAATGTAATCTGTTCATTTATTGGTTTTCTGCCACGTCTCCAAACATGGCAACGAAGTTGCAGTGTCCTGCTAACAGGCCTGGCTATAATTTCAGAGAATGAAAAGAAAAAGAGATGATTTCTAGCCCTTATGCTCATCTTTCCTTCCTGATCATTATCACTAAAGTAGAGCCATACCTTTTCACCCATCTGCAATGCCCTATATGCTTTTAGTCTATGATTTGTTTTCTCAGAAAAATGATGGATAAGAGGCAGGGGGGAAACCAAGCAGGAAGAGCAGCAAAAGAATTGGATTCAAGAGACTCACCTCTAAATGCTCACTCCTCTTATACTGAGTATTTCAAATATGCACATATAGACTTTGTTATATTCTATGTAGACTTATTTTATGGTCTAGTGGGTATAGACTTTATGTAGAATTTTATAAAAAGATTGACACTAAGGCCATATAGAAACTTGAGTCAGTGAGTTTAGTGTTTGTTTCTGTTTCTCCAGAGACATTTGTCAGGAACCAAAAGACATCATTTCAGACTTCCTTGAGTATTTACAAAATTAAACTCCAAGAAAGAATATTTAATATATATTAAAATATAATATTTTGGGGTGCCTGCATGGCTCAGTGGGTTAAGCCTCTGCCTTTGGATCAGATCATGATCTCAGGATTCTGGGATAGAGCCTTGCATCGGGCTCTCTGCTCAGCAGGGAACCTCCTTCCCTCCCTCTCTCTGCCTGCCTCTCTGTCTACTTGTGATCTCTCTCTCTCTGTGTCAAATAAATAAATAAAAATCTTTTTATTTATTTATTTATATATTTATTTATTATATATTTATAGTGTAATAGAATCTTTTCTGAAAGGCTTGCCACATGAAGTTATTTTAAGTGATTTTAAGTAGGCATAGTTCTACCTTTTTCTCTGTGTTATATTGTTTTTTATGCCAAATATTTGATCAGGAACTACCTATGTATTAATCACTATGCTAAGAATTTGTATGTAATATCTCAATAATAACCACAATGACCCTGTGAACCATACATTATTATCCTCATTTTACAGATGCAGTTAGATTATCCAAGGTTTCATAACAAATAGCAGAGCTGGGATTATAACCTACTATATTGGACTTCAAAGCTTGGTGTATTTAAAATATTAAAATTACATCAATAACTTCTGTTGATTTCAACCGAGTATCTGTGTAAATATCTAAACATCACACACATAGTTTTACTCGGACCAATACCTTATATTCTAAACCCAAAGCTTTAGACATTGCAGTTGCCTGAAATCTGCTAAGACAAGATTAAAGTCTGTGATGTTTGAGTCAGGTTTGCCCTATAAGCCTCAGTTTCTCTCAAGTGAAATGCAATTATAACCCTGGGTTTTTTGGTGAGAATTAGATGAAATAGTGAAGTTCTTAACACACAGAAATCACTCAGTAATATCTACAGCTACATGAATCCCAAAGACACAGTGAAAGGTGCTATCCAGATTCAACATCTTTCTTCGAATGGTCTACATAATTTTTGTGACTTAAAACAGTGTGTTTGATGTAAAGAAAGAAAAAGACTTTTAGTAAATGCTAACTGTTATGAAAGTTCTGAAATCGGAGCTAGTATTTACAAAGTAGCTACAGTACAAAGTGTTTTATTCAAAGTAGCTCTTTTAACTGGTATTATTATTATTATCTCCATTATGATAGTAAGTTAAAGGCTCTGAAATTTAGGAGCTTTCTTCAAGTTAGTGTGGTAGATTGTAAAGTCTCAACTCGTTCCACTACCTCAAAAGCTTTGAAGTTCACTGCTTTTGCATTTTCCTAATTAAAACTAAAGATGACTGTGAAGTGCTTAGGAGACAAAACATTTTCTTTTGCTCAAGATTTTGTAAAAAATAATGATAATAATAAAAACACACTAAGCTATCTCTCTCCTACATTTTGTAGGTATTCATATTTCAGAGTTGATCTTTAGCATATAGGAAAAATGCCAGAGTTTACTTTTTAATAAATAAAAAAGTCAAAATGCATTTAGATAATGTTATTCCTTAAAAAAAAAAAAAAAAAAAAAGTTTCCAAAACTAAGCAGTCCTTCTTCAGTATAAAAGCAATGCATTTTTTCAAGACAATAAGGGATTATTTATGTGTTTGTTTGTTTGTTTGTATTTTAATATGCTGTCTTGAATGCTATTCATGGTGTGGTTCTTTTTAGATGTGTGGAGGGGACGGTATGGCCTTTGTTATATGTACCTACCTGGTAAGTGAGTCTCAGTTGGGTCTTCACAGGCTCATGTGTCTGTTCACTCATTGAGTGAGTATTGGTGGAGGGTCTCCTCCACACCAGGTCTTAGGCTAAGAAAGTAACTACAAAAGCATACATGGCCCAAATTTTGGTGCAGCTGAGACCCTAGGAGAGGACATAGGCATCACATGAGTAAACAAACTAAAAGATGAAAATTGGCATTTGAGGTAAGTTTTATAAGGCAGAGATCCATAGTGCTGTGAGAGAACATAGGAGAATTGAACCCTGTCAAGAAGACTGGAGAAGGCTTTGCTAAAGAATTGACATTTGAAACTAGATCTGAGAAAAAAATGGGAGTTGACCAAGTGCAAATGAACAAAAAAAGTTTCCTTCATGGTACCAGCATATGCCAGGGCTTTGTGTTAGCTTCTTTCATACTGAATAGATTTTATACATTGAAGCATAGTCCTTGGGGCACCTGGCTGGCTCAGTCAGTGGAGTATGTGGCTCTTGATCTCAGGGTCGTAAGTTTGAGTCCCATATTGGGTGTAGAGATTCATTTATAAAAGTCTTGAAGTGGGCAACTGGGTGGCTCAGTGGGTTAAGCCTTCTGCCTTCGGCTTAGGTCATGATCTCAGGGTCCTGGGATCCAACCCCGCATTGGGCTCTCTGCTCAGCAGGGAGCCTGCTTCCCCCTCTCTCTGCCTGTGATCCTGTGATACTTGTGATCTCTCTCTCTGTCAAATAAATAAATAAAATCTTAAAAAAATAATCTTGAAGTATAGCCTTCAAGAGCATAACTGAACACCTGGGTTCTGAATTGTGAAAAAGACCCAATAAAGAATTATAAATGAAGTGCACAAGTCATAAAGTCCTCATTTCATACATATCCTTATACACAAAAAAAGGATTTCTTAAAAAATACTATCATAGAAACAGTTCTGAAACATTTCCATTGATATATGAGCTAAGTATACTATGTACTGTATGGATGTAAAGAAATATGCAGAAGCTTTAGTCATATGAAACTCATTAAAATCTCAAAAATTATCATAATGGACTAGAAATTGTGCTAGGCTTTAGAGACTCAAAGAAATATAAGATAATGTACCCTGCTCTGAGACCCCATAATCAAGCCAAAGAGCCATATGAGCAATGAGCAAAATATCATCTAATTATGTTGAAGGTCAGACTCTTTAGCTTATTAAAGTGCTATAAGAACATAAAAGAGAGAGGAAATATTTTTTTTTTCTTTTACTCCTTACTGCATTATTTAGCTTAGGAGTATGTTAGGAATATATTAATTACTTTATGAGTAAACATGCAATCAGATAATCTTGTGTCATTAACATAGAATTTATTATTATTGCTATATAATTGTATAGATGAATGCAAATGCAGCCATGTTTAATTATGTTCTGTTACTGACCCAACAAAAAGAGAACAGAATCCATTTTAATTTGAAGTAGATATCCTGAGTTGCAAGCAACATCTGAAAATGCCATTTTTATTTATTATTTTTTTTTGTGCAAGTATTCAAGGACAACTCATCAAAGAAGACTTCCAGTTCAATGCAGAACTGGGAAATTAAGACTCAGGAATTGTTCTCAGGTTCTGCCATTGTCTCATTGAGTTCTCATAAGGAATCTCCTAGTGTACCAGTGCCCAAAACAAGAAAATACATACTGTACTACTATGCACAGCAATGTGACTTCTCAGGAGAGAATTAATATTTAAATGACCTCAAAATAATAAGGGGTATTTTAAAAATCCCTTGAATGCAAAATTGTCCTAGATGGTTGTTATTATAAACCTAAAAGTAAAAATCATTTTCAAGATTTTCTGGCACACTTTTGTTCTCTAAAAATTTACTATCTGTGTAGACTTGAGCTTTTCTGGAAACAAAAAGCTTTGTGACATAATTATTCAGGTATAATCTCTAAGAAATCTTCACCATACAAAAAAAAGACTTCAGTGCTTTATTTCAAAATCCATTCATGCATAACAAAGATGTTCTTCCCTGAGAAGGTTTTGTCTTGACTAGGTTAGAAGAAGAAAACACTCAGGTGAATTTATTTAATAATTGATAATGGAAATAGAGTCTTAATGAAATTTCCATCGTTCTGAAACATGAACTCTGTATTTATAACTTTTTATTATTACCTAATACTGATGTGCGGTTACCTGACAGCCTGACTGCACCTTCTGTTAACCATATAAAGTATCTGTGTTGGAAAATGTTTCAAGCACTAATCTCTCTTCATTAAGCTCAACTAAAACCACATAGGCACTGGTGAAGAGAAAATGGTCATCACAGAAACATTTTCTTGCTTAACACATTTTAATTTAAATAAGTATTTGTTTTTCAGTTTCAGAGACAGGACAGCATTAATGGTAATATTATTTCATTGAAACAGATACAGCTTCTGTAGATCCATCAAAATTCAAAACCATCACCTTGAAAGTGGTTAAATTTACAATTTCATTTAATAAAATTCAGAAAAAAATCATCCTTAGAATCATAACATTTGGAAAGAGTCCTCCAATATAAGATCCACTCCCACTCCAATACTTTTTATTTTTCGAATCTGAAGATATTCAAGCCCAGAAATAAATGGACTTCAGTTGCCTAATGTTCTAGAACCACTTAATCAGAGACTAAGAAATGAGTAGTGTACTTAGCAGCCCATGATTCCAATGAAGTCATTATCTGGTTTCTACTGGAATTCTGCCAAGGACAGGAAGCCCCAAACTATTCCCAAATTGTCTATCCCATTTATGAACAATGGTACTTGTAATTCTTATTTATTAGTCCCTATTCTGTCTTCTGAAATCACAGTAATCTTTCCCTCTTCCACAACTGTCTTTCAGCTCTGATTGCACCTCTTGCAGCTTCTGGGAAATCTCTTTTACCCAGTCTCGATATTTTTCACTCATTCCTCATGTGAACTTTCCATCTTCTGTTGCCTCTTCCTCTGAGGATTTTATTCTATCAATTTCCTTTCTAAAATGTGATATCAAGAATAGAAGACTATAAAAATCTGATTATGATCTCATTTGACACTATAGAGTTGAGAGACTACATGACCACTAAGATTTATATTATCACAGTTACAGTATATTATATAATTAATATAAAATCATATTACTTTATTTTAGTAGTGTCTTATTTGTAACATTAAAAAAGCTAAAACTTAGATACTTTAAAGTGTGATTACTAATGTTAGCATCCACATTATAAGTACATTTATAAAATTCATTTATTATATTTTTTCTGGGGATTTGAGACAATGATTTAGAAAGGATAAATTTAGGAAGAGTAACAAATTAACTACTTTAAGGATTGTAGTACTTTCATATAATTGAAATCATTCTATAGCAATATATAAAGTAGCAATTATGCAATTTTCTCAGTCCAGGAAAACAGAGCCTTTATAAGGGCCAGATTATTGGTGCTTCCTTCCTAATAAGTAGGTCAGACATTAGCTGGAGGCATCGCAAAGGCTGTTAAGCATTCATTAACTTTATGTTGAAAACACTGCTGCTGTAAGGAAACCATACATTTCTAGCGAAGATACCAGTATTTATTAGCAGATTATTTAGGAAAGACTGCTCTCTCCTCATCAGGGATTTTTTTTTAATGCTAATAAATAAAATTAATGGAACGCTTACTTTAACCAGGTACAGTGCTGTCTTCTACCTGTATTATCTCTTCTATTTCTTCCATTGTTTTGATTTATATATACAATTAAGCCCATTTACCAATGAAGAAATAAATAAAGTTTACTGAAAATAATTTGCCAAAAGTCGTAATTCTAGTTAGTGACAAAGACAGGACATGAACTAGGTATGTCTGATGCCCAAGCGTTTAATGACTTTGATTATCCATCCATTACTTGGTTGCTTACTTAATTAAAATAAAGTTGGCCTTAAGGCTGACAAGGCTCAGAGATAGATGTTAATATAACCACTAAGTGCTGAGTCTTAACATTCAAAAGCTCTGAACTTAACCCCAGGGCCAATCTCTATCTCTCTAGGTACTGCTATGGCAAAGCTGACACACTACACTTCTAAACTACATTATCACAGTTAGTCTATTTGGACTTCATATTTTGAAATTCAGAAAACCAACATATAGTTTGATGTATTTTTCCTCTCCCTCATAACTTAAAACAACCCAAACTTTTTTTTTTTTTTTAAGATTTTATTTATTTATTTGACAGAGAGAGAGAGATCACAAGTAGGCAGAGAGTCAGGCAGAGAGGGGGGGGGGGAAGCAGGCCCCCTGCTGAGCAGAGAGCCTGATGTGGGGCTCGATCCCAGGACCCTGGGATCATGACCTGAGCTGAAGGCAGAGGCTCAACCCACTGAGCCACCCAGGCACCCCCAACCCAAACTTTTCCACTGAAATGTTCCTAATGGCAGATCATAGTGAAATGTGTCTCTGCAACTAATAACAACAACAATAAAAAAGTTCTTTTTGCAAGCTATATATATCTTAGAAGTTTTGTTTTTCAACTTAAAAACTAATGCAAGTTTCATACTTTACTACATAATGCATAACTGATTCATTTCTGTTTTTTTAAGATTTTATTTATTTATTTGATAGAGATCACAAGTAGGCAGATAGGCAGGCAGAGAGAGAAGCAGGGAAAGCAGGCTCCCTGCTGAGCAGAGAGCTGGACGTAGGGCTCAATCCCAGGACCCTGAGATTATGAGCTGAAGGCAGAGGCTTAACCCACTGAGCCACCCAGTGCCCCTATTACTATGTTTTATTAACCAAAATCTTTTAACAAAATTAGAGCTTTGGAAAGAAGCACCATGTGACCCTTTAAGCCTTGCTACCTTCATGTTATCTGTAAGTCACCCATATTTTAATTTGAGTATAAGGGTGGTAAGAGGTTCATTCAAAATTCATCAGTTCATTTTTCATACTTCCATTTATTTTAAAAAAACTTACTGAGTATCTACTTTATGCAAAAAAATAATACAGACAAAATATAGAAATAAATAAATAATTATACTGTCTACCCATGAAAACCTCAAAATCATAGCCAAGGAAAAATCTAGCAAATAACTCTAGTACTTATTCACCGTCTACTAAAAAAAGCTGCTGTAGTAAGTCTTAATAGTTATTAATAAAATATTAACACATTCTCTTTTTTCTAACTTGTATTGGAAACCCTTATGGACTATTTCCAGGCAGTTGAATGGATATTGATGCCACAAATACAAATGCCGTTTCTCAGTTGCTCTCTTTTTTTTATTTATTTTTTTAAGATTTTATTTATTTATTTGACAGAGATCACAAGTAGGCAGAGAGAGGAGGAAGCAGGCGGGGCTCCATCCCAGGACTCTGAGATCATGACCTGAGCTGAAGGCAGAGGCTTTAAGCCACTGAGCCACCCAGGCACCCCTCTCAGCTGCTCTCTTATTTAGATTCTCTGGGCTTTTGCTTTGAGTGACTCTCCTGTAAGCACCTACATATAAGAGAGTAGATGCATGAGGCAGCAGGCCAAATAAAACTTTTTGTAACTACAGGATTTTGTATATTTTTTTGATGTGTTCAGCATCTCTTAGTTGTAACATTATTTTCCATATTAAGGCCTTCCATGATGATTGCAATTTGTTGATTATTGACATCCAATATTTCTATTTGATCAATATTCAGGAATTTCCTTGTTCTCATATTCAACTAATTCATTTATTTTTTAGTGCTTCTGTTCATCTTTCCCACCTTATCATGGGATTTTAGGGTCATTGTCGACTTGGATTCCTTTAATATTGTTATCGTTATATATTGTTAACATTCCTCATATCATTTCTCAAAATTATTTTAAATAGTGCAACTGTTTTTATACCTTTAGAACTTTAAAACTGAAGATTTATGTATGCTCAAAGACACCCAGAATCGTTCAATAAACAGTCATGAATACTAATATCACTTACAATATTACACTATTATATTAAAAATATGTAAAATGGGAACACCTGGGTAGCTCAGTGGGTCAAGTAGCTGCCTCTGGCTCGGTCATGATCCCAGTGTGGGACCAAGTCCCACATTGGGGGGGGGGATCCCTGCTCAGTGGGGAGCCTGCTTCTCCCTCTCCCACTCCCCCTGCTTGTGTTCTCTCTCTCTCTGTCAAATAAATAAAACCTTTTAAAAAATTAAAGAATAAAACTATGTAAAACATATTAATAACATGTACTGAATTCTAGGACTAGTTTTAGCAATACTATGTAAATAAATGTCAGATATGAATAGAGAGTTTATTATAAACACTTACTCCCTCCTACCAATAATATTTATGAATTAATAGTTATGATATTCAAATGGTTCCTGTATGTTTAGTTGTTCATTGACAAGAATGACATGTAGAAGTATATTCAGCTAGAACCTGGAGAAACATTTCTGAGCATTCTATGTGTAGAGAAAAGCAAAGCAATGTTAACTAGCTGCTTAGTAATCTATTGAAGAGACTTAGAAGAAGATATTTTCCCCCACCTGGAAGAATTTAGATAGGTTTCATGAGGAATATGGCATTTAATCTGGACTTAAAGCCAGATGGCCCTTTCTTATAAAGGGCCAGATAGTAGATACTTAAGGTTTTGGGGGTCAGCTGGTGAAACTGAAGATTTTATGTAGGCAGGTTGGGACAGAAGCTACTTAACTAATTCACATGGCCCCATGGGCTCTCAGGTAGACACATAGACTGAGGTTCTCCATCTTTTTACTTGGGACCAGAAGCCTTTTGACTCTGGGAGCCACAACTGAAGCCCTTGTATTTATTGCTGTATGTTTTGTTGTATACATTGCATTGAAAAAACTAGTCTTTGTCTACTTTCATTACGTGAATGCATATCTTTTTCTTAAACCCCTGGAGTACTCATGGTGTTTAGAAACTACTCATTTATGTCCTTCTAGGATTAGATGGACAAATAACTGTCATTGGCTTATCAACCCAGGAAAAGAGATGAATTATGTGAGTTGAAAGATGTGTCATACACAGAGTTTAAATAGTCTCATGAAGCATCAGTGTAGCTTTCCCAGGGAAATATACTTTCTCTGGATGTTACCAGAAACTCTGAGTGATTTCCTATGGGAGAGAGAACGAAAGTTTGAAGTAACAGAATACTGATGCACATTCTTCCAATGCCCAAGGCACAGTAAAGACTTACAAATTGATGTAGCCTCTTTTGCAAAGTTCCAGGACAGTAGGTGATAAATTTGTATGGCTATAACCTCAGAAAATCTAGATACATTTTTTTCCTAATATTTTCCATACCTAAAAAGAGCAATGTCCTTTTTTAATAGTCATGGAGTGGGTAGTATACAGTATATGCTCATTACAATTGCAAAAGAGCTCAGCCACAGAGAGTTGTTTTCCAGTTTTAAAAAGTAATAAAAAATTACAGATTATAAAAATGCTTCAGTAAGTATGAACTCAATCAAATAGGAGCAATACACAATAATACCATAGGGAATCTTTAAAAACAAAACAAAACACAAGTCTTATTAAACATAGATTGTTTTGCTAAAACAGAGTAGAAAACTTTTACTAACTGTGAAGTACCACGAGTGAAGTATGAATGAAAGTAGTAGTGATTTTTAGAAATTAAGTATAAATGACTCTATATATGTGTATATATATAGAGAGAGAGAGACAGAAAGACTTATTATAAAATTGTTATTTTTTAGGGTCAAGAAACCTCAGGCAAAGAGATATTCTATATATTTAGCAGTATTTGACCTTTAATAAAGCAATATTTGAGTGTAGTCTATTTGTCATAAGGATGTTCCAAGTTTTTCAAAGAAGAAAAATTAAAATAATTTAAAAAGAAATAGGGCATCTGAGAAAAGCAACTTGTGTTAGTTTATTTAGAAAAGCAAAAGCGAAGTGATTCTTTCCTCCTAGGTGTATGACATAAAAGTAGCCAAAAAATAACTTATTTTGGGTCATGACTTTGCTTAAATGTAAGTAATTATTAAAATGAATAATTATTAGTTTTCATTATAGAGATATTAATGGCTAAAATCTTACATTTGTTCATACATTTGTTCAATATCAGATAAACCCTGATACTTGTCAGATTTCAAATCATTGAACTGCCCTTTGTTATACTCAGGACAGGATGGCTTAACTCGCCGTTTGTTGAGAAAAAAAATTGTCGATATAGTGTCACAGAAACCAAGGGAACTTTCTGGCAGATAAAAACAATTTGATCCAATGCATAAAGTTATAGGATATTGTTTTGGAATCAAGAGTTGCTATTAACTATTTTATTTATATGGACAACTTTATTAAAACAAACAAACAAACAAAAAAGCCTCGTGGTGCCTGGGTGGCTCAGTGGTTTAAAGCCTCTGCCTTTAGCTCAGGTCATGATCCCAGGGTCCTGGAATCAAGCCTGGCATAGGGCTCTCTGCTCAGCGGGAAACCTGCTTCTTCCTCTCTCTCTGCCTACTTGTGATCTCTCTCTCTGTCAAATAAATAAATAAAATCTTTAAAAAAAAAAAAAAAAAAAAACCCTTGACATACTAAAAGGATGTACCATCAACATTTTTTTCCTCATACAAATGACTTTTTGCTTGCTAAGGTTTCCTTTCAGAGTTAAAGACTGGGGACGCTTAATTTAATTGTAAATAGATAGCATAGATGCCAAGCCTTTTCTCAAGCCTATTTTTCCTGTATTTATCCAAAAAATCTTACTTAAACCCTGAACAGATGATAGAAGAGGGGAAGTTGCAGACAGAAGACAAGGTAGCGAGTAGAAAAGTGGTGGTAACTCCAAGCTCATCAACAGGAACCACACAATCGGTCCACTGAGGAACAAGTTTGAACTTTCTGTTATAAAATCCCACTAATCCTTTGAGTCAGAACCGTTATTTTTATAGGTGCAGACAAATCTCATTGGATAGTATATCAGTTTGCTTCATTAAGCATTTTTCTTAAAATAATTAAACTTATTTCTTTGTTTTCCATAATGTAAATGCAATTTCATTTCAGCTATTAAATTTTACATATAGATTCTCTGAAATGTATACCTCTATTTACAGTGTAATTAGAGTGACGCGGCATATTCTGGGAGACTTTTTGCAAATAGTTTCTGATAAATTGCTCAGAGTGGTTTCTAAAACCAAATCAATAATCTGAACGATCATCAATTAAGGATGCTCTGAGACAGCTGGCTGCCCTGATTGATACAATAAGGTTAGAAAGTAAGCTGGTTTAGCATTATTTGAAAAAAATCACCATAAAAGAATTGGGAGGGCAGTTCTTAGAGTCATTAAAATATATCAAGGGAAGAAATCCCATTAGCTCAAGGATTCCTCTCAGTAATAGCTTGAGCTGTGTACGGTTTCAAGTTTTAATTGCATAAATATTTCTATATTCTCTCCATTTCACTCCATAAAGTATTTTTAAAATTCTCCAACCATAAGCACTCTTTCGTCTTATACTTCCCCAAATGCCCATAATTTGACCGCTAGGCTTTTCCTCGTTAAACTGTTTCAGCGTAACAGTAAACACATTCTGAAATCTCCGGAACATTATTACTTGGTTCTTTTCTGGCTACCTAGTGCTAAGTAACCTCCTGGTTGCCAGCGTCCTGGTTCTCTACTCTCCATTCCAGAACAGCAAGAAAACAACTGCATGCTGATGTGGATTTTAAGTGGATCAAGTGTTACTGCAGCCCCAGGCTTCTCTGTGGCTTCCAGCAGACGCATGCAGGTGTTTCTGCCGCCTGCTGTTCTCTGGTCCCCAGGAGGCAGCCAAGTGTGATCCAAGTGAAAAGCATTTTGGCAGCAGATATGATCTTTCCTGAATCATTCAAATACTGACGACAGCACACGCCTTCAAGAATACCCCACAATGTATTCTGTGCCTTTCCTGAGAAGGCACTGTAAATAGCTAAACTGAGAACATTATAGTTAATCACCTATTTCAAAAAAATATATGCTGTATTCCTACTGCACAAGAAACATTGTATTAAAGTCATAATGGATACACAGACAAGATTCAGAGACAAGAATTCACCTTAAGGGCCTTGCTACCCATTTGTTTAATTTTTTTAAAAAAAGCATGTATGGATAGAAATTAGCATAAAAATTAAAAGACAACATAATAATACAAAAGGCACTGTGTTATAGCAAATTGTTTTATGTATAGGGGCTAGTCGATATGTATTTGCTGCTATGATTACTATGCTCTCTGAGTTATGGTACCAATGAGTGCTTTCAGAATCTAGACAGGAGTCATCACTGCAGAGCATTCAGAAAACCTGAACAGATTTGTCCTCATAAGATTGGGCAGGACTTAAGACAGAATTTAATCAAGGCAAAATTTCCCATACTCTATACCTACCTAGTAGAATTTATTGAGTTCGGGAGTATTTAGTTCCTCTTGAAAGATATACTCTACATGGCCCCATTATTGTCCTTTTTCTTTTTTTTAATTATAATTTTTTATTTTTTATAAACATATATTTTTATCCCCAGGGGTACAGGTCTGTGAATCACCAGGTTTACACACTTCACAGCACTCACCAAAGCACATACCCTCCCCAATGTCCATAATCCCACCCCCTTCTCCCAAACTCCCCCAGAAACCCTCAGTTTGTTTTGTGAGATTAAGAGTCACTTATGGTTTGGCTCCCTCCCAATCCCATCTTGTTTCATTGATTCTTCTCCTACCCACTTAAGCCCCCATGTTGCATCACCACTTCCTCATATCAAGGAGATCATATCATAGTTGTCTTTCTCTGCTTGACTTATTTTGCTAAGCATGATACGCTCTAGTTCCATCCATGTTGTCGCAAATGGCAAGATTTCATTGCTTTTGATGGCTGCATAGTATTCCATTGTGTATATATACCACATCTTCTTGATCCATTTATCTGTTGATGGACATCTAGGTTCTTTCCATAGTTTGGCTATTGTGGACATTGCTGCTATAAACATTCGGGTGCACGTGCCCCTTTGGATCACTACGTTTGTATCTTTAGGGTAAATACCCAGTAGTGCAATTGCTGGGTCATAGGGCAGTTCTATTTTCAACATTTTGAGGAACCTCCATGCTGTTTTCCAGAGTGGCTGCACCAGCTTGCATTCCCACCAACAGTGTAGGAGGGTTCCCCTTTCTCCGCATCCTCGCCAGCATCTGTCATTTCCTGACTTGTTGATTTTAGCCATTCTGACTGGTGTGAGGTGATATCTCATTGTGGTTTTGATTTGTATTTCCCTGATGCCGAGTGATATGAGCACTTTTTCATGTGTCTGTTGGCCATCTGGATGTCTTCTTTGCAGAAATGTCTGTTCATGTCTTCTGCCCATTTCTTGATTGGATTATTTGTTCTTTGGGTGTTGAGTTTGCTAAGTTCTTTATAGATTCTGGACACTAGTCCTTTATCTGATATGTCGTTTGCAAATATCATCTCCCATTCTGTCAGTTGTCTTTTGATTTTGTTAACTGTTTCCTTTGCTGTGCAAAAGCTTTTGATCTTGATGAAATCCCAATAGTTCATTTTTGCCCTTGCTTCCCTTGCCTTTGGCGTTGTTCCTAGGAAGATGTTGCTGCGGCTGAGGTCGAAGAGGTTGCTGCCTGTGTTCTCCTCAAAGATTTTGATGGATTCCTTTCGCACATTGAGGTCCTTCATCCATTTTGAGTCTATTTTTGTGTGTGGTGTAAGGAAATGGTCCAATTTCATTTTTCTGCATGTGGCTGTCCAATTTTCCCAGCACCATTTATTGAAGAGGCTGTCTTTTTTCCATTGGACATTCTTTCCTGCTTTGTCGAAGATTAGTTGACTGTAGAGTTGAGGGTATATTTCTGGGCTCTCTATTCTGTTCCATTGATCTATGTGTCTGTTTTTGTGGTATCTTATGGTTTTGGGTGCAATTGTAATGGTATCGACTCCTTAATTTCTCTTCTGTCTTGCTGTTGGTGTAGAGAAATGCAACTGATTTCTGTGCATTGATTTTATATCCTGACACTTTATTAAATTCCTGTACAAATTCTAGCAGTTTTGGATTGGAGTCTTTTGGGTTTTCCACATAAAGTATCATATCATCTGCGAAGAGTGATAATTTGACTTCTTCTTTGCCGATTTGGATGCCTTTAATTTCCTTTTGTTGTCTGATTGCTGAGGCTAGGACCTCTAGTATTATGTTGAATAGCAGTGGTGATAATGGACATCCCTGTCGTGTTCCTGACCTTAGCGGAAAAGCTTTCAGTTTTTCTCCATTGAGAATGATATTTGCGGTGGGTTTTTCATAGATGGCTTTGATGATATTGAGGTATGTTCCCTCTATCCCTACACTTTGAAGAGTTTTGATCAGGAAGGGATGCTGTACTTTGTCAAATGCTTTTTCAGCATCTATTGAGAGTATCATATGGTTCTTGTTCTTTCTTTTATTAATGTGTTGTATCACATTGACTTATTTGCGGATGTTGAACCAACCTTGTAGCCCTGGAATAAATCCCACTTGGTCGTGGTGAATAATCCTTTTAATGTACTGTTGAATCCTGTTGGCTAGTATTTTGTTGAGATTTTCGCATCTGTGTTCATCAAGGATATTGGTCTATAGCTCTCTTTTTTTGATGGGATCCTTGTCTGGTTTTGGGAACAAGGTGATGCTGGCCTCATAAAATGAGTTTGGAAGTTTTCCTTCCATTTCTATTTTTTGGAACAGTTTCAGGAGAATAGGAATTAGTTCTTCTTTAAATGTTTGGTAGAATTCCCCAGGGAAGCCGTCTGGCCCTGGGCTTTTGTTTGTTTGGAGATTTTTAATGACTGTTTCAATCTCCTTACTGGTTATGGGTCTGTTCAGGCTTTCTATTTCTTCCTGGTTCAGTTGTGGTAGTTTATATGTTTCTAGGAATGCATCCATTTCTTCCAGATTGTCAAATTTATTGGCGTAGAGTTGCTCATAGTATGTTCTTATAATAGTTTGTATTTCTTTGGTGTTAGTTGTGATCTCTCCGCTTTCATTCATGATTTTATTTATTTGGGTCCTTTCTCTTTTCTTTTTGATAAGTCGGGCCAGAGTTTTATCAATTTTATTAATTCTTTCAAAGAACCAGCTCCTAGTTTCGTTGATTTGTTCTATTGTTTTTTTGGTTTCTATTTCATTGATTTCTGCTCTGATCTTTATGATTTCTCTTCTCCTGCTGGGCTTAGGGTTTCTTTCTTGTTCTTTCTTCAGCTCCTTTAGGTGTAGGGTTAGGTTGTGTACCTGAGACCTTTCTTGTTTCTTGAGAAAGGCTAGAACCGCTATATATTTTCCTCTCAGGACTGCCTTTGTTGTGTCCCACAGATTTTGAACCGTTGTATTTTCATTATCATTTGTTTCCATGATTTTTTTCAATTCTTCTTTAATTTCCCGGTTGACCCATTCATTCTTTAGAAGGATACTGTTTAGTCTCCATGTATTTGGGTTCTTTCCAAACTTCCTTTTGTGGTTGAGTTCTAGCTTTAGAGCATTGTGGTCTGAAAATATGCAGGGAATGATCCCAATCTTTTGATACCGGTTGAGTCCTGATTTAGGACCGAGGATGTGATCTATTCTGGAGAATATTCCATGTGCACTAGAGAAGAATGTGTATTCTGTTGCTTTGGGATGAAATGTTCTGAATATATCTGTGATGTCCATCTGGTCCAGTGTGTCGTTTAAGGCCTTTATTTCCTTGCTGATCTTTTGCTTGGATGATCTGTCCATTTCAGTGAGGGGAGTGTTAAAATCCCCTACTATTATTGTATTATTGTTGATGTGTTTCTTTGATTTTGTTATTAATTGGTTTATATAGTTGGCTGCTCCCACGTTGGGGGCATAGATATTTAAAATTGTTAGATCTTCTTGTTGGACAGACCCTTTGAGTATGATATAGTGTCCTTCATCTCTTATTATAGTCTTTGGCTTAAAATCTAATTGATCTGATATAAGGATTGCCACTCCTGCTTTCTTCTGATGTCCATTAGCATGGTAAATTCTTTTCCACCCTCTCACTTTAAATCTGGAGGTGTCTTCGGGCTTAAAATGAGTTTCTTTGAGGCAACATATAGATGGGTTTTGTTTTTTTATCCATTCTGATACCCTGTGTCTTTTGACAGGGGCATTTAGCCCATTAACATTCAGGGTAACTATTGAGGGATATGAATTTAGTGCCATTGTATTGCCTGTAAGGTGACTGTTACTGTATATGGTCTCTGTTCCTTTCTGATCTACCACTTGTAGGCTCTCTCTTTGCTTAGAGGACCCCTTTTAATATTTCCTGTAGAGCTGGTTTGGTGTTTGCAAATTCTTTCAGTTTTTGTTTGTCCTGGAAGCTTTTAATCTCTCCTTATTTTCAATGATAGCCTAGCTGGATATAGTATTCTTGGCTGCATGTTTTTCTCGTTTAGTGCTCTGAAAATATCATGCCAGCTCTTTCTGGCCTGCCAGGTCTCTGTGGATAAGTCAGCTGCCAATCTAATATTTTTACCATTGTATGTTACAGACTTCTTTTCCCGGGCTGCTTTCAGGATTTTCTCTTTGTCACTGAGACTTGTAAATTTTACTATTAGGTGACGGGGTGTGGGCCTATTCTTATTGATTTTGAGGGGCGTTCTCTGAACCTCCTGAATTTTGATGCTCGTTCCCTTTGCCATATTGGGGAAATTCTCCCCAATAATTCTCTCCAGTATACCTTCTGCTCCCCTCTCTCTTTCTTCTCCTTCTGGAATCCCAATTATTCTAATGTTGTTTCGTCTTATGGTGTCACTTATCTCTTGAATTCTCCCCTAATGGTCCAGTAGCTGTTTGTCCCTCTTTTGCTCAGCTTCTTTATTCTCTGTCATTTGGTCTTCTATATCACTAATTCTTTCTTCTGCCTCATTTATCCTAGCAGTGAGAGCCTCCATTTTTGATTGCACCTCATTAATAGCTTTTTTGATTTCAACTTGGTTAGATTTTTGTTCTTTTATTTCTCCAGAAAGGGCTTTTATATTTCTCGAGAGGGTTTCTCTAATATCTTCCATGCCTTTTTCGAGCCCGGCTAGAACCTTGAAAATTGTCATTCTGAACTCTAGATCTGACATATTACCAATGTCTGTATTGATTAGGTCCCTAGCCTTCGGTACTGCCTCTTGTTCTTTTTTTTGTGTTGAATTTTTCCTTCTTGTCATTTTGTCCAGATAAGAGTATATGAAGGAGCAAGTAAAATACTAAAAGGGTGGCAACAACCCCAGGAAAATATGCTTTAACCAAATTAGAAGAGATCCCAAATCGTGAGGGGGGAGAAAGGGGATAAAAAGAGGTTCAAAAAGGAAGAACGAAAAAAAAAGAAAAAAGAAAAAAAAAGAAAAGAATTTAAAAAAAAAGAAAACAAATAAGAAAAATATAAAAAAGAAAAAAAATATATATTAGATAAACTGGTTAAAAAACGTTAAAAAAGACAAAGGTAAAAGTTAAAAAAAAATTTTACCAGAAGACGAGAAAGAAAACCAAAAATGAAAAAGAAAAAAATTAAATTAACTGCAAGACTAAAAAAAATCACAGGGAAAAAGCCATGAGTTCCGTGCTTGGCTTTCTCCTCCTTTGGAATTCTGCTGCTCTCCTTGGTATTGAAACCGCACTCCTTGGTAGGTGAACTTGGTATAGGCTGGATTTCTTGTTGATCTTCTGGGGGAGGGGCCTGTTGAGTGATTCTCAAGTGTCTTTGCCCCAGGCGGAATTGCACCGCCCTTAGCAGGGGCCAGGGTGAGTAATCCGCTCGGGTTTGCTTTCAGGAGCTTTTGTTCCCTGAGTGCTTTCCATAGAGTTCCGGAGGACAGGAATACAAATGGCGGCCTCCTGGTCTCGGGCCCGGAGGAGCCGAGAGCCCAGGGCCCCACTCCTCAGTGCGCCCTCAGAAAACAGCGCCAGTTACTCCGTCTGCCAGACCTCCGGCCGCGCTCCAAGCTCACCGAGCCTGCGACCGGTTCAAGGTTACACCGAGCTGTGAGCTTACTGTCGGCTCTGTCTCTGTAGCCGGCTTTCCCATTCCAATACCCGTAAGCTCTGCGACAGACACTCCCGATCCTTCTGTGACCCTGCGGGACCTGAGGCCACACTGACCCCGCGTGAGCTTCGCTCCTGTTTAGCCTCTGGAGCGATGTCCCTTAGCGGAACAGACTTTTAAAAGTCCTGATTTTGTGTGCCGTTGCTCTGCCGCTTGCCGGGAGCCGGCCCCTCCCCCCGGGGTCTATCTTCCCATCGCTTTGGATTCACTTCTCCACCAGTCCTACCTTTCAGAAAGTGGTTGTTTTTCTGTTTCCAGAATTGCTGTTCTTCTCTTCGATCTGCCGATGGATTTTCAGGTGTTTGCAATCTTTAGATAAGCTATCTAGCTGATCTCCGGCTAGCTGAAGTAGTTTCAGCCTGCTACTTCTCCGCCATCTTGACTCCTCCCTTGTCCTTTTTCTAATGAGCAAATAAAAGAAAATGACTGCCTGGGTTTCATTGAAACTGAAATGGTTAAAAAGTATGCTTAAGGCTTGTCAATTATTAAACTTATCCAAATGTCTCAGACTCTTTACCATTTTCTCGATGCCATAGTTTTTAATCTTTTTTATTTTTTTAACTTTGAGATAATTGTAAGAAATACAGTTATGGGAAAGAGTAGAGAGATTCCATGTACCCTTTACCTAGTTTCTGGTAACATCTTGAAAAGCATGCTACAAGATAGCAACCAGGATATTATCATCCATATACTCAAGATACAGAACAGTTTTATCACAACTAGCATCCCTTAGTGATCACCTTTCTTCCTCTACCAACACCCTTCCTGACTCCTCACAACCATGAATCTGTTTTCCATTTCTACAGTTTTTTTCTTTTTCATTTCCAGAATGCTATATACATAGAATAATACAGTATAAAACATGTTGGTATTAGCTTTTTTACATCAGCATAGTCCCCTGGTTTTTCATCCAGGTTTTTACATGTATCATTAGTTCATTTTATTGCTGAGTAGTATTCCATGGTATAGATGTACCACAGTTTTGTTTAACCATTCATCTGTTGAAAGGCATCTGTGTTATTTCAGGGATTTGGCTGCTATGAATAAAACTGCTATAAACATTCATATACAAGTTTTATATAAACATAAGTTTTATATATACACAAGTTTTCACGTCTTTGGGATAAATTCCCAGGAATGCAATTGCTTTATCATGTGGTAGTTACATGTTTATTTTTTAAAGAAACTCTCAAATTGTCTCTGCATAGTGGCCTTTCTAGCAATATATGAGTGATTCAGTTTCTCTAAATTCTCACTAGATTTTGATTTTGTCAGTATTTTTGTTTTAGCTATTTGATAGATGCACAGTAGTATTCATTATGGTTTTAACTTGTGTTTTCCTAATGTCAAGAAAGTGAACATCTTTCCATGTGATTATTTGCTTCTATATATACTCTTCAGTAGAACATCTCTTTCTGCCTTTTGTCCATTTTCTAATTGAGTTGTTTGTTTCTATTACTGCTGACTTTTGAGAGTTCATTATACATAGTAGGTTCTACTTCTTTTTTGGATATGTGGTTTGCAGATACTTACTCCCATTCTGTGGCCTGTCATTTTTATCAGTGTTGTTGATTCTGATGAAGCCCGAATTATCTTTTTCTTTTTTTTTCCTGGTCTATGATTTTGGTGTCAAGTCTAAGAACTCTTTCCCTAGTCTAGATCTTAGAGATTTTCTCCTATGATGTTTTCTAAAAATTTTGTTGACTTACACTTTACATTTAAGCCTATGATGCATTTTAATTAATTTTTATATAAGATTTGAGACTTAGGTTGAGATCCCTTTTTTTTGTTGTTATTACTGTTGAAAATGTTATCTTTCCTCAACTGAATTGCTTCTGCACCTTTGTAAAATATCACTAGGGCATTTTTGTGTGTGTCTGTTTCTGGATTCTCTGTTCTGTCTCATTAATTTGTACATCTATGCTCTACTAATATTACACATCTTCATAATTATATTGAAATCATATAGACTTAGATTTCCCACTTCATTTTTTTTTCAAAATTGTTCTAACTGTTCTAGTTCCTTTTCCTGTCCAAATAAAGTTTTAATAATTTTATCTCTATCTTTTAAAAATCTTGCTGAGATTTTTATAGGAATTGTGTTAAAACTGCATACCACTTTGGAGAGAATTGAAATCTTTACTGTTGACTCTTTCAATCCATGAACATATAGCTCTCCACTTATTTATAAATTTATATAAATTAATACAAATTAAGACAAAGATATATTATAGTTATAGTTATAAATCTTCTTCATTTTCTTTCATCAGCATTGTGTGACCTCCCCATACAAGTTCTATACATATTTGTTAGGTCTACCTTTAAGTATTTATTTTATTTAATTATGTATTTATTTTATTTAGATTCAATTAGTCAATATATAGTCAATATATATATATATAATTTGTTAGTCAATATATATCATTAGCTCCAGATGAAGTGTTCAGTAATTCATCAATTGCATAAAACACCCAGTGCTCATCACATAACATGCCTTCCTTAATGCCCATCACCCAGACACCCCATCCCTCCACTCCCCTCCCTTCCAGCAACCCTCAGTTTTCTTCCCATAATTCAGTCTCTCATGGTTTTTCTCCTTCTCTTATGACTTCAAATTCACTTTTCCCTCCCTTTCCCTATGATTTTCTATGCAGTTTCATATAGTCCACATATGAGTAAAACTATATGATAATTGTCTTTCTCTGATTGGCTTATTTCTTTCAGCATAATACCTTCCAGTCTCTCCACGTTGGTGTAAAAAGTAAGTATTCATCCTTTCTGATGGCTGAGTAATATTCCATTGTGTGTGCATGTGTGTTCACACAGATACCACATCATCTTTATCCATTCATCTGTTGATAGATATCTGGGCTCTTTCCACATTTTGGCTATTGTGGACATTTCTCATAGAAACATTGGGGTGCAGGTGCCCCTTTGGGTTCATACATTTGTGTCTTTGGGACAAATACCTAGTAGTGCTATTGCTCGGTTGTAGGGTAGCTCTATTTTTAAGTTCTTGAGGAACTTCCATACTGTTTTCCAGAGTAGTTGTATGAACTTGCATTCCCACCAACAGTGTAAGAGGGCTCCCTTTTTTCCACATTCTCGCCAACTTTTGTTTTTTTCCTGTCTGGTCAATTTTAGCTGTTCTAACTGGTGTAAGGTAATATCTCATTGTGGTTTTGATTTGAGTTTCCCTGATGACAAGTGAGGTGGAGAATTTTTCATGTGTTTGTTAAGCATTAGTAAGCTTTTTTTTAGAGAAATGTCTCTTCATGTCTTCTGCCCATTTCTTGACTGGATCATTTATTTGTTTTTGGATGAACCGCTTAATAAGTTCTTTATAGGTCTGGATACTAGCCTTTTATCTGATATGCCATTTGCAAATATTTTCTCTCATTCTATAGGTTGCCTTTTAGTTTTGTTGACTTTTCCTTTGCTGTGCAAAAGCTTTTTATCTTGATGAAATCCCAGTGTTCATTTTTGCTTTACTTCTCTTGCTTTGGAGACATGTCTAGCAAAAGATTGCTGCAGCTGAGGTCACAGAAGTTGGTGCCTGTGTTCTCTAGGATTTTGATGGATTCCTGTCTCTTTTAACCACTTGAGTTTATATTTGTGTATGGTGTAAGAAAATGGTCCAATTTCGTTCTTCTACATGTGGCCATCCAGTTCTCCCAGCACCATTTATTGAAGAGATTGTTCTTTTTCATTGGCTCTTCTTTCCTGCTTTGTCAAAGATTAGTTGACCTTAGAGTTGAGTGTTCCATTTCTGAGTTATCTATTCTGTTCCTTTGTGTCTGTTTCTATGTGTCTGTTTTTGTACCAGTGCCATACTATCTTAATGATTACAGCTTTGTAATAGAGCTTGAAGTCTGGAATTGTGATGCCCTAGCTTTGGGTTTTTTGTTTGTTTGTTTGTTTTTCAACATTCCCCTATTCAGGGTCTTTTCTGGTTGCATACAAATTTTAGGATTATTATTCCAGCTCTGTGAGAAATGTCAATGGTATTTTGATAGGGATTGCATTAAAAGTGTTGATTGCTCTGGGTAACATAGACATTTTAGCAGTATTTATTATTCCAATCCATGAGCATGGAATGTTTTTCCAAATCTTTGGAAATTTCAATTTCTAATTTCTTCTTCAATTTCTTTCATAAGTGTTCTGTAGTTTTTTGAGTACAGATCCTTTACCTCTTTGGTTAGATTTATTCCTAGGTATCTTATAGTTTTTGGTGCAATTGTAAATGCGATCAATATCTTAATTTCTCTTTCTTCTGTCTCATTGTTAGTATATAGAAATGCAACTGATTTTTTTGCACTGATTTTATAAGCTGACATGTTCCTGAATTCTTCTATGAGTTCTAGTGATTTGGGGGTTGAATCTTTTGGGTTTTTACATAAAGTTTCATGTCATCTTCTTCTTTGCCAATTTGAATGCATTTTATTTCTTTTTGTTCTCTGATTTATGAGCGTAGGACTTCTAGTACTATGTTGAACAATAGCAGGAAGAGTGGTCATCCCTGTGGTGTTCCTTACCTTACGGAAATGCTCTCAGTTTTTCCCCATTGAGAATGATATTTGCTGTGGGCTTTTTGTAAATGGCTTTTATGATACTGAGATATGTTTCCTCTATTCCTACACTGTGGAGAGTTTTAATCAAGAAAGGACACTGTAGGGGCGCCTGAGTGGCTCAGTGGGTTTAAGCCTCTGCCTTCAGCTCAGGTCATGATCTCAGGGTCCTGGGATCGAGCCCCGCATCTGGCTCTCTGCTCAGTGGAGAGCCTGCTTCCCCCTCTCTCTCTGCCTGCATCTCTGCCTACTTGTGATCTCTCTCTCTCTCTCTGTGTCAAATAAATAAATAAAATCTTAAAAAAAAAAAGAAAGGACACTGTATTTTGTCAAATGCTTTTTCTGGAAGGATCATACAGTTCTTATTCTTTCTTTTATTAATATGATGTATCACACTGATTGATTTACAAATGTTGAGCCATCCTTGCAGCCCAGGAATAAACCCCACCAGGTCATGGTGAATAGTCCTTTTAATGTACTGTTGGATCCTATTGCTAGTATTCTGGTGAGAGTTTTTGCATCCATGTTCATTGGGGATATTGGTCTGTAAGTCTCCTTCTTTTTTTTTTTTTAATTTTTTATTTTTTATAGACATATATTGTTATCCCCAGGGGTACAGGTTTGTGAATCACCAGGTTTACACACTTCACAGCACTCACCAAAGCACATACCCTCCCCAATGTCCATAAGTCTCCTTCTTGATGGGGTCTTTGTTTAGTTTGGGGATCAAAGTAATGCCTCACAGAATGAGTTTGGAAGTTTTTATTATATTTCTAATTTTGAAACAGCTTCAGAGGAGTGGGTATTATTTCTTCTTTAAATATTTGGTGGAATTCCCCTTGGAAGTCATTCAGCCCTGTACTCTTGTTTGTTGGGAGATTTTTGATTGCTGCTTTAATTTCCTTGCTGGTTATCAATCTGTTCAGGTTTTCTATTTATTCCTGTTTCAGTTTTGGTAGTTTATAAATTTCCAGGAATGCATCCATTTCTTCCAGATTGCCTAATTTGTTGGCATGTAGTTGCTAAAATATATTCTTAAAATTGTTTGTATTTCTTTGGTGTTGGTTATGATCGCTCCTCTTTCACTCATAATCTTATTAATTTGGATACTTTCTCTTTATTTTTAATAAGTCTGGCTAGGGGTTTATCAATCTTATTAATTCTTTCAAAGAACCAGCTTCTAGTTTCATTTATTTTTCCTACTGTTATTTTGGTATATATTTCATTGATTTCTGCTCTAATCTTTATTATTCCTCTTCTCCTGGTTGGGTTAGGTTTTATTTACTGTTCTTTTTCCAGCTCCTTTAGGTGTAAGGTTAGCTTGTGTATTTGAGACTTTTCTAATTTTTTGAGAAAGGCTTGTATTGCTATGTACTTCTTTCTTAGGACCACCTTTACTGTATACCAAAGGTTTTGAAAAGTTATGTTTTTATTTTCATTTGTTTCCATGAGTTTTTAAAATTCTTCTTTAATTTCCTGGTTGACCTATTCATTCTTTAGTAGGATGCTCTTTAACCTCCAAATATTTGAGTTCCTCCCAAATTTCCTCCTGTGATTGAGTTCAAGTTTTAAAGCTCTATGCTCTGAAAATATGCAGGGAATAATCCCAGTGTTTTGTTTCCAGTTGAGACCTGATTTGTGCCCCAGTATGTTATCTGTTCTGGAGAACGTTCCATGTGCACTTGAGAAGAATGTGTATTCTGTTACTTTGGAATGGGATTCTCTGTATATATCTATGAAGTCCATGTGGTCTAGTATGTCATTCAAAGCCCTTGTTTCCTTCTTGATCTGCTTAGGTGATCTATCCATTGCTGAGTGGGGTGTTGAAGTCCCCTGCTATTATTGTAATACTATTAATGGGTTTCTTTAATTTTGTTATTAATTGGCTTATATAATTAGCTGTTCCCAATTTAGAAGCATCAGTATTTATAATTTTTAGATCTTCTTCTTGGATAGACCCTTTAAGTATTATATAATATCCCTCTTCATCTCTTACTACAGTCTTTGGTTTAAAATATAATTTGTCTGCTATGAGGATTATTATCTCAGCTTTCTTATGATGTCCATTAGCATGATAAATCCTTCTCCACCCCTCCACTTTCAGTCTGGAGGTGTCTGTAAGTCTAAAATGGGTCTCTTATAGAAAGAATATGAATAGGTCTTGCTTTTTTTTTTTCTTTTTATCCAGCCTGATCCTCTGTGTCTTTTAGCCCATTTACATTCAGCATAACTTGAAAGATATGAATTTAGTGCCACTGTATTGTCTGTCAAGTCCTTGTTTCTGTAGATTGTCTCTGTTTCTTTCTGATCTATGTTACTTTTCGGCTCTCTCTTCACTTACAGGATCCTCTTTACTATTTCTTTCAGGGCTGGTTTATCTTCCAATATATCCCCTCAGATTCACATCTCCATATCTCTTACCTTGCAAAATTGGTCACTTTTCTATTTGTAGAATTCCAGCAATTATTTTCTTACATCTCAGGTTGAACTCATAGGCGTTCAGAATGATTTGATAAATATATAGCTAAATTCAAGGGCAAGATGAAATGAGGTCCCCTACTCTTCTGCCATCTTGCCTCCCTCTTTCCCTTTAAGTATTTATTTATTCATGTTAAAATATCAATTAATAAAAAATTAAATAAAATACAGATATATTTGTTGATTAGAAATGGCATTATTTTAATTTTGGCTCATTGCTAGTATATAAAAATAAAATTAATTTTTATATGTTTACTTTGTATCCTATGACATTTTTGAACACACTTATTAGTTCAGGAGGTTTTTTGGCAAATTTTTGGGGATTTTTTATGTAGACAGTCATGCCATGTACAAATTAAGGACATTTTTTTATTCTTTCCAGTCTAGATGCCTTTTACTTCCTTGATTTGTATTGTTGCACTGACTAGAATTTTTATCACTATATCAAGTAACAGTTCTGTCAATGGACATTTTTGCCTTCTTCCTGATCTTAGGGGGAAAACATTCAGGCATTCAGACTTTCTGATATTTTAATTTCAGCATATGGTTAACTTTTACATCAGTTTTTTGTTGGTTTGTTTGTTTTTATTACAGTTAAAGTAAAAGTTGGGTTGGAAAATCTTGTAATATAGTGCTTGCATGCATGGACTTTGAGGTAATGAAAACTAGGTATACTTCCATGTTCTATCCCTTCCTAGTAGTGTTACCCCGACAAGTTTCATAACTCCTATAAGCTTCAGTTTATTTATCTGCCTAATGGTACAATGTATTCATTTGTCCCATAAACTTAAATTCAATATTTTAAAATCTTGAATGTAAAATGTACCTGCCTATCTCACAAACTGGTGAGAAATGACTGAAAGGATACTGGTGAAATGCTTAACACATTACTATAACAGATAAAATTTGAATTTTAGCTGTTATCACTGTTACTATTAGACCATGAATATGAAATGAAAGATTCTCCTATAATAATATGGTTAGATCAATGGTCCTTTGGGGTTAAGGGGAATGATCTTATCCCCACCCCAAGGGACATTTGGCAATGTCTGGGGACATTTTTGGTTGCTTCAACTGGAGTAGTAGGTTCTGTTCTGCTGAAATTTCTATAATTCATAGGAAACCCCTATAACACATAATTATCTGACCCAAAATGTTATAGTGCCAAGGTTGAAAATATTTGATTTAGATGGATAATAAATGTATATGTGGGAACATGCTAAAGATAGCTTATAGGTTACCAGCATATTCCTATTCCCTCTTTTTTTACTTCCATTTATTTTTATAAATTAACATAATATGTATTATTTGTTTCAGGGGTACAGGTCTGTATGTGATTCAACTGTCTTATCCCTTCCACCCCCCTCCACTATCCCCTCTTTAACCCTGGCCTAAGCTCACTTTTTTCAGGATTCTTTCTTTGACTGGCTCCCTCAAATTCAGAATAACACTTTGTCTGGCATTCATTGAATAATATATTAATTTATACTCCTAGATATCAGCCAGAGCGTGAATGTTTACATGCAAAGATTGCATATTCCTTGGGAATAACTCCACTTTTCTAGAACACATTGCCTATAGTTACCAGACATGTTCAGTAACTCTTCTTGGGCTTTGCTTTTTTGGTCTTAAATTCTGGTTACTTTTAAAATTCATGCTTTTATTTATGCCTATTTCAGCAACTCCTCAGAATTAACAATATGACATCTTGTCTACCAATAAGATTCACTGAGAGTGCTGAAAAGTTGCTCTTCTGCTTTCAAAATGCAAAAATCTATTTTGCTATATGCTCCAGGCATTACTATATTGTTAGAATTACTCCAGATAGCAATGTATATAAGATGACCTTATTTGACATTCAAACCAGCATTTGAAATATTGACTCAAAATTAGTAGAAAAAATTCAAATGATGATTGAGCACAACTCCTTTCTTAAGAGTAATAATCTGAAGCAGAATCTAAATTTATATACCTCTAGTGACTGTTTTGGCCCCCTGAAAGGTTTTTCCATTGATCAGCAGCACTTTTACAGCTCGACTCCTGGTCTTTGAAGGTGGACCTAGAAATGTTCAGTCTGCCTCTAGACGGAAATACCACTTCTGTAACAAAAATAAAGTAGCCAAGAATGTTATCCTCAAGTATCCTACCTATAGTTGGAGTATGGTTTCCTTTGAATGATAAGATTTGAAGATTCATTTTGCTACAAAAATGTTCTGCTGCAGCCTCTCCTGCAGTCAACTCCTTGCAGTTCCTCCGTCATAGTACCTGCTTTGATTAAAACATTGTGTTTCTCACATGGAACTATCAAAACATAATGTAAATATGAACACTAAGAGAAAAAACAGACTAGGACTTTTCATCAGCTAACATGCAAACTAACAATATTAATATTTGGGTCAACAGGAGCCAACAAATTACAACCATTCTTCTCCTCCAGGATCAAGTGGAGATTAACACATTAGCTTTATAATGAGCCAAATGGATTAAAGAATAGAGTTCAAATTTTTGGTCACTTAGAACTACCTGATATGTTTTTTCCACTAATGCAGGTTGATTAGTCCACAGAGCAGATACTTACCTAGCAAGCTGGGTGGCACTAGATTAGGTAGAGGAATAGCTTGGGGAAAGGTAGAGGTTGAGAGTTAAATTGCAAATGACAAAGACAAGCTCTTACTCAGCAAAATGTATCTGGCTGCCTTTGCCAAGCACAGTACAAGACTTGGGCCTTGTGGAGAAAAATAGGATGAGCAGCTTTCTTTCTTGTCCTCAAGGAATTTCTAGGCTAATCTGGTGGGATTTTTTGGTTTTATTCATGTCAATGGGATATATTGCTTCCATTTACATAAAGAAAAAATATCTAAAAAGCAACTGACTATAGTCAGTGTATTAAAAAATTCACTGTGTGTTATGACATATGCAGTATGTGATAATGTGATGGCTATGTCATGTCACAGAATTTTCATGTTAATTCGTTTCTTTGGCATTAAAGTACTGGAGCCCTAAATCACCCAGACCTGGAAATGAAATAGAAAAATTTATCTAGACAGTGAGAAAAAGTGAATGTGAGAAGCCAGCCAACGCTGATTTTGCATGGACTAGGAAATACAATGAGGATCCAACAACTAGCAGTAAACAGCAATCAACATGACATCGGCTCTTCAGTTGACAGTACTTGGCAGCATCTGTAATGAATGTTCTACAGACATAATGATTCAGGTAAAAACTGGACAACGTTCAGTGACAAGTCTTTTCTCAAAAGAAGATCAATGTTTTAGATACATTTAATCTTTTCCTCTGTGTTTCCATCTTTGGCTAAGATTCTGATTTACCCCTCATTTGATAGTGCTAATTTTAGGCTATCTCCATGAAATAATGCCACCCGATAAAATGCTCTTACTGCCAAATAGGAAAATGTGCTAAATAAATACAACTTAAACATCACTTTGGAAAGCAGACATTTTAAGCATGAATTCTAAATTACCCAAAATCAAAGCAGGTGCAAAAAGGAAGCTCTAATGAAATGGACGTGGCTCTTCCAGCAAAAATGAAGTTAGTTTTTGTTGTGTTTTTTAGAGTGAGGAAGAAAATTACTCTAATTGTGGATAAAGAGAGAACCACATAGGGTGCATATTTGATAGTTTTTTGTGGCAGCAAGATGTTCCCCCAAATCCCTTCTGTCATGTGGATGAAAATTGATAGGGAAGTAAAGCTTTCTCTTACATGGTGGAAAAATAAATGTTCTCCAGCAGCTTCTCACAAGTGATAAAACTTCAAATACCTAATAGTAAAGAATCAGACTGTTTTGCTGATAATTTTATCAATCCTTATTTCATAGAAGATAAACAGGAGAATTTTAGGTCAAGACTGTCTATTTTTCACTAGGTAACAAAGACAAAGAAGATGTGAATAGATCACTCTCTACAAAGTTATTATCTAAGAAGAATTAGTAGAAATTGTGATTCAGATGTGGGCCAAGGCAGCAGTGCTGGGCCTGGGTAGGTGAGTATAAAATCATCACCAAGATTTACAAAACTTGAAGGTTAACTGAACTTGTAGAATCTCAAGGCAGTAGATAATTCAGAGCACGCCACATCAACCTGATATCGGTAAACATTATACATCTGTGGAGGGAAAGAGATCACAAAGAGTAGTCTCTTTGGGGCCCATTATTTTTATCACTATTATTTGTAATTATTATTCCCAAGAATGGAAATTTTATTACTTTTGTCTCCCAATGGACTTTGAGAAACTTAAGGAAAAAGACCATGTCTTACCAGTTTTGGTAAACCAGTGCCTAGCTGATGTCATGGTACCTAGGGCATGTTAAATATTCGCTGAGGAAATGAAATTATAGAGCATCTAGAATATAATTTCTGGGTTGGATGTGCTTAATCAACACTGTTTAACAGAGATTTCCATGGTGGAAATATTTGGCAGTGCACAGTTTGGTAGCTGTTAGCCACAGGTGGCTATGAAGCACATGAAATATGGCCAATGGAAAGAAGAATTGCATTATTAATTTTACTTAATTTTAAATAACTTAAATGTGAAGTTATCCACATGTTGGGCAGTGTGGTGCTACATTTTGCAAAAGAGTAAAGGGAATAGAAGGTGTTGGCTTTGTAATTTACTATTTCAATACTGCTTGACTACCATCTGTCTCCTCACTCAATAGTCTCAAAATAGTCTCATATTTCAGGTTAGTTAAAAGGGAACAGTCTTCCTTGTTGACTTGCAGTGACCAAATATCACATATCCATCTCATAATTATTGACTCTGTGTCTATAGAATTCTAAGCACGCAGACCTGTTGTTTCCTCACCAGCGACACGGGAATTGTAAAACCCATCTGATAGGTTGTTGGGAGGATTAAAGACAAAATGCTTAGTTTCTATGGCAATGACTGATACATAAGAGTTAGTAAATGGTAGCTGTCCGTAGTTGTTAACATCTGCTGTAGTTGTTGTTAAGGGCAAAATAATGTGTTCAGTACTGCGAGGATATTGAAGGAATAGTATAGTCACCAGCTTTTTAGAGTGATTTCCAAAAAGTTTCCATTTATTCCATGTAGGTACCAATAATTTTTCTGTCCCTCATCAATATGTCATTAATCTTAGTCCCTTCATATAAAGGCAGGCCTTGCACATTTTTGAAGGAGTGATTTCTGTCTTATTCATGTCTTCATACTCTTAGAACAGAACCTGGTATTTAGTGGTTAAAATGATTACTGAATTTGAATGATATAAAAATACAGTCTTCACTGCTGCTGTTAATGGAAAATAAGATAGTTATACAGCAACCAGCAAGAGCAACAAATACAAGATATGATAAAACAGAAAACATCCAATTAAATGTAGCAATATTTATCCCATACACAACTCCTTCATCACACAAACACAGGTAAATAAGTAATCTAGGAAAATGTTTAACAATAAGTGTGAAGGGTCTATTAGAAGACAATTATCAAATTTATATAAATATATATAAATTAAATATAAAGAAAACATGAAGTAGTGAAAAGGCATGCCTTGTTCTTGGTTGGGAAGAATAAACATTGTAGAAAAGCATAATCCTTTTTAAAATCAAAGGTTTGCACAAAAGTTTCTGGAAATCTTTGAAAAATAAGAATAATGAGCTTGCCCCATCAAATATTAAAACAAATTATAGAGCTGCAATAAGTAAACCAATGTAATATAGGTATAAGAATGGACACATTTAAAAAAGTAGAATAAAATGCATGAATTCAAAATGGCCCCTACTAAAAATAAGAGTTTAACATAGGAAAAGGGTCACTTGCATTGGAAAAGATCAGTTTAGCATTTAGCCTCATACTGTATACCAAAAATATACACCACATGGATTAAAGGCCTAGATGAAATGACACCAAGAAACAAGAAGAAAATATTACTTATTTGTTGCAGGGAGGGCATGCTACAGATCAAACATAGTAACTGCATGAATATTAATGAGTAGTTGTACATTTATAGACTCTTTAAGCTTTTACCATCTTAAACATATGAAAAAATTAAATTATAAATGAAAAACTGTAAAGTTTTATCAGCACAACCAAAGATAAATTCATAGAATTAGGGATTTTTCAGTTAAAAGACTGGTTTAAATGTTGCCTGGGGCACATATAACTATGCAATCTCAGGCTGATGATTTAACCCAAATTTACATTTTCTTATCTTTAAAATGAAAATTTGAAAAAATTAATGTCATAGTGTTAACATGACAAATTCAAAAATATGTAAGACATTAGTGCATTGCCTAAAACAGAGTAAAATGTTCAATAAATGGTAAGCTAACAATAATAAAGGATGACATCCTTGTTATGTAGTTTTACAGATCATGAATTTTAATATACTCTTTTTCTGATATGAATCGCAAATATTTTTATCAAGATAGTTACTTGCTTTGATTTTTTTATTTTTGTCTTTTGAAAGAGAAAATTTTCATTTTTACTTATCTAGATGTATTAGATTTTTCCTTGGCTCTGGGTTTTTCATTTTATTTAGAAAGTCTTCCCCTCTTTTTCAGTTTTCTAAGAAGTTTTACACGTCATTTATTAAAGCTATGTTAATTTTTATTCATAGGTCTGTTTCTGAATTCTGTTCTTTTCTATTTATGTATTTACTCTTCAGACAACTTCCCTGTTTTAATTACTATAGATTTCTTTCTTTTTTTACTCCTTTTAGGATAACATTCTTTATTAAAGTTACTTTTCTGGACTCTTTTTTATAAATTTTAGAATAACTCATCAAGTTCTCTATGTTGAGATTTTTATCGTAATTGTTAAAAGTTCTAGAGTAATCTGAGGAAAATTGACATCCTAAGGAACTGAGTTTTTAAAGCCTGGGACTTGATATACTTCTCTAATTAAACTTTTTTTTAGCACCACACATTCAATAAACTTGTAGTTTTTTTCATATTGTCATAATGTGTTTATTTTTAGTTTATTCTGAAGCATTTTATTTTTTTGTTGTTACTATTTCAAATGATATTCTTTTCCAATTAGATTTTCTAATTGGATATTCCTGCTCTATAGAAAAGCTATTGAGCTTGGTGAACTTATTATCTTGCTGAATAATTGTATTACTACCACTTATTTGGCTTAAGTCATATGCGTTTTCCTCTTAGATAATTTTATCATCTCTAAATATTAAAAGCTTTTTCCCCACCTCTCCAATATTTATACCTTCATTTACTTACCTTTTCTTTTTGAATGAATGAGTGAAATTTCTTATTTTTTTTAAAGATTTTATTTATTTATTTTGAGAGGGAGAGGGCGAGAGAGCACAAACAAGGAGAGAGGGGCAGACAGAAAGGGAGAAGCAGACTCCCTGCTGAGCAGGGAACCCATGTGGGGCTCGATCTCAGGGTCCTGGGATCATAACCTGAGCTAAAGGCAGATGTTTAACTGAGCCACCCAGGTGCCGCAATGAATGAAATTATGTATGATATTGAATAGTTTTGTACCAAGAGTTTAATAATGGGAGATTTGTAATACTTAACCAGTAAGTATGATTTTGTTTCTATGTTTCTTTCTTTTAAAAAATATTTGTTTGTTTGTTTGAGGGGTGGAGGGTTAGAGGGAGTGAGAGTCTTTAAGCAGACTCCACAGTGAGCTGAGCAAGGGGCCTGAAGTGCGGATTGATCTCAAGACCCTGAGATCACAACCTTAGCCGAAACCAGGAGTCAGATGCTTAACTGAGGCGCCTTTGTCTTTTGTGTTTTGTTTTGTTTTGTTTCCAATAGGTAATTTTCATTGGGCTTAGGGAGACCCCTCCTCTTTCAAAACTACTCCCCATGCTGGGACCCTTCAATCAGAGAAAGGGACATTAAAATTTTTGTCTGGGAGTTAAATGCCTGAAAAATGGGCAGAGGAGGTGGTGGAAAATAGAAAAATTCTGCTCAATATTTTTACAAAAATGATGGACATTGGGGAAGGTATGTGCTGTGATAAGCACTATGAATTGTGTAAGACTGATGAATCACAGATGTGTACCCTTGAAACAATACATTATATGTTAATAAAAATATTTGTATTTTAAAAAGTATATTTAAAGGAGTGTCCTGTTGGTTTAATTATTTTAATTAATTAATAACATTTCAAAACACAATTTCTCACAATGCTTTCATTTTATACTTCATAAAATGAACTATAACACATTTACAATCTTTTTTAATCCTCTTTTAGTTTTTCATTTTCTGTGATGTCAATTTTTTTTTCCTGATAGTGGACTATTAACTTTATTCTGTTTATGATTCATTTTGATCTAGAGTTTTTTTTCCTTTGCTTCCTTCTTTTTTTCTAATGTTTCAGGTACTTTTTGGGTGTTATAAATATGTTTACCAATTCATATGACACCGAAATGAACTCACGTTATTCTGTGATTTTAAAAATAAGCTATTTTGGGGGTTGCCTGAGTGTCTCAGTCAGATGAGTGTCCAACTTGTGGTTTTAGCTCAGGTCATGATCTCAAGGTCATAGGATTGAGCCTCATGTCAGGCTCTGTGCTTAGTGTGGAGTCTCCTTGGGATTCTTTCCTTTGCCCAATCCCTCTGACTCTCCACCCACTCCCGCTCCCTCTCTCTCTCTAAAATATAAAATAAATAAAATCTTTAAAAATAAATAAATAAAATTAAAGTTTGATGCAGTTATCCTAGCCCTAAATAGATGATAGACAGATTGATGGATAGATATATATAATCTGTTTTTTCTTTTCTTTACACATTTTACTGTAGAGAATTCAACAGTTTTTAACAATCTTACAAGTTAAAATTAAGGAATACTATTTATAAATTTATTTCAGCTTCACTTTTAGGAGTTAGATATTGAATCTATCTAGCTATAAGGAGCAGTTCAGATCAAATTTTTCTCCAGATTGTTATGAGAGGCTGTTTATTTATTTTTTTTCCTTAGTTTTTTTGGGCTTTTGTTAGACCAGCTTCTAAAAGGAGTGCATCATTTTTTTTAACTTCCATCACATACAATTATCACAGGGAGGTGTGGTTTGATGGAAAAATACACAGAGACACAGAAAAAAAAATGCAAATTCCTTCAGCTTGCAGAGAAAAAAAAATGTAAACCACAGAGCTAGAAACATAGTGGCCCCCGCAGTGAGGTGATGAGGGGGCAAGCTTCCCAGTCTATAGGTCCCCACCAGATGAAAGTAAAGTAAACCATGTCAGAACACAGTTAAGTGGCTCCGCACAAAATTCAGTTGCCTAAATGCACTTGTTGGAGTTAAGTGAAATACCAGGACAAACCTATTCAGTTTGCTAATATGGTATTCTTGAGGCCCAGCTGTGAAAACTCAGTTGGTGTGGTCCAACTGCTGTCAGCATCAACTGGTGGTGGTCTTTCCCTCCACGTGTAATCTGGATGGGGAAAACTAGGTCCTATGGCAGGCAGAGAGGGATATCCAAAATCACTGTGGAGACTCCATGCCAGGAGTCTCCCAGTTAGCAGAAACCCAGTTTGGGAATTTAGGCCTGCAGAATTGCTGGTAGGTGTCTCACTAACTCTGAACCTTTTTTCTTGGAGAAAATCAAAACTTTGATCCAGCTCCTCCCCCGAAGGATGACTTCAGTTTTTAAAGATCATTTTCCCATGGGTACCACTAACCCTGGCTAAACCAACCTTTAAAACTGCCTAGAATCTGTTGCTACACCAATATTGCCAATCTATGTTTAGTCATTTCACTTATTTTGGCAAAACCCATTACATTTTTTAAAAAGGTGATCTGCATTAAGTGTTTTTATTGTCTAATCTTCTAATTCCATTGCCTGAAACAACTGTAGATTCCAAGAAAAACGACAACTTCTAATTGCTACAGCCCATGTCTTCACCTTTGGCTATGACATTATATTTTATTATTATTTTTATTATTTTTTACTTTTTTATTTATTTTTTTTAAAGATTTTATTTATTTATTTGACAGAGAGATCACAAGTAGGCAGAGAGGCAGGCAGAGAGAGAGGGGGAAGCAGGCTCCCCGCTGAGCAGAGAGCCTGATTCGGGACTTGATCCCAGTACCCTGGGATCATGACCTGAGCTGAAGGCAGAGGCTTTAACCCACTGAGCCACCCAAGCACCCCAACATTGTATTTTTTAAATTATTTTTTGGTTTCTTTGTTTTTCCATGTCTTTTTTTTAATGTTCTTTCTTGATTTCTCATCCTCCCTCCGTCTCTTAGTTATAGATGTTCCTAAAGATGTCCTTAGCCTTCTCTTCTCTTAGCTATGTATCTTTTCCTGGGTAATCTTTTCTAGATATTGTCATTGTCATAGCAATGAATCTAAATCCCAGAATTGTAACTTGAAACTTTATGTTCCCTCAAATTCTAGATCCACACATCCTATGGCTACTACTTACCCATGTACAGATGGTTCCCCATAGGGATTTCAAATTCTCTGGACAACTCAACACAGTTTTACACATACCTGAATTCTTACCGTTGTTTGGAGTGACCTTTCCAGACCCTAACCCTTGTAATTCCTTGATTGCCTCAATTCCATGGACTTTCAGATCCACTCCATTTTGATATGTCACCCCGTGACCAAGCATGGATATTGTCATCAACTGGGTGTTCTCGGTCTCTGTAATCCGAAATGACAACTTATGTGATCTCACTCAGTGAAAATAGTCCAATCGAAAATTCTTCCAGGTTATAATTGAGTCTTTCTTGGGTAAATTCAGATTCTAGTATTTTTATCTCCATCATTATTTATAATTCAATGTCCTGTCTTTTAAGAATTCACTCTAAACAGTAGTACGCTGGTAAATATTTAATAAATAGCTCTGTGAAAAACAGAACCTCTTATATATAACATTTTCTAATTTCTGTAGCTTTCTGATTTCTGCAAATATTCCCATCGTGGCCACTTTCAAGCTACCAACACGATATCCCTGAATGCTGTGTTGGGAAAACCTGTGCAAAATCAGGTCTTGAGAGCTTGCAAGAGCCCTGGTGGCTCCAGCACCCCCCTCACGGGCTCTAGGTTTGCATTACTTTCCTTCTGGCTCATGCCAGATTCTAAACTGCATCAGGCCCTACACTAATACTTCCTCTGCCAACAAGGGCAGTGGGACGGAAATGTAATCTACTGACGAATGAGTACACAGAAATTACAAGTTGGTTACTTCTCTGCTGGTGTCCTTAACCAGTGCAGTCTCTGCCACTGGCTCTGTTATGTAACTCTCTTGGTTCTACTGAAGCATCACAATCATAGGCTCTTTTGTCAGTGATCTCATGAAAGAATAGCCACTAGGAATAGTCCACAAAATCCTTGCTTGAGGGTATTTTCCATATTGAGCAGTCCATTGGTGAGATGGGCAAGTTTGCCCTGGTCCAGCACTCCTCTGTAGGCCCATGGGGGAAATTTGTTATTTCCAGCACATCACCACACCACCATTCACAACTCATGTGTGTGAGGGCAGGGAGGGAGTTGCATTTATTGATTTTTACTTTGTTTCAACTGATCATGCTATAATACCATTTGGCTACTGACCTTATGCCACACCCCAGGAGAGATGATTGCCTTATGCGTTCTGCCATTCATTGAACTTGAGGTCCAAAATGTATACTGGTCCCATGTTCAGAAATAAGTACAAACTGTTGTGAGCAAGTCTCTCTGGTAATAAAGATTCCTTGTAAGGAAAGAGGAATGAGTGTTCCCCACGTCACACAGAAGAAGGAGGGCATGTGGAAAAGATGAATAAGGCACCAGAGACTAGAGAACCACAAAAACTGTTTGGCTTGAAGACCCTCTCTCTGTTTCTGGCTAATATTACATCTCCACCTACAATAGGAAAAGATGAACAATCCACTCTTTTAGAGCATCAATAACCTATTTTTTCTGTTCCATGTGATTCCTGGTAGGGCATGTTTCAAAATCAGAGAAAAGTGGGGTGCCTGGGTAGCTCAGTTGGTGAAGTGTCTGACTTTTGATTTCAGCTCAGGTCATGATCTCAGGGTTGTAAGATCAAGCCCTGCATCCGGCTCATACATTGGGCATAGAGCCTGCTTAAGATTCTCCCCCTCTGTCTCTGCGATCTCCTGCCTCCTCTCTCTCAATCTCTCTTTCTCTCTTAAGACAAAAAACAAAAAAAAACAAAAACCCCAAAAAGCAAAGAAAATTTCTTTTCTTTCTCTAATACCACATTTCTTGGAAAACATTTATGTTACAAGGCAAACATCAATTAAAAGAAAATAAATGTATTTTCCCCTGAATGCCAATATTCTCATGAAGAGATTACATAGTTTCTCTCTCTTTTTTCTCTATCTCAGTATCATCTGAACTTTGGAAGTATAGAGGAATATGTGTATACACATTTGTGTCTTGAATTTGTAAAAACTCTAATTCTAATCATTCTTTATTTGTATTCAATTCAATGCTTTCAATAGAAACTGCGAAGATGGTATACATATAATGTGTGACTGCCCTATATTTTATAGTCAATAAGTCATTCTTTTGATTAACAATTTCTAAATATCTATTATGTACGAGTCGCTATTAGCTAAAGTAAGACTAAAGAGGGAGAAAACCACATATTTTCTACTCTCAAGAATTTTTCTCCTGGGATGCCTGGGTGGCTCAGTCAGTTAAGCATCTGCCTTCTGCTCGGGCCATGATCCCAGGGTGCTGGGATCGAGCCCCACATCGGGCTTCTTGCTTGGCAGGGAGCCTGCTTCTCCCTCTCCCTCGGCCTGCCACTCCACTTGATTGTGCTCTCTCCCTCTCTTTGTCAAATAAATAAATGAAATCTTTAAAAAAATAAAAAGAATTTTCCTCACTAGAAAAAAATTAAATATTGTTTATGTCAGTCATTCAATTAACCAGATTTATCCTAGCAATCAATACAGTGACAGATGCCATGGCCAGATTCCTCCAAAGTCTGGGCCAACCCCAAGTTTCTTAGTAATTCCAAATCAAAGGCATTATAATTTCATAAACCATAAGATACAAAAATCACTGGTAGTCTCAGATCTTTCAGTTTTTGCTTCATTAAAAATATTTAGCCTTGAATTTCAATTATTCTGTACACTGTGTATTATCCAAGTATTTATTACTTATAAACAAATTAACACATTTAGTTATCTTTTTTGTTGGAATGCATGTTTAGGAATATAGTTTATTTAATACTGTACACAGGTTAATTTAGTTTCACTGTGGCAAGTTTATACTTTTCATTATTTAACTATAATGTTGATGAGTAATGTTCACCTGGGTCAGACATGCTATTTTATTCACCTCTCACCCCATCTATGACACCAATTAACATACAGACAGATGGATAAATCAATCACCAATCATGAACTGCCTCTAATAACTGCAGTTACTTGAATCTGAAGCCCTGAGCACAATCTAGATTGCAGTGCACTCTCAGTATTCTTAGATGCCAGAAAAATCAAGTTCCTCAGGCTGAATGTCTCTGGCAAAAGATGAAAGGGTAGACTTTAATTTCCCCATAGATGTCAAACAGTACATATGATTGAGAAGCCTCTTTCAGGGCTACAAGGGAATTCACTCCCTAATTCAACAAATATTTTTATTTGAGTGCATTCTGTGAGCATGATCTTTCAAGTTGCCACAATATAGATACTCAATGGCAATATATTTTTAAAAATATTTTATTTTATCGGTACCACATAGAGTAATAAAGGCAGCTCACTCTTGAGGTTTGGAAAAATAATCCAGCATAAAAACTGAAGTTTTACCAGCTTATTTTCCATATTGATAATTGACTTTTTAATTATTTGTCTTTATGTCTACAACTGGTATTGCTATACCTGCTAAGTTAGTATTTCTCATTTTTAAAAAATTCTGTAATTACATGAATTTTAATAATGACCCATAATGGGTATCGAATGAACTTGTCTATGCGGTGATAGATAACACCTATTCCTAATGATGGTGCTGCCAACCTACAATTCAGAAAAATCAGTAAATTAATTTCAGCACTGATGTTATGACTGAATTTGTTATATCACAGCATCCATTACTCATCCAACTGCATTTAGATTACCATACATCATACATGCCAATCATTTATTTCTGCGGGTAAAAGAAATTTTGGCTCTTTAATCACAGCCAACGTATTTGTCTGCCTGATGCTCAGAACTCCAGTTTTCTCTTTTTATATTAACTACTCCTCTTTTCTACCAAATAACAGCATCTTTTATTTTTAACATGTTTTATGATTAATATTACAATTATTTTATGAGACATTGGCCATGTATTGCAGAGGCTATAAAACTAAGTGTTCATATACAGCCTTCATTCAAATGTGTCAAAGTTTTCTACAGGTACCCTGTGTCTCTAAATATTTTTCTCTTAATTAACAAATGGCTTGTGTTTGTAACATTTTTGTTCAATTGCTTTCCCTACAATTAACATTTTGTATGTGAGAATGGAAGTGAACTGCATACTATATAAATAGTATATTTTTTACTGGAAGTTGAGTTACATAACTACATATTAATATAAATAAAATTCCCCCATACCCACAGTACTTCACTCCACAATTACACCAAAAGTTTAACCAGGGTATAACTGGACGGTCTGAAAGTCCTAGCTCTATGGCAAGATCACATTCAAATGAATTCCATTTGATTGACAAGCATTTTTTTTTTTTAATTTCAGGTGTGTACTAATATTCCCACAGCAAGACTTTAGAGAAACTTCTTTCCCCCCAAGTGAGCAGACTCTCCTTCTCTCACTTCATACACAATCAGTTTATATCTTTTTATTTCAGCTCTTACCCCTGCCTTTCCTGATCAGTTCTTCCCTTTTGTTAGAGCTTTTTCTCTTTCCACTGTAATTTCCTCATTCTAATGTAATCTCTAATGTAATCTCAGGTCTTGCAGCTCTTTCTAATTATTATCTTAATGCATACCTGTATACTAGAAAACTAAACAAAAAACCCTGTGTATGTTGGGGGGGGTGAATATCCATATTATTTTTTTTCCGGTTATGCAATTCTATTGTTTTTATCATGTAATAACTAGAGAGCACCTTTTTCTTTAAAAGGGGCTCTTGCTACCTCTGCTTTGTTTCTGCCTAAAGCAGTTGTACCTCTAAAACTCTGAATTCCCACTACTTGCTTTGCCTGCATTTATTCATTTAATCTTCACAACAACTTGGTGAGGCAGGGACTCTTTTTTTTTTTTCCTTCTTTTATAGAGGAGAAAATGGATACCACAAGGAGTGAAGTAAATTACCTAAGATCATAGGACTAGTAAGTAACAGAGTCAAGGTTTGAACCCAGGGAGTTACATTTAAGACTTACATATTTAACCACCATGCTGTTTAAAAACTCTCTGAACTCACTTTGATACAATGTAGTGAATCATTACACAACTCAGGGTGGAATTACAGAGGTTAGGAAAGAAACTTCAGAAACTGGTAAAGGAAGTGGCAAGGTTGTTGTATGGGAGTTACTGAAAATGATTACAATTCCTCATTCTTGGAAGATTTGTGTGATAGCAATCCATAAAATCATAGATAATGTGGTTAAATAAATATTAATATTTAGATATTAATTAATATATTAATATAATTTAATTTAGACATTTATTGATATACTAATAAATATATTAATAAGATATAAGATATTAACTAATATATTAATTAATATAATTAGAGACATCCTTATTTAATATGGTTAATATTTATTTAACCATATTAAATAAATAAGGATGTCTCTAATTAATTTTAGAATATCAGAATTTGAACACGCTCCTAGAAATTAAGAGAGGTAAGAGTGCGTACATAAGAGGGCATTGCACAGTAGCAAATAATAGGCCGGGTTTTACACTATGCATTTATAGGCATTTTTCAAATGGGAAAACAGATTTATAAGGGCTAAGGATTCAAATCCTTATTTCTGTGATCCTACAGTCATTACTCCTAATCTAGTTGTTATCCTCTCTCTCAAAAATTTCACAAATTATTGGGTCAAAAATTAATGATATTAACCAACACATTCATGTAAAGTGGGTGCATTTACTATTCAAATAATTTTGTAAATGTTAGCTCATTTAATATTTATCACAACCTCATAGGTAGTATTATCTCTATTTCACAGGGAACCGAGGCACAGAGATTATATAATTTGCTCATTTGCTCCAAGTGTTATGACTGACTCATAAATCTGGGTTTTGAAACCAAGTTGTCTTGCTCTGGAATCCATGTTCTCAACCTCTGTGCTAAAAGAGAGTAAGGAGAATTTTATTAGATCAGGGTTTTTCAGTGTTTGCCTACAGTGTTAATAGGTCACATATTAAAAAAAAATAGCTCTGGAGTCAAGTAAGTTCATTTTTGTCAACATATCAGGTCCTTTAACAGGAAAATATATAATATAAATCTTACTTGAGTATAAATTTTCATCATTATTTTAAACTATATGGAATTGCTAATATTTAAATAATGGGCTAACAAAAATGGCAAAAGAGGTTATAATATGCAGTATCTCTAAGAAAATGATTTAAAAGTACAGCATTTTAGAAAACTAAATGTAGTAAGCAGTAAAAGATCAACAAATATTTGCTTAAAAATCTAGATATAAGAAGATATGTGCAACTTTTTTTAGTTTATTGTTATGGAAAGACATATTGTTATGGAAAAAAATTGTTATGGAAAAATCCCATATTGTTATGGAAAAAAATGGTGATTTTTTTGAGTACAATCACCTCATCAAATACAGAATACAAAGTGAGGTAATCCTTGAAATTTTCACAGTCTTACGATTTACAATGTAAAGAAAGTTTTTGAGCATAAAAACTGTCTAACCATATTATACATTCCACCTATTTCAGCCATAAATAATGCAAGAATTTCTCTGAAGAAGAAGTTTGCTTGCTCTTTTCCATCTTTGGACTAGTATTTCACTAACGATTAGAATCATAGGGTAAAAATTTGCAGTGCTTCCTAATGTCCCTTCCTTTTGCAGAATTGAAATCCACGGAACAAAAAGTATCCATGAAATAAAATGTATGAGAGACAAAGCCAAGAGTCAGTGCACAAATTCTGTATCAGCTCTCTCTATTTGTTTGCTAATTATATGCCTGATAACTTTTGATTCTCTAGGCATCTGTAAACAGAACTTTTCATTCTTAAGAGATCTATGACCAGGTTTTATCATTCATTGCAACTGGGCTTCTAGTGGCAGATACATAAACATAAATTGAAGAACTTACCATCCCATCCCAGAAGCCTAAACATTAAAAGACAACATTTTAGACCCAGAAGAAAACAGAGGTCAATCCTGTCTTTCACCCCATGCCCAATAAAGAATTTCAATAAATTGAAACCAAAGGAAGAACCAAAGGCTCTTTTAGCACATAGGTATTTAATAATAAGTACTCTGTATTAAGAGTAAATTAATTTAACCTCATTTGACATCCTGTGATTTTGAAGGAACTATTTGATGGTACTTAACAATTGATTGGCAACAAAAGAATCACCAGCATAGCTATGTTAAAGCCAAACAAACCAAATTCTGTTCTGTGCACTCCATTGTGATCATGAACCTGTCTCATCACATGAAGGGATGCTACTGACCCACTTTTGATTTTTAATGTGAATACAAAGCTGATCGCTCTCATCAGCATGGCACAACTCTTGTGAGCGGCCGACATAGGAGTGTTGTATATTTGATAACTATGCATGAGAATGGCAGTTAATTTCTTTAGGAGTTTAATTTAAGCCTTTCTGCAGTTTCTAAAAGTAAGTGGGAGAATGAATAGAACAGAATGTTCTCATTTTGCAGAAATAGAATAGCAAACTATATATCAAGACAGAAATTAGACTGAATATTCTTTAAAAAGCCCTACATGAGAAGTGGCAAGAGGAAAATACCCTTTAATAGCAATTTTATCTTTTGGAATTTTGGTGACTCTTCTCATAAAAGAAATATTTGTGCTGTGCGTGTAACTGTTGATGATGCAGAAGATAGCGCAAACTGATTCTTCAACAAATGTAACTAAATAACTGACTTCCACTTTGCCAAAACAAAAGGTAATGACTACTTTGTATACTCGACAACCTCTTATGTAAAAGGAGAATTTTACATAAGATTTCTGCTCTAGAGAAATTTAACCAGCTTATAAAATTCAAAATTTAAATTCAAATATAATTGAATCTTTTTTTTTCTATGTAGATATCCACTGGCACTGAGTAGGTCCTGAATATGTACTTATTGATTTGAAGTCTGTGATTTAAACATACTTTGTAGATATTAATTCTGTGATTTACAGTTAAAAGTGTGTAATCAATTATCAAGACAAATTAAGCATAAATCATTTTTACAATCTTAGAAAAGGAGGACAGTCACTACAAAAGGTTTTGGCCTTCTTGCCCACTTTGGAACGTGAAATGAGAGACATTCCTAGGTTCCTACGGAGGGCAGAGCCAAAGGAGCATTTTCAGTGGAGAGGAGTGTCTGTGTGCTCTGCCTCTTCGTGAACTAGAAGATTATTGCCAGCACGGGCACGTGTTTAGTTTCCCACTTCTATGGATCATCCTTGTATATTCCCTGACTTTAATGATGATTTTTACCCAGGATTTGAAGCAGAAGAAAAACAAGAAATCACAAAATAAAATTATAGACTTGCCTTTGCAGAAGCTGCAATGTCAAAATTAGCAATATCCTATGGGAGTGAGTTTAAAAAAAAAAATGCTTAACCAGAACAATACACACACACACACACACACACACACACACACACACACACGTGAAATGGAAGACAGGGCAGGAAAAATTAATTGGTGGAAGCCTTTGGAAGTCATGGGAGGAGGTTTGGGTAATTTCTGTTTAGAGTAACCATATGTCTCAAAGGGGCATTCCAGTTTATGCCTTTTGTTCCAGTGTGACATCCACTTTGAATAATACATTATACTATGCTTAGTACTAGGGATTTCTTGTATATTACAGAGCAAAGGAATTATGTGACAGAGGGTCTGTGACAGTAAGATTATATTATGATTTCCTGGCATCTGGAGTGAAGGGAGGCAGGAAAAACTGTGACAGGCTTTACCATTTATATAAACATGAAGTTACTATTATTTAGTGAGTAGGACACAAAGAATGAGGGGGATCCATAAGACCTAAAAGAGGGGTAATTGATAGAATTTTTAAATGATTTAAAATAAAGTATGATGGATAAATGATCTCAAAAGTAGATATCAGTTGTGAATCTAGGGAACTTAGGAAATGGCTTTGTCAGTAACAGGGAAGAAAAATTGGAAGAAAAATATTTTTAAGAGAAAATAGGAGACGACTATCTGAAAAATACTATATGCAGGGGTCAAAAAGGCAAGCCAAGAAAGTTGTGTCATCTCATAGTAATCATAGAAACAGGAAATACGCATTTGAAAGCATCAGCATTTAGGTGATTTTGCATGGATCTTAAATTTTCTGAAATTTAATTTATGAAGGAATCTTAAAGATCTTGGAACATATATTTTCACTGATAGTGTCTAGCATGGAGTCCAATATCCATACCTCTCTCCCTCTCTATCTGTATATCTATCAGAGAACAGAGAGGGACATAGAGAGTGAACTTATAATGGTCAATGCAAGATCAACAGACTCTAAAGCAGTAGATCTGGGGACTGACCTTGGGTCTCCCAGTACTCTGTACCTGCACTCCATAGAACAAGTTGTGGTAAAATCCCCAAAGCTTAAAGGTTAATAGATGGTATACTTAATTGAAATATCTTTACGAAAATTCCTTATGTCCTCCTAAAAATAGGGCACAAAGATAAATAAAAGTTGAGTAATAGATAATAACAAATTAGACTGCCAAGCTCTATGCTCTGCAATAGATTTCTGGGACATGGTGAGTTTAATTACTGTGAAGCATCTTCCAGGATCTGGAGATTAATTTGCAATTGTCAACAAAGTCTTTAGTTGTCAGCAAATACCTAAGAGAAAAAGAGAATTATTTCATCAATGATAGGGATGTATATTGGCTAATCTATAAAAAAGGATCCCTTTGGGGGAAGGGCATAATTGTCTTCTATTTTGTTTCTAGGTTGCGCCATCACAAAGCAAAACATTAATAGGTCAGCTGTTGTCCGGCATTGATTTTGGAGGGTTTTTTAGAGAGAGACTAGGTAGGGATTTATTTTTTGTTTGTTTGGGAAGAATTGAGTATCCCCTCACCCCTCCAAAGCAAGGGTATAATTCTGTTTTTTGTTCTCTCTTAGGGAGATTATAATTAATTGATATATAATTAATTTTCTTCAAAGAACTTTTCAGTATTACCTTTGGTCTTTTGTCCTGACTGCCCATAGGTAACAAAAATATGATATTTTTCTCATTTTGTCCTTATCCTCTTAGCAATACCTTTTCAGGCTTTGTTATCTGTTTGGGACATACTTTAATAGAGTATATCAGATGCATTAAGGAAGATACTTTTTTTCAATAATAACTTTGTACTTTCCACTGTTAGTAACTGGGTAGACTGGGTAGACACAGCAGCTCTGAACACACAATAGTTGGTGAAGAATAATTAAATGAATAAATAAATGAATAGGTAGGCAGATGAGGTATATGCTCAGCAAAACTGGCAAAGATTATAATATCCTTAAGGACAGAAACTTTTTTCCTTTTCATCTCTGTATACCTACCAGTGCCTAGAGGAGAGATTTACCCAAGCCAGAATTTTAACGAATGTTTACTGAAAGAATGAATCAAATCTTGTGTTAGTGAACATGCTAAAGAATGATAGCAAAGTGCCTGGTCTAATGTGTCCTAAGCAGCCTACTCTACTCTTTTGCTTCCCTGTCTAATTAACCCATACGATAATGGGACAAAATCAGTTTGCTGTCTTGAACAGCTGCCCACACCTTCTTTGGTACCTGTAGAGGAGATTCTGAGACTTTTATTGAGCCTTCAGTTAAAGAGAAGATTCAACTGATACATCAACCAATTAACATCTGAAACCATAAACTCATAGATTCTTACAGATCGTAAGTCATGAAGAAGAAATCACAAAAGAATTTCTAAACTAAATGTGGCAGTTTGTAAAAGACTACAGTTTGAAGAATTAGACTACTTCATCTTCCCAAAGTAAAATTGGGTAGATGCAGTATTATTTCCAAATCTGTTCTTGTGGTTTTTTTGTAATCTAATGATATCTTTATATACATTTAGACTAAAATTCTATGTAAGCTTTGTGCATGTGTTATTTGTGTGTGTGTGAGGACGTGCACACACCTGTCCTCTAAAATGATCTGTAAGATATAGGTTTTATAATAATCAGCTCATTTAATGATGTTGTAGGATCTGTGTTATAAAATTCAGTATTAGGGATATAGGAGAGGATAAAGTTTTCCTTGACCCTCTTGGGTTCTGAAATTAGACTGACAGAGTAACAGGAGAAAAGCATACAAACTTATTTAATATAAGTTTTACATGACATGAGAGCCTTCATAAGGAAATGAAGACCAGATGAAATAGTTAAATCTGAATGATTTTATGCTAAGTTTAATGAAGAGGGTAAAAATGTGAAAGCACAAAGGGTGTAAGTTAAGTATAGTATACTTGGTGGAACTTCACAAGGCCTGTTTGTTCAGATTCCTTTTTCTGCGTCCGTTTTGTTTTCAGAGATAAGGATGCTCTTTTCTCCCAGGTAGAGAGAGGGGACCCCTCACATGAGGGAAAGTACAGAAAGTTCTTTCTGAACGTGCTGTTTCTCAAACTTTGGGGCTTAAGATATTAATATGCCAAGGTCCCATATTTTAGGGTAGGGTGCTCTGGACCCTATCAGAGACTAGGAGAATACTTTGATTTTATCTTTGCTAGTCATACTGTTTCCAAAGCAACTGAATAACTCTCATTTACAAAATGCAACAGCCTGAGACTACATAATTGGGGAAAGAAGTAGATAAATCTCTTGCAGCTAGAATAATTTATGAGTATGTGACTTTATAATTGTTTTACTATTATTATGTAGCATCTACCTAGAAAAATATAATCAATTTTCCCCTTCATTATCCTGCTTGATAGAATAAATTAATAATGTCCATTTTCTTTACTAAAGCTTCACTTAACTAGAAATAGTATCATTGTTTTTTTTCTTTTTCTGTCAATAGTAAAAATAAATAAATATTTTTTAGAACTCCCTAAATTTTATGCTTGTGATTATCTGAATTAAGATTTATATAAGAACTTTAAAGAGAAAAACATTAGAGAAAATATTCTAAATGGATATCATTTTAATAAATGCAGGAAGATTTTTCTCCTTATATATGACTTCGATTTTTATAATCATTTTGTAGGTTTTATTTAGAACTAATTCACATCACACTTCATAAAATTTTGACTTCTTTGCACATGAAGAAACAAACTTTTTAAGATTTTATTTTGAAGTAAGCTCTGCACCCAACATGGAACTCCAATTTACAATTCTGAGATTTTTTTTTTTTTTTAAACAACACTGAGATTGGGTCACATGGTCTCCTTACTGAGTCTTCTCCTAAGGCCCCGCCACCATGAATAACCCATTTAATCCATCAGAAATGTTACACTAATTTTGCTTGCCACTTAAGTGTTCTCCAAACAATTTCCGCATGTCTGATTTGAGACCAGCATTAACCCTCTTGAGGATCCTAACTCCAGCTCAACTTCACGTGTGTGATTCTGGTTTTGCATGCTTCTCAGTCCTGTGCTTCCTTCCTCTATCCTCAGATTCAGTCAAACGGCCACTGAAGTCTGGATGCTTTGATTTCTCTTAAGTTCTTAAACACAAGACATCAGTCTCCACTTTGCTTCCTTCCTACCCCCACGTCCCCACTCGCACTGTTAATCGACTCATTGGCTCGGCTCGCAAATCCCCTTCTTCCCCACCTTAAACGTCCCCTCCAGGACCATGACTTCTGAGTAGAGGCGCGAAGCACATTTACAACCTGAAGAGAACACAACTGTGTGTATGTAAACTGAAGCCACACCTCACGCACATAGGATCACTGAATTTTCCTCGTTAGAACGAACTGCTATATGTTTAAGCAGAAAAGTTTCAGGGAGTTTCTCCCTTCTCCCTTTGGGAGAAGAATAATGTTCATTTTTTAGATTTGAAATCGTTTTTTTCTTGTAATAGAATTGTACAAATATTTTCTATCACTATACATTTTCCTCATGTCAAGAGAAACCTCAGGACACATGTTCTCTCTGAAGGCCTTTCCAGAATTTGCACTTCTGTGTAGCTCCCTTTTCATCCTGCCACCCACCGTTTTTGTTTTTGTTTCTGTTTTTGTCTTGGTGTAGAGATGAGGCTGAGGCCATTGACAAATCCTATGTAAGGACAAGGAGACCAGTAACATTGATGGTCTAGTAGGAAGACTGGAAGGGAATTTAAACATCATACTATCGGATTTGCTCATTTTACTGATGAGAAAACTGAGACCCAGGAAGTTAAAAGGGGTACTTAACTGCAGTCATACAACTGGTTGGTGACACATGAGGACAATAATACAAGTTTGGTTTTTTATAAAAAAGATTTTATTTATTTATTTATTTATTAGAGCAAAGGGAGGAGTGGAGGGAAAGAGAGAGAGAATCCCAAGCAGACTCCACGCTCTTCTCCTTGGTCTTTAATTTTCTTTTTTTTTTTTTTTTTTTAAAGATTTGGGGCGCCTGGGTGGCTCAGTGGGTTAAGTCTCTGCCTTCAGCTCAGGTCATGATCTCAGAATTCTGGGATCGAGTCCCGCATCAGGCTCTCTGCTCAGCAGGGAGCCTGCTTCCTCCTCTCTCTCTCTCTCTCTGCCTGCCTCTCTGCCTACTTGTGATCTCTCTCTGTCAAATAAATAAAATCTTGAGAAAAAAATTTTTTTAAAGATTTATTTATTTATTTGAGAGTGAGTACAAGGGGGAGGGGCAGAGGTAGAGCAAGAGAGAGAGCGAGAAAAGCAGACTCCCCACTAAGCGCAGAGGCATCCCAGTAATACAACTTTCCTAAAGCCTAGGTCACTTCTGTTCTTCACCATGTATGACATATGATTTTGTGACAATTTTTTCACTTAAAAGATTTAGCATTCCCAAGTCTTGTCTCCCTCAAATGTCTCCAAGAGTCCTGATAAGGAAAAGTTGTACCTGCTCCATTTTCAGCCTTCATATATGCTAACATATAAACACAAGGTTTATTTAACATATATGAGTTAGAATTGAATTGAGTGGAATTAAATTTCACTCAAGCTCAGTCAAAAACTGAACTTCGGGAGTAGAGATGAGATTAATGTGGACAAATTTGGGGTGTTGGGCCATGCCTAACAAAATCAGAATCTTTGGTATTTTTAAAGAATTTTTCCTGATTCCATTCCAGCAACTTTTGGATGGGAAGGTAGTTTAGAAACTATAGTATTAGAAACTCAGCAACTTTCCTATCTCAAATTTAGTGACTTCTTAGTGTGAATAGGAAATCATTTTGTTAATTACTTGAAAACTAACTAATAAGCAATTCAGGAAATAAGTTGTACTTTTTTTTTTTTTTGCCAGTATATTTAGTATGGGTCATTTGTACATTTTTGCATGTGCATTCACAACTATAATTGCATTCATAAACATTGTCCCAGAGCTAAAACAATTTGCTGATCACAATCTTTTAAAAAGAAAAAAAAATACAATAAAGCACGGGGAGAGTTTAATAAGCTCATTGTTTCATTACCTTAACAATAAATAAATGACTCTAAATTACTCTGCATTGAGAGAGTGCTGCACAAATGATAAGCAATTATAATTAAAAGTAACAATTGATAGATAATACTTACTGTGTGTGCAGAGAGGTAATATGATTCTTAAAGTAGGTTTATGACTTTGCCTTGCTACCTAACATTTGAGAACGCTAATAAATTTTTTAAGCCTCAGGAGAAGCTAAGAAAGAATGCCCAAGCCACTGCGACCACTAGTCAAATTCTTGCTTCTTCTAAGTTGTTAACTGAGTCCCTTGAGCAATATATTTTTTAATGCTTTTTCTTTTATGTAAACAGCTGAGTAAGGCAATCGCCTGTTTATTTACAACATGTTTATAGACAATGTTTGAAATGCTGAATAAGAAACTGAAAAGTGAAAAAAAAAGAAAAAAAAACTGTAAAGTGTATAGCAGTTCAGTTTGAATTCGAATATGGCAGGCACAGTGTTTTCCAGAGCTTGTTAGAATCTTCTTGTAAAATCTCTGATGGACTCCAGGCACATCCATACCTAGAAAACATTGGCGTTGTGTAGGAGTAGGGCTCTGCAAGGAGCGTAAGTGACCAGAAGCCACAGATGATACACTTCCGCTGGCTTGAAATATTAACAGCACGTAACTTGAAGTTCTGTAAACTATGAAAAACAAAACTCTGTTTTTGAGAATGGCAGATCTAAATGGTTGCTGACAATAAACCAGATGGATATAATTTTTAACTCTCAATTTAAGGACATTTTGTTCATTATATCTTATTTCCTCTTAAATTATCAAATGTACAAAAAGATAAAATAAGAAAAAAGGTATAATGAGTATAATGAACACACTTGAGACTGTTATTCAGCTAAGAAGTGTGAACAATACAAAGTTCAAGAACCCTCTGCGATAGCATTTTCTTCCCTTTCCACCACCCAGTACAAGGAACTACCCTGAATTTGGTGCTTATCACTCCCATGCATATTTTTATAATTCACTACCAATACGTGAATTCCTTACAAAAACAGCATCATTTTGTATTATAAAATACTATCACATGTGAGGTGTTCTGCAAGTATTACATTTTTCTAAAATATTTATTCGTTTTGGTTCATATACTTCCAGCTCATTCATTCACATTGGTAAGTATTGTTACATGTATGAATATTCCACAATTTCCGTAGCTGTTCTTTGGGTAATATATAGCTAATTGGTTTGGCTTGGTTTGGTTTTGTTATTTATTACAAACAGTGTTGCTGGGATTCGTCTGATGTATTTCTACTTACGCACGTGTTTAAGACTTTCAGTATAGCAGTGCGCTTGAAGGGCGGTATGGATCAGTGTCAACCAATGAATTACTAAGTGTCTATGATGAGCTAAGGACAACCACCAAGAAGAAGCAGCTGAAATCCTTTACAGCAATGTGACATTACAACAATATTCGCTCACACAATTTTGTATGTTGGAACATTATTGTTCTGCAGCAGGTTACACGTTTTAAAAGTTGTTTTAACCATAGATAGTTTAAAAAGTATTACTTCAGGACACCTGGGTGGCACAGTCAATTAAGCATCCAACTCTTGGTTTCAGCTCAGGTCTGTTCTCAGGGTAAGGAGATCAAGTTCCTCTTCAGGCTCTGGCTCAGCACAGTCTGCTAGAAATTCTCTCTCTTTTCCTCCCCGCCCCCCCTCTCTCTTTCTCTCTGTCTCTTTCTCTCACTGAAATAAACAAATTTTCTTTAAAAAATAAAGTATTGTTGGGTGCCTGGGTGACTCAGTGGGTTAAGGCCTCTGCCTTTGGCTCAAGTCATGATCCCAGGGTCCTGGGATGGAGCCCCACATCGGGCTCTCTGCTCAGCGGGGAGCCTGCTTCCCTTCCTTTCTCTCTCTCTCTCTGCCTGCCTCTCTGCCTACTTGTGATCTCTGTCAAATAAATAAATAAATAATTTTTTTTTTTTTTAAATGAAGTATTGCACTAGTCTATGTACCTTGGGATAGAGTTGTTTTGTACTGGGGTATGCACGACTCAATCTTTAATATACTGCCAATTAATCTTCCTGATGATTGTATTAATCTAGACTCACACATAAGTATGTTTCCTATGCTTAACTTTCAAAAATTTGTTTTGGTAGAGAGATTATTCCATTTCTATTTCATTTCCCCTTCACTATAGAATTTAAATGCTTTCTTTCTACTCTTTTAGTGATGACCCATCAGAAACTAAACATGTATACTTACCTACAGTCATTCTTTCCCCTCTCACATATTATTTATATCTAGTATATTCTTCCCTCTGATTTTTTGTCATTTGAATTAATAGTTACTATTGTTTTATACCAACAGTGATTGTTTGAGTCATCTAAATTTTTACCAGTTTTTTGCTTCAGTATATTTTGAGCTTCTTATCTGCTTTCTGGAATAATTTTACTCTTAGTAACTAAGAAGTTTTAATGCTTTAGAAGTTCTTTCATTCCTGAAGTTCTGTTGATGGCAATTTTTAGTGCTGTTTTGACTAAAATACATATTCTTCCCTTGAATAAAACCCTATGTGACAGTATTTTCTCTTAGTACATGGAAGAATTGTTCTACAGTCTTCCAACTTCTAATGATGCTATTGAGATGTTTACAGTCACTCTAATTATAGCCCTTTGGAGAAAATCTGCTTTTATCTCAGACTGTTTTTTAAATATTTTTATTGTATTTAGTGTTCTGCAGTTTCACTATGACATGGTATATCTAGCTATGGATTCTTTGTTATTATTGTTATTGTTATTATTTGCTTAAGATTTATCAGCCTCCTTTCATCTGAGGATCTAGATGTCCTGGAAAACGTCTATGATTTTTCTTCTCCAACATTTCTCCCATTATATAGAATCTATTTTTTTTTAAGATTGTATTTGTTTATTTAACAGACAGAGATCACAAGTAGGCAGAGAGGCAGGCAGAGAGAGAAAGAGAAGGAAGCAGGCTCCCTGCTCAGCAGAGAGCCCCATGTGGGGCTCGATCCCAGGACCCTGAGATCATGACCTGAGCCGAAGGCAGAGGCTTTAACCCACTGAGCCACCCAGGCGCCCCTAGAATCTTTTTATCAGAATGCAATTGGATATATATAAAAACTTCTCATTCTGTCCTCTAAGACCCTGTCATATTTTTTTCTTGTGTCTCTGTGCTAATTTTTCAAAATTCTTTTAATACGTATTACTTTCTTATTAAGTATCCCTTTAACTGGTGACTGGAGGAGCCAAATATTTAAGCCTTCTCTTGGATTTTAAGTTTTGATTATTTTTTTTTATTTCTATATAAGTGCTTTTTAAAATTACGACCTATCTTTCAAAGATATATGTTCTTTCACATTTTAACCTATTTTTCTCTAAGCATTTTTAAACATATGGATTTACATTTTATATTCAGTAAGTAAACTGTTTGGTATTCTTGTAGATCTAATTTTAATTAGATCTGATCCTCCCCCATGTGTTTTTTTTAATTGTAATAAACATCCCAAGTTCATGTTTGGTAAGATTTTATTCTCTAGGAATCCTGAGAAGTTTTATTTCCTTTCAATTGATGTCCTGACATAATATCATCTGTACCAATTACTTATGGTAACTTGCTATTTGGCATCTCTGAGAGTACCTGCAGAGTACAGATTTGACCTTTAAATCCCTGTGAATGTAGACAAAGAGGAGACTTTTTTCTCACTCAAGCTCAGGTCAAAATAGACGAATTTACTTGTTTTTCTCATGTCCACTGTTCAGATGGGTCCTGGCTTTGTGTGCTGCTTTCTGCTGTATAATTACATGACCACTAATACTCAGTTCTCCTCATCACCAGGGTTGGGAAACCCTTCTGAGGCAGCCATGACGTCTACATCAGCTTCTACTTTTGATTTTAGCCTAATTTCCACATTTGACTCTTGGTTGTTTCTCTTCCTCTCTTAGAAGTTCAATGCTGAGTCTAAAATAAATGTTTGCTATATTTTATCCCAACATTTCTAGGTATTTTGTACTCACAGGGTTTTTCAAATTATCCTGTATGTTATAATGCTGAAAATGCAAGTGAAATTCTACGTTTTCTGTTAGCTACTATATGAGCTCCTGACTCCACTGCTCCATTCCAAACTTCCACTCTTCCTGCAATGATTTTCTCCATTTTCATTAGTCCTATGCATAAATTAAGATTCAACTCAATTTCAGCCTCCTTTGTGAAACATTCCTTGACAATCTCACTTCCAAGTAACCTCATAATAAGGAATAGGAGTCAGACATAGTGAAACAATAGTGATATCTAAATTTCTAGTCAATTTTAAGTGTCTCAGGAGAGGATATGGGTACTACTCTTTCTTGTATATATCCAGTACATTATTGTCAGATAAAATTGTAGGCTTAACTCGCACTCTGTTCAAATGTACTCAGGAAATAGAACTTTTTTTTTCTTCACATTACTAATGCTTTTCCCCTAACTTTAAGTACATCTTAGTTTTAGAACATTAACTTAATGGCTAATCCATTCAATTCTTTTTCAGATCTGCTGCTTTAATTAAATGCCTTTAAATAATGTTCACACCTAGGAAAACAAGATCTCTTAATATCTCATATTTCTTAGTTCATTATGTCTTTCTCAGTTCCTCCCTAGAATAGCATCAAAGTATTGGAGAGTAGTGTATCTTACACAACCTTGTATCCGAGAGCAAAAGTCAAAGTCTAGAAGTGTGATGCTATCTGGGTACTCCTGTCACAGGACAAGATCTCTTGTTCACTTGATTGCAGCTTGCCCTGCTGGAACTCTTAGATAATGAGCAAGGCCGATGTAACTCAAGATCTCACGACTTTTGCCTCTGGTTGGGGGCCTCTGCATCATTATCACAACCTCCATTTGTCCCTCTACTGGCTATTCACTTCAGTGCCACCATAGTAAGCCCCATGGTGGGCCTCTTGCCTCTCAAATTTGTACCCATGCCGAGCATGACTAAAGATGTTTGGAAAACTTAAACCTCAGGGCTGCCAAGTTTACTTTCTTATGTAAAACTGTTGACTGAGAATGTCTTTTCACTGAACCTAACCTTCAAAGATGTTGTCTCATAGAAACATTTTTTTCTTTTGTATGTCATTCAGTACTTATGAATCCTAATTCTTATCACATTGCTCACTTCCTGCCTTCAGGTAAGCAAAGAGAAGGTCTAGTACTCAGAAAGGCAAAAGAGAAAACACACCACCAATTTTCAGGATATTAACCCAGTTATTATTTCAATAACTTATAAGATACAAGATGAATGAAAATGAAAAGAGCTGAATCACCAGCCCTATACCTCAATTGTATAATATTGGCAGAAAACAGAGACCAGAAAAGTGGAAGATATTTTAATAAATTGTGAGTCACATGTAAGTTAATAAAAATAGGGACTCTTTGTTGTCTCCAGAAATATACTCATAAAATCAGTTCTCTAACTACTTTTATGTTCTGCTTCAATCTCTTTGTGTCTTAGGCTTTGGGAAAACAGTACTCCATAGAGATAGTGTTTCTTGAAAATGATGTGGATTGCCAGACCTAGGTGGGAAAAATAACTCATTAGCTATTCCCTAAAGGAACTGTGATACCTAAAATAAAAAACATAAATGCCTTCCCTGCTTGCCTAGGATCCCTCACCTCTCAAATTATATTGCTGTAATATACTTTTTTAAAAGTTAAGAACAATGCTCCCATATGTCATTGAAAGGATATGCCATGTCTCTTGACCTGATTTCCAGATCTTGGGTTTTATGTTATTTCCCGTTCCAAGTTCATTCTGTTGTTCAGTTTAGCATATCTTTGTTATATAAAAGTGCTGTTGAGAGAAAAAGACATACAGTGAGTGCAATCATATCTAAGCTTGCTTTTCTCCTAAGGATCACCTGCTTTGAGCCTGAATTAGACTTTTCCAGACCACAACTTTATCTGAAGCCCAGGCCAGTGCCCAAGTCTTAGAACACTGACCCTCCACTCACTTGTTTCCTTGACTCTTCCAAAGTCACATTTAGCGTCTGGATCTTTTTTGGGATCTGCTACTCCACTCCTCGATCTTCCCCTCCCTCTCTTCTACTTTCTGCCAAATATGCCTTCAAAAGGAGGAAAAAGCAGCAAAAGTTTGCCCTAACTTCATTTATGCACACTTAGCACTTTCTCCCTTAACTAACTCATCTTGCCTCTGGGCCAAAATACCTAAAATACCTTCACAGTAAAATCCAAAGGAAATATCAATGAAAAGTTTGGACTAAGTGATCTCTAAGGGCCCATCTATGACTTCATATGAGGACAACAATGCAAAGGAAAAATCCAATCTAGTCCTTAAAAAACTCCTGTATGTATTGAAAAAATATCTATTAACTGTGAGATGTGGAGTGGTGGCCGACTCAAAAAAATAAAAAATAAAAAAAAATAAAACACACAAAAACAAAAACAAAAAACAAAACATTTCTATCCTCAGCAAACCTATAGTCTCATTATTAAGTATAGAAGATCTACATACTAGGAAAGTTAAATAATATTTAAGGAGTTTATTCACTTATTCATTCACTTATTCATAAATGACAAAGAAACTCAGTCTTATGGGGCTTTACTTATAGATGATGAAGGAAACAGTTATAAGGGATCATGATAGTGAAAATAGAGGATGCTTGGGGTTCATGTAGGAAGAACTACCTCCTAGGTGGGAAGATAGAAATACCTTATTGGGAAAAATAATGTCTGCTGAGATTTGAAGTGTGTGTGTGTGTTTTGAAACCATGATTAAAAGGAATCTGGAGAAAATGACTTGATCAAAGGCCATTGCATTTGTAAAGATTCGAAAGTTAGAGTAAAGGTACCTGCTTTTCAGGAAGCTGTGTCATAGTAATTTAGTTTCTCTATAGAACATTTAAACATCAATTTAGAATCACAGTTCAGAAGATGCTCCTAGGAAAACACAAGTGAATTGCCAGTTGCATGAGGTGAACAGAAGGCTTTAACTTCAAAGGTTGATTAACAGTAATTACTTAAAATTAGCTATACCAACTCCTGTGGAGAGGGTATGATGACGAGTAGTTCCCGGTGGAATTAACAGTGTGATCAAAGGCAGAATCAGAAGAATGCATTAAATGTTCAGTGGTCTGTCCGTGGGCCCATTTGACTAAATCTAGGGAATGAGTAGGAATTCACTGGGCAACATTTGCCACCTCCAAATATGCTTTCTTCCCATGGCTGAATACAGAAAACGATCTTGATAGTCCCGCAGAGTCCCTCACTTAGGAGAGAGGTGGGAAATTTCACTAACGGAGAGAGTTAGAGGCCAGTGCCTTCTAGGTGCAGAACTGCGGCCAGGTCGTGCCCAGAACACTCTATAGTAGAGGAGCCGCGGTTGAGCTCAGAGTTGGGCATCATCCAGTGTGTGAACTTCAATACTCTTGAAAACAAATCTCTTTGTCTCCAAATACCTGCTTATGCCAGCTGCATGTTTTCTGTCAGCGCAGAGTCCCTATAGCTCAGGCCCAGCAGCAGCCCGCTGGCTGAGCTACTTGTGTTTGCGTGTGTAGATACGGTCAACACGTGGAAGTCGAATTCCATCTTCAAAATGCAGCTCCCTTGTGGGCAACTCAGCCCAAGCACCACCGCAGATACTAACTTGATTTGGAATGGAACATAATAGAATAAACATGCCTAAAAAATACAGAAATGAAAAGCTTACTGGGTTTAAAAACAGCTAAAGGAGTAGATCAGATTTTATAAATTAAGAAACTTTCTAAGTCAGCAAAGTCTTATTTTCAGAACATTATAATTATATTCGTATCTCTGGCTGACTGAATTTATTAGGTTTGGAAGAGATTTAAGGTGTTTTGTGTTTTTTTTTTTTAAAGGTAGTACATAAAAATTTTATATTTTCATTCAAAGTAATGCGAAATGTAAAATTTAACTAATACATGTTCAGGAAATAATTTGTATAAACTATGATGTGTTTAGAATCTTCATTCAACTTCATAAATATATAATGAACGATGTTGAAATATTGTTAAAGAGAATACTTTCACAAAGCTTATGCTATTATGCATTAATGCCATTTGATACAAATTAAAATGAGGTAATAATTTAAGACATTTTTCTTTATTCCAAACATGCTTTCATTCTCTAAAAACTTAGCAGCTACGCAGGCAACTTGCTTTCTGCTAATATACAAGCCACATTTCTACTCATTTTCAAAAAACATTTATTATCCTAATTGGAAAATGAATGTATGTTCATAAGCGAATAAATACATAAAGGAAACATAATTTGTAATCTTACCACCTATTACAATCACTATTCATGGTTTGATATATTTACTTACAGTCTTCTTTAAAATCTGTGCATATACTTTAAAAATTGGGATCTTAGATATACATATTGTATCATCTTTTGGCCTTTTTAAATATTATTCCAAGTCAATATATATGCTTGGAAAACACCAATTTTGATAGCATTATAATATTCCAAACTATGAATGTACTATTATTGTGTCTTCTCTGATTGCCATACATTGAGGCTGTTTTCATTTTTTTCCTTTTAAAAATAATATTTTAATGGGTGTCTTTGTTTACATCTTTTATTTATGATTTTGATTATTTTAATAAAATATATTTCTAAAAGTATTATTGAATCAAAATGTATGGATGGTAAAAATCAAATTGCCACAGTTTTCCTCAGGAGTCTTTTTTTTTTAATGTATTTATACTCAGGTATGTAAGCCTGAAATCCTCAACAGCACTGTGTATTTATCTTGGCTATCATGATTGGCAGAAAATGGTCATCTGTTCAAATTTATATTAATATGATTAGTAGTGAGGTGGAACATTTTTTACATTTATAAGCCATTTATACTGCTTCTATTAACTGTTCATATCCTCTATCATATTTCCATTTCTTTCCTATTAACAGAACAGAATTTAGGATTTAAGACACTGAGTAGAAAAAAAAATAATTTAAAAAATGATAACAGTAAATGTCACCTTGTAATTAAATGAATACTTAAAAATTAATCAACTTTTAATTTACTGTCAGTTGGTTCAATGAGAATTTTAATTAACACAATAATTTTTAACTCCATTCAGCTTTTTTTAAGCTTGACTTTAAAAAATTAACTTTTGAATCCCTATATCAGGTTTCTCACTGAAGACTTGTACATTGTTGCAGTTTCCTTTATCCCAGGCCACATATCTCATGCCACATGCTCAAGCTGATTACCTCAGAGCAGCTGAAAAGGATGTGAAAAAAAAAAATTATGGGCCACAGAAATAAATTTTTAACAATAAAATTTAAAGGTAGTGAGGGAGATTTGTTTACATACAAAGGGATCTTCTAATAGGTAGTCAGCCACTGCTTATAAAACCTGTTCTGAACAGAATATTAATTTTTCTAATACAATTAAAATAAAGTGGAAGAAAGAATATGCATGGAATTCACCAAGAAGGCATGTAGTATGTGTTAATGAAGAAGTACAAAAGGATTTGGAGAATGGGAGTAAACTTTAAATAATTATCCTGAATCCAAGTTGTGTCTAAGCTGAAGTGGAACCCCAGATTTTTTGGCTTGTGTAAGTTTTGGAATTTTTCTGCTTGTACCTGTCAGGGGTCTATTTTAATACCAAGAAAACCAAATAATCAAGCTAAGTAACCGAGATGGTTCAAGCTTTCAAGGGGAAAGGATCAAAGCTGAAAACTGAAACTTGATACAACTATAATGTCTTTTCTATCAGAGAAATGACGCTTGCAGAATTCAAATTAAATTTTAGGGCTCACATCTATCACCTTCTAGGGATCGAGAAATCACAAGGAAAATCTTTCAAAAGATTGGAAGTTTTATTTTTTCGTAGAGATTTGAAAAATAAAAATGCATCTATATTCCTTTTCCAGAGATTTCTAGTTATAAACTTCCTAGATGTCTGTTTATTGCTTGGCACTGGACCATTATGTTTGAGAGTTGCTCAAACAAGAACCCTAATAGGTTTTAACAAGTCTTTTCAGAAATGATATATATTGTAATAGCTCCGGAGCAACCTAAATGGAAAAGCAAAATTAATCTGACGCTATGAAGGTGAAATCTACTCTATCATGTAGTCTGTGAGTGTAATTAATGCTGCTTTACCTTCTTTCTATGCTCAGCCCAAGAACTCTGGCAATAATTTAGTTGCATAGAAAACCTATGTTGAGCTCCATTCATTTCAGCCACACAGGATGAGAGAGATTGGCATGTTTGCACACTTCCAATCTCTCCCAAAAAAGAAGCTTTTGATACACATTTCCTCTTTGCAATTCTCATGTAATATTAGGATCTTTTCTATTTTCTAGTGAGAAAAAGAGAATTGCTCAGGAGCCTCTATGGTAGTATCTAAAAATATGGATGATAAGTTGATGGTATTTTAAGATTAATTAATGAAATAATAAGCATTTTTGGTTATTTTCCCCTATGTACAGATAAATAAAAAGAATACTTTTACCTATTCAGTGGTACTGAAATCTTATATACCACTCCTGCTTTTAATATAAAGAATTAAACATAGTTTTTGTTTGCTTCGCAGGTCAAGGTGACTTTTTTTCCTTTTTTCAAAGGCAAGAAAATCCCAACTAATACCTTAGCTTGAAAAAAAAGGGGGAGAGGGGATAGATATGAAAGATTTAGAGAAAGTAAAATGAAAAAGGTCAAAAAGATTTGAGAAGAGGCCAAGATGAGGAAGAGGAGTACTTCCGGAATAACTCTCCTATTTCTGGATTTTGTCCCTGGGTAGCTAGTGGCACCTTTCTCAAAGATAGGAGATACAGAAAGAGGAAGAGATTTGTAGGTGAGAACAAACAGCTCAGCTTTGGATATATTCTTTATGAAATATGTGTGGAATAAACAGTCTGATATGAAGGTGGAACTTGAGAGAAAGAAACAAATTTGAGAATCCTTAACACCTAAAGAGTCATTGACTTCATGGAGTTGAATGGCATCAGCTAAATAGAATGGCAGTAGTCTGCAAATCAATTTCCATTATCTCAATGGAAAATTACTATTATTTTTAATTTTAGGACCAATGAACAATCCAGTATTGAACCAAAGAATAGATTTTCTAGAATGCTTGTATTTATTCTTTACTCTCTTTTTTGTTTGTAAGTTATGACCATGCATAACCAACAGAAATTTTTTAAATTCTTAAAAGCGATAATAAGGCTGACTGCCACAATTGGGAAAATGTATTTTCTTCTTAAAGCAATCGAATGTGGTATAGATTCTCTAGTATAAAATAGAACTTTCTCTAACTAAGTAAATATGACCTTAAGTGTTGGCCACTTACACTTTTTCATGTCAGTGAAAAAAGGGACAATAGGCCAAGCTTCCTTAACAACTTAAATTACCCTACTTTATGAACCAAGATTTTTATTTTTAAGGTGTATATTTTAACACTGTTAATATTTTATTATTATCGATGATAAATTCGAGCAATACTGCAAAATTATTTTGTATTTTTTAAACACAGTGTTAAAATAGATTATTAAGGGATGACAAATTAGCCTGTAAATTTTGGAACTGTATCTTTCCATTCTAGAACATTGGACTGAGGAAAGGGTTCAAACATATACCACATAGAGAATAGGGGAAAAGTGATTTGGAATATATAGGACATTTTTTCCGAAGGCTGGTAATTCACTTGTTTCTTGAACGGAAGTATATGGAAAAATATCTTCAGATGTCACAACTCTGTGATTCTATTATCTTTCTTGAGGACAGTGAGAATGATGTTTTCAAAACTACTTCTGTATCTTTTATCAAATCATTGAAAATATACAGCAGAAGGAAATAATTGGCTATATAAATAACAAAAGCATAACATTTATATAGAGACAAAACCCAATCTTGCATATATAGAACAAATCTAAAAGCAAAATGAGAATTTGGGAGCATCACCAAGTTCCCCACGGAGTACAGATTTAAAAAAATAAATAAATAGTAAAACCTACCATCTTCTATTTTACTGGGTTATAATTTATCTTCTTGCAATCCATACATCCCCCAAACATAGTAAAGTCAAATGATAAATTAGCATATGTTTCATACTGGCAATGTCAATAGTCCCCTTTATTTGTATTCTTGAGACCTGGAACTCAGCAGAAATGAAAAATAAGACTCTACACCTCAAAAATCACAGAATTGACAACAAAATTCAATCTCAAACTCTTAAACTCTGCCTGACTGGCTTGCAGAATAACTTCTGTGAGTATGCTACACCAGTCTGACCCCAGAGGTTCCTGCTGTGGTTCCAAGTTGAACCCTATAACCCATCTAAAGGAATGTAACAAAAAGGGAAGCCCAGCTTCTCCTCCCACCTCAGTGCTTTCTTCTAAAATATTGTCTTAACCCCTTCACTTCCTGTCTTTCTTTGGGCTTTTGACACTCTCAGCTTTCCCCCTCATTGCTTATTTCTCCTTTTCTGGCCTCTTTGCTCATTCAGTTATATAAAACAGTAATGTAATAGATCACCAAATGATGATAAGAGTTATACAAAAAAGCAATTCAGAGTGATAGGACAACTAATATTGGAGTATTTTGGAAAAGGGGTCAGGGAAGGCCTTTCTGAAAATGGAATTTGAGCAGAAGCCTGAATAAAGTGAAAAGATGACCCAAGTAAATATCAAGACAAAGGGAATATAGAAGTGCAAAGGTCCTGGCATGGTAGCAATGTGTTTGCATGTTGAGGCAAAGGGAGAAGGCTGGATTTCAGTGAATGAAGAGAAGGAGAGCAGAAAATAAGGTTCAAAAGGTAGCCAGGGGCCAGGTCATGTAGGGTTTTGTAGGAGTTTGCAGAAAGCAGAAAATAAGGTTCAAAAGGTAACCAGAGTCCAGATCACGTAGGGTTTTGTAGAGAATTTGATATTTAGCCTCTTCCTCCAATGTGTTAACTTGGTGCAGCTTCCAACATGTTTTGGTTTTGCCTCTAGCTAACTACTTTGTCTTGGGTTTCCTTGGGCAAAGCGGTGCCCTGGAGCTCTCCCCTTTCTACGGGCTGGCCTGTCAGGCTTTGGCTCTCACTCAGGAGATGTCCTCTGCAAATGTCTTTCTAGGTCTCCTACTCATTTCCTCTAATTAAACTTACTAGACTGTGTTCCTCACCCCCCTTAGAAGTAGGGAGTAAAATAAAATGAAATTACATTTTATTCCAAATTATTGTAATAGATTCTCCCATATGTGGACTGCCACCCAGTCCACCCCACTGCAACAACCCTCACATCTTTGTGGATGTGTCTAGTTCTTTTACCAGCTGGACTCAGGAGCATTTAATTTTTCATGTCTGGGTTATAATACTTTGGAATATAATGTTGCCTTTTAAACACACACCAAAACTATTCTCACTTTTTTTTTTAATTTGACATTAATCTGTTTGTCAAGAGAACATGAATTTTTAAAAAATGCTATGAACTATATTCACTTTTTGTGGAAGAGGTGCATTCCATGAAAAGGCTCTTAGGAAAAACAAAGCACAGAGCATGTTTAACACATGAAAGGGAACAACCAACATCCCCAAGTATTTACAATATTTAATATAACTTGAGAAGATAAAGTCTTCCAAAATTCTTAAAGGAAACAGCTATTACTGAGTACATCCTTCGTTGCACAGATAATTGTATAACTTATTAACCTTCCAGGAAGACTAGTTAGAACAAACTTTGCCATTGATGGTCCAAAAAGAAAGTTGATGACATTAATTGTATAGTTAGTTAGGGAATGTGACATTTAAGTACAAATTGAATAATGGCATGATCGTTAAAAGTCACTTGTGCCCTGATTTAAAAATTGAGCTGAGAAATGTCAAAACACACACACACACACACATACACACACACAAACAAGTTGTTTTTTAAATTGAGAATCCAAAACAAATGCAAGATACTCAAATAATTGTTGGTGAAACACATTAGAGCAGAATGCCCAGACTCTGGACTGGTGGACTCAAAGACACATCTTGAAGGAAGGGATCCCCTGTTCAACTGATATAATTTGCCCTATCATCTGTGAACCACTGGCTACACGCTTTTACTGGATTATGTTGAACACAGATACTCTTCAAGTACCTAGGAGAGCAGAACTCCAATGAGGTATTATTCTCCCGCAAGTATTGATGTGAACAAAGATTTACCCTTTAGTTTCTTTGTGGTTGGTTGTGTTCTCATGGGATCTTAGAGCCAAAGGGGACTTAAAATCATCTAGCTCAGGGATAATAAATAGCATACATGATGCTTCTTTTCTCTTTTTCTCTCTCCACAAGAGATATCACTACTCCATGGAATGTTCTTTCCCATGAAACATAGAATCTACCTCACAATTTCCAGGAGAACACTTAAGACAGCCAGTTCCAGGCAATTGGTATTCTAGGTAAAAATCACCTGCCACACCTGATCTAGTCCACATGTCCATTTCATAGGTAAAGAAGCAGAGGCCCAGAATTCATTCAGAGCTAAGTTAGAGATTCAGCCTACAATCTTGAAATGGAAACTATTCCTATCGAAAATAAATTGATCCATAAGAGAAGTAAGACTTTAATCTGTTTTGGGCGCCTGGGTGGCTCAGTGGGTTAAGCCGCTGCCTTCGGCTCAGGTCATGATCTCAGGGTCCTGGGATCGAGTCCCGCATCGGGCTCTCTGCTCAGCAGGGAGCCTGCTTCCTCCTCTCTCTCTCTGCCTGCCTCTCTGCCTACTTGTGATCTCTCTCTCGGT
>NC_081559.1:58665221-58721313 GCF_022355385.1 Mustela nigripes | reverse complement strand
TAGTGGGTTAAGCCGCTGCCTTCGGCTCAGGTCATGATCTCAGGGTCCTGGGATCGAGTCCCGCATCGGGCTCTCTGCTCAGCAGGGAGCCTGCTTCCTCCTCTCTCTCTCTCTGCCTGCCTCTCTGCCTACTTGTGATCTCTCTCTCTGTCAAATAAATAAATAAATAAAATCTTTAAAAAAAAAAAAAGACTTTAATCTGTTTTGCCTTATATTGGCGTTCCTAAACCAAACCGTAAACAAAGACTCACTTGCTTACCATTTTTACTCTATACAGAAGTATTGGAGCATTTAGGGAGTTGTTACTGAAATCAGTTCTTTTCATATGAATCAACTAAAATTTTCCTAAATACTGGGCAGCATGCTCCTTATCTTGCAATAACAAACAAACAAATAAAAAGCAGTATACCTAGCAGAGGCAAAAATCTTCCACCCTCAAATTATCTGGTTTGTTCATGAAATAATGTCAAAGCAGGGTGCCTTAAGTTGTGAGGTGCCCTGGAGGAAGATGCCACTTTCCTGTATCTGCTTGGTCTTATTTAACTCAGTGAGATATCTTTTTTTTTTTTTTTTAAGATTTTATTTATTTATTTGACAGACAGAGATCACAAATAGGCAGAGAGGCAGGCAGAGAGAGTGGAAGAAGCAGGCTTCCCGCCAAGCAGAAAGCCCCATGCAGGGCTTGATCCCAGGACCCTGGGATCATGATCTGAGCCAAAGGCAGAAACTTTAACCCACGGTGCCATCCAGGTGCCCCCTCAGTGAGGTTTCTATGGTCTTTCTCTGAGGCTCAGTGTGGAAAATGAAGCAACCACCAGAATTTAAAAATAACGTAATGTAGAACCACTGCCCCCAAGCCCAGAACAGATGATATTCTGCAGAGAGCAGTCCTGGGTGCATTTAACATCTCTGTGTGTGATTGATTACAAGCTGGAGAGTATTCATTAAAATTGCCAAGTACATCATATCATCAGGATGGGTTAGCACCTTGGAAGACAGGATTAGAATTAAAAATGACCTTGACAGTTAGAAAAATGATTACAAGCAAATGAAATTGAGTTTCCTAGAATCAACTGTGTAGCAACGCACTTAGTAAAGAGACCATAGACTACACAAATTCAAGTTTGAAGTGGGTGAGTTGAGCAAATACTAGTAGTTGCTTAGTGAGCTGTACTTTGGTCAGCATTGTTTTGCCAAATTAGAAATGTAGCCTAATTCCAGATTGTATAATTTTAAAAAGCAGATTAATATATACTTCATATAATGTATCATCTACTATTTGATTAAGTGTGGTATATAATTTTGTTAATGAAATAATGAAAATGTCAGTTAATCATTAAGTTATCACTTTAGAATTAATTTATGAGGTATATCAATGAAGAAACTCTTGGAAACCTTGGGGAAGAATCAGAAACCTAGGATGGAAATAATTATAAGGGAAGTAGAAAAAGTTAGGAAATGTTAATAAAAGGACTTAGAGAAGTTAAGAGTACAAGGCTGGCCAACATTTAAAGAGAAATGAAGAGACAGTATGTTAAATAACTTCATAGGAATCTAGGTCATAAATAAAGACAAAAGATCTTGAATGTTATAAACTTTGATTTGATTTTATTTGATTTGGGAACATTATTTCATAGAGGTAGTGTTGATGTAAGCTGTTAACAGCTTTGCCTAGTCCAACAATGCAAAAAAATTTAGGATTCTGTGATCTTGCAAAGGAGAATATTTATGTGAAGTATTGATTGCTTTCCTTGAAGAAATGCTAATTTATGATAACCATTTGAGTCATATAACCTTTCATGATAACTGATTACAAAGTCATTGTTTCAGCTATTGAGAAGTTATAAAATTCCCTCAAAACCTTTTTATAAAATATTTAATATTAATTTCATATAGAAAATCACAAAGAGATGGGACATTTCTTAGGAATGCTGATACCACATAATATCTCTATTGTGTAATGCAGGAGAAAAATGGTGTGAGATCCTTTGTCTTCTATGAAATTCTGAGGCTAGAGTTTGACCTAGTCGCATTAATCATTTTATTTGGCAAAATTGATGTAACAACATCTTTAATAATTATAAACAATTGAAGGGATAGTCACACAGTACTTGTCAGTGTGCAGTGACTTTTTTTTTAGTTAACCAAATCACTCACTAAAGGAACTTTTAAATTGGTTTAAGTGCACTTAAAATATGTAGTCAATATGGTGATTTATAATGCAAAATGTCACTTTTTTTTGCAACATTCCACCTCTGTTGTTATATCCTTAACTTATAAACAAAGAAAAGTGTATGGCAAGTTCCATGTGAACCTCACAGGTGTTCTAAAGGAACTTTCCAAAGTATCTTCAGCATACAGCTAGATTCTGCACAGTTTAACTTGTGTGCACAGTATCGATTCCAGCAGCTCCTTCTTTACCATGAAAGAAATGTTGGTATCTGTAGTATCAGCTGTGTGCAAGTCCTGGGAGTAAGAAGAGAGAAAGAGTAGAAGAATGAGCACTGGTACAGGGTAAATAAACAGGCTAAAGATTGGCTAGAAATTCTGAGACCTAAGGGTCGGAAGGTTCTCCGGGAAATAGTGCACAGAGTGCTAACTTAGATTTTGAAATTTACATATCTGATTCAATGGCTATCCAAACACGTTCCTATTTCTGATAGCTGGAAAAGGGTTGCTTTTCCAAATGTTCATTTGGTATGGCTACCTTCTCTTTCTCTTTCTCTCATCTCAATATCCACCCCCAATAAGAAACTTTGCTTTGGTTGATGAAAAATGGTGTATAACAGAGAGAGACAGAGACATGGAGACAGAGAGAGAGGTTGACAAAGACTAAACATAGCTGAAGGAATTTCATGGAGCCTGTGGTTCCAAAAGGAGTATTCACCGGTTATAAATTAGCATGTCTATTAGATAAGCTAGAAATATTCTAAAAGGTAGCGAGAGGGATATGCTCCCCCCACCCCAAATTCTCAAAGACTTTGCTAAATTACAAGTCTTATTTGGAATATGATGTGCTGAATGTATCCTATGCAATCAGAGAAAACTGTCATTAGATGAAAGAAGACCTGGTCCCAAAAGGTCATGGAAGACAAGACTTCATGTTCAAAATGATGCTACCAAGACCATAGTTCTCAATTCATTTTTTATATGTAAGATTAGCCAATCAAGTGCAAGTGCAAGACAGGAAAGATAAAACTAAAATGATCATATGCAACATTTGAATGAAAGGGTGCAGTGCTTGTTCATGGATATATTGACTCAAAAAATACATAAATTGATCTGTTTTGAAGACATTTTGATTCAACTACCTGTCTTTGGTTATGAGAGTGAATCTTTGACAAGTATTATTAGAAACAAAATTGTAGAGAAATCATCTTCATTATCATTTAGAAGTAAAAACTCTGCAAACTGAGAAATGTCAAATAGACACACAGCCCTATTGTTGTTGTTATTAGTTATCAAGGCTGACGATTTGGCCTGAAAGCAGGAAAAAAGAGATGGAAAATAATATTATCACAGATGAGAAGTGGCAATTCTCATCCCTGCCCAACCTTCTCCCAACAACCAAAGAATAATAGTGAAGATGGCATTTTAGAATTAAATAGGGTGCCTTTTCTGGAAACAAACAAACAAAAATTTGCTACCAATGTTATATTGGATCAAATTTTTTGAAATTAGCCTAGACTAGACTAAGATTGAATACACTGCAGTGGGCATTTGGGAATGTTTTATATCACTACTCTTGAAGTGAGTCATCTTTCCCACAATACAGAATACCTGTCAATTCTGTCTGCTTACATTATTATCCCCATTACACAAAAAAGAAAAAAAAATGAAGCTATTTGTTGAAGCAAAGCAAATTCTTAAATATAGTTTCCATTACTTGTGCCAAAGATCAGCAAATTAAGGTCCATGGTCCAAATCCAGTTCTCAGCCTATTTTTTACATGGCCCTGAAACTAAGAATGAGTTTTACATTTTTAAAGGATTATTTAAAAAATATGCAGTGACAGAGAACTTATGTGACCCACAAAGCCTAAAATATTTTCTATCCAGCCCTTTAAAAGGCCATGAGTAATATACAGGCACACCTCCTTTTATTGTGCTTTATAGATAACATGGTTTCTTACACACTGAACCCTAGCATTGAGCAGGTCTGTCGGTGTCACTTTTTTTTCCAAATAGCATTTCCCCTTTCCTGTCTATGTGTCACATTTTGATAATTCTTGCAATATTATAAACTTTTTCATTATTATTATATTTGTTATGGTTATCTATGATCAGTGATCTTTGATGTTACTATTGTGAATTTGGTGGCACCACGAGCCATGCCTATATAAGATGCCAAACTTAATCAATAAATGTGTGTCTTCTGACTGCTCTACTGACCAACAATTCCCTCTCCTCAGTCTTCCATATTCCTTGAGATACAACATGACTTCTAAGTGTTCAAATGAGAGAAAGAGTCACATGTCCCTCACTTTAAATCAAAAGCTAGGAATTTTTAATTTAGTGAGGAAGGCATGTTGAAAACCACGATAGGCTGCCAGCTAGAATTCTTGTACCCAACAGTCAAGATATGAATAGAAAAGAAAAAATTTTAAAGGAAATTAAAAAATGCTACTTCCAATGAACACACAAATGGTGAAAAGTGAAAGAGTGCTATTGCTGATATGGAGAAACTTTAGTGGTGTAAATACAAGATCAAACCAACCACAACATTCTCGTAGGCCAAAACCTACAAGGTCCCAAGTCCATTCACTTATCTGAAGGCTGAGAGACGAGAATAAGCTGCAGAAAGAAGTTCAAAGCTTGCAGAGCCTGGTTCTTGAGGTTTAAGTGAAGAAACCATCTCTGTAACATCAAAATGCAAGGGGAAGCATCAGGTGTTGATAGAGAAGCTGCAGCAAGTGATCCAGGAGATCTAGCTGAGATCATTAAAGAAGGCGGCTACACTAAATAACAGATTTTCAATACAGACAAATCAACCTTCTATGGGAAAAAGATGCCATCTAGGACTTTCATAGCTAGAGAGGAGAAGTCAAGACCTGGCTTCAAAGCTTCAAGGGACAGGCTGACTCTATTGTTAGGGGCTAATGCAGCTGGTAACTTTCAGATGAAGCCAATGCTCATGTACCATTCAGAAAATCCTAGCACCCTTAAGGATACACTAAATCTCTTCTGCCCATGCCCTATAAATGGAACAACAAAGTCTGATTACAACATATCTGTTTACTGCATGATTTATTGACTATTTTAAGCCCATTGTTGAGACCTACTGTTCAGGAAAAAAAGATTCCTTTCAAAATACTATTGGTTATTGACAATGCATTTGGTCACCCAAGAGCTCTGATGATATACAATGACATTAAGGTTGTTTTCATGCCTGCAACAAAATATTCATTCTTCAGCCCAAGGATCAAGCAGTTATTTCAACTTTCAAGTCTTGTCATTTAAGAAGTACAGGGCACCTGGGTGGCTCAGTGAGTTAAGCCTCTGCCTTTGGCTCAGGTCATGGTCACAGGGTCCTGGGATCGAGCCCAACGTCAGGTTGTCTGCTCAGCAAGGAGCCTGCTTCCCCCTCTCTCTCTGCCTGCCTCTCTGCCTACTTGTGATCTCTGTCTGTCAAATACATAAATAATTTTTTTTTAAAAGAGTACATTTTGTGGGATGCCTGGGTGGCTCAGTTGGGGAAACAATAACCTTTGGTTCAGGTCATGATCCCAGAGTCCTGGAATTGAGTCCCACATTGTGCTCCTTACTCAGCTGGGAGTTTGCTTCTCCCTCTGACTGCTGCTCTCCCTGCTTATACTTTCTGTCTTTCTGGAAAATAAATAAAATCTTTTAAAAAGTACATTTTTTAAGGCTATAGCTGCCTCAGACAGTGATTCCTCTGCTGAATCTGGGCAAAGTAAACTGAAACCTTCTGGAAAGGATTCATCATTCTAGATGCCATTAAGAATACTCGTGATTCAGGGGAAAAGGCCAACATAGCAACATTAACAGGAGTTTGGAAGAAGCTAATTCCAACCCTTATGGATGACTTGGAGGGTTTAAGACTTCAGTGGAGGAAGTAACTGCAGATGTGGTGGAAACAGCAAAAGAACTCAAATTGGAAGTGGAGCTTGGAGACGTGACTGAAGTGCTTCAATGTCATGATCAAATTTTAATAGATGAGGAGTTATCTCTTAACACTGAGCAGAGAAAGTGATTTCTACTCCTAGTGAAGATATTGACAAGATTGTTGAAATGACCACAAATGATTTAGAATACAACATTAACTTAATTGATAGAACAGCTTCAGGTTTTGAGATGATTAACTCCAATTTTGAAAGAAGTTCTATTGTGGGTAAAATGCTATCAAATAACAACATAGGCTATCAGAGAAATCAATTGTTGAAGGAAGAGTCAATCAATGCAACAAACTCCTTGTTTTCTTATTTTAAGAAATTGCCACAGACACTCCAAACCTTAGCAACCACCACCCTGACCAGTCTGCAGCCATCAACATCAAGGCAAAAAAGTCCACCAGCAAAAAGTTTGATTCACTGAAAGTCAGATGATGGTTAGTATTTTATCAATACAGAATTTTTAAATTAAGGTATGCACATTATATTCTATAGTATCATGTAAACATAACTTTTATATACACTGGAAAACCAAAAAGCTCATTTGACTCACTTTACTGTGATTTTCTCTTTATTGCAGTGGTCTGGAACTGAACCCACTATATCTCTACAGCATGCCTGTAGTTCCTTTAAATGTAACATAAATGGTTGATTTTTAGCAAATTAAAGGATTTGGATAAAAATGTAATGCTTCTATTTAAACCTAGAAAGTAGAAGTAGGATGCAGACACTCATTTCATTTGCAAAATGCTATCATAACTTCTAATGTAGAATTAGTTGATGACATGTCAAAGATATGTCAATATTTTGATATCAAGAAGAAAGATGCTATTTGTAAACTTGGCCGGCTCTACAGAAGATAAATAAATTGATAAGGCAAACCTTTGCCAGTATAGTCAAAAAATAAGAGTCATAAAAGAAAAGCCAGATAGATAGATATAGAGATAGATATAGATGTATATACTTTATAAACACCATTATACACTGATACACAAAGAGAGTAGTGTTAAATTCTTGAGTAAGTAGACTCTGAGGGTCGCTACAGGGAGAGATTGTAGGCATTACCTGTAGTCAGTTTTTGCAACTTTCTGCAGATCTGACCCTATTGAGCCACATCACCTAAGTCCTAACACTTTTCCTGCTATTAAATTTCTAAGCCTGCCCATAACCCTCAACCAAGAGTCTATTTTCCCAAAGCACTCCAGGTTTTATGGGAAGAAGAGCCATGGAGAGGATTTAATAAAACTAACTAGTAGGCTCACAGTTTTTCCGTTGCCCTCCACCCCACCCCAACCCCCACATGCCTGGGGACTGTCATTTACTAGGCTGGACTCTGATACTTAACAATGTCCTCCCTGCCTCTGACGGCTTCCTCCTCTTTCCTTGCCAATGTACTTAGAAATGCCTCAGCCTCCTTGCCTTAATATAACTCTAGTGCTGATTACAGATGGTGGGTGAAACCTTTGTCTATCAGGATACTAGGAATAGATCAGGAAACTCAGCACAACTCAGCACAACTCTGAATTAAGTAACCTTTCAGCTGTGGGAAACTTGAATCACCCTACCAACCTTGCATACTATTCTTAACTGTTTCTTTGTCAGTGTTTTTGTTAAATGGAAAAGGAAGGATAGGACTGCTCTCTCTCTCAGTCTCTCTTTTTCTCTCAGTCTCTCTCTCTCAATCCCTCCCCCCTCTCTCTTTCTCAGCCTCTCTCTTTTCCTCAATCTCCCTCTCTCCGTTTTTCTCCCTGTTAATCTAGTAAAGAAAAAAGAAAAAGTGTACTGAAATCCATTGATTTTGCATAGGACTTTCACCATTACCCCATCATTTACAAGTCTTTTAATGAGTTTCTCAGAAAGTTGGCTGGTTATATGTACCCGGCTGCCTTAGAATCCTGGAACTAGGTAGGAGTGTAATATGTGAGAGGAAAAGAAAGGATGTGAACAGGAATAACATGTATGTTGATTCTTAGTTAAATGGAAAAGAAACTATTAACAATGAGTGTTTACATTTCAAAAATTAAAATTCTTCACTACTTCTGTAATATGAAAAAAATGGTGAGGCCACAATTAAGGGTAAAAAAAATCTTAATGATTTTATGTGACAAGGACACAGAGACACGCCAAAACTATGAGACATAAGTCATTTGATGACTCATGGGCAGTTGTCCAGCCACTTATCAGAGCAGCATGAAGGCTAGTTAGTGGCAGCACTATGAAGACTGGCAATTTTTTTTTTTTTTTTATGCCATGCATGGTTTCTCTTTGCTTTTTATGTCTTCCACAAAATATATGTAGCTGTTTAGTTCGAGAGGAAAAAAATCTCTTCTGTAAAGATTGAATTCTGAAATAGAAAGTTAGAAGTGATCAGAGGTTATTCATTTGTTTTAATAAATAATTACTGAGCTCTTGTTATATGCCTGTAACATCCCAGATAAAGTTAGAAGGTTTATAGAGACACACAGGATGGAAGATCCTTGTCCTGTTGCATCCATATCCTGGTGTAAGAATACAAATTGGAAAATAACAATACAAATAAAGGAAATGTATAATTTCAGATAATGTGATGTAGCTAATAAATTGGGTGATGTATAAACAAAATAACCTTGCTGGGCGAGGTAGATGGGTTGTGCAAGAAAGATCTTCCTGAGAAGATGATAGTCTGAGCCCTGTAGGTGGGAATGGAACCAGCCATTGGATGACGAGCTGGGGGAAATGTAGTCAAAAGAGATGGACCAGCACATGTTCGCGGGTGGGAGTTGGGATTGGGCATGTTCTAGCAACAACAAATTTATTGATACTGAAATAATGAATGGGGACGGGGGGGGGGGGCAGAGATGAGGCCAGATGGTAAGCAAAGACCAGATGGTGGTTCTTATAGGCTGGGCCTGAGAGTTGGAATTTGATTATTGGTTTATTGGGAAACCATTGAAGGGCTTTAACAATGTGCTGTGGTTTCCACATTTTAAAAATCACTATGGCAAATGTGTGAGGAAGGTGGGTGTTAGGGAGGGGAAGAGTAGAAGTGGGACTATTACAGTCATCCAAGCTAAAGAGTAATAGTAATGATAATGGAGATCAATGGATGGATTTAGTATACATATTTTTAAATATAACCTAGAAAATGGGGTATTGATGGATTAGACAGATAATTTTGTGCTGACAGTTTGGATGCTAGAGAGTGTTTGCCTTGAGCACCAGGAAGACTAAAGAGTACAGCTTTCCCTTTGTCTTCCTTTGCTGTTTTTCTGCATGTAGGTCCTGTGATCTGCTTCTCTGTCACCTTCTGGTCCGAGTGAGATTAGGCATTAATCCATCAACATGCCCATGACTCTAGTCTATTACCTGTGTTAGAGCTCAAATATGAATCTCAAAGGCGTTTTCTGTGTTTGTCAATCCAGTTGCAGTTTTTAAAATATTTACCCTGACTCTCTGCTGTGCTCAACTTCAGCACTCGCCAGAACGTCTGGAGGTGAAGGGCTCCACTACTCCAATGGACTAGGGTAAATGCCTAGAACAAGATGTCTTTTATCCAGCTATGCTATGGTTGGGAACTTTTGAAATCTCTTTGATTTAGGTGGGACAAAGCGATCTTCAAGTATATTTCTACATGGAACAGTCTAAAAGTCAATTTTTCTCCAGTTGCCCCCATGTTCCATAGTTGAAGATCTCCTTTTCCTGTTCTACTCCCAGCTCCATTCAGAGCTACCTCGTTAGTGCCCATCCAGGGTTTTACCACTTAACTAAGGCCTTCTGCATTGAATAAGCTAATCTAGCTTTCCACATCACATGCGTGTTTTTCCTCTTTACTTTGCGTTTTATTTCCCACCATTCATTCTTGGTGTATTAGTTCTTGATTTAATGTACAAATACTTTAACAACAACCTAAAGCACATTTAATGGATGAATGTGTGTGCTCGTGGAAGTGCCCCAGCTCAATAATAGAGGTAATAGCAGTAATGATACTTTATACATTATCCTTACTTTTCAAAAGCCACCCTAATTTGAAACCTGTGAATTTAGTTTCTTATGGTAAATTCATGGTTTTAAAACTTATTTCTTCCGTGGAATTGTTCCTCAGGTAGACTTCTTTGTGGAGCCCCAACCCCCGCTATGTAAACTAGGTGAGAGGAGAGCTAGCTGCTCTGCTAGAAGAGGAAGATGAACTACCTCTTCTGCCTTGTCTGTGTGCCCTGTAATTATGCTCAAGACATTTATTCATATGAAATCTTGTGCTCTGCAAAATGCAATCTGAGCATCAGTGCTAAAAAATTATTTTGGATCTGTTTCTTTAAAATGTCATATTTGGGACCTTTCCTACATGTTCTATTTGTTATGACATAATTCGCTAGTGTTGCTAATGAATTACACACACACACACACACACACACACACACACACACACACACTCCCCTTAATCCTCGGATCATGGTAATGTATCCAAACTATCAAGAAGAATATTCTATTCTCTGCTCTGTGATAAACATTGAAGAGATAATCTTTGTCAGAAGTAGAGTCATATTTAATAAATAAGGAGGTCAGATTTCTGGGCCCTTCCCACCACTTCCGTGATTCATACAGTTTATGGCTTCCTTTGGGAATCTTTTGATCCAGAAAGTTTATGGGTGACATGGCCACATTACCATTCTCCACCCAGAATTCCTGTTTCATTTACTTTTTTATCAACCTTGTGAGGTAAACAGAGATGAAATATTTAGTACAGGTTGAAACATGAAGAACTTAGACCACTTTTAGTGAACCATATTAACTCTGCAGATGATCTACTCATGAGATTGTGACTGGGGTTGTACAGGGTGTCAGACCTGTGTCCTGGTATACAAGATTTACTCCTGACTATAGTAATCCAGGTTTAGGATTACACGTGCCATTGACCACATGGAGTGAGAGGCAGGAGAATAAACAGGTTAAATGACAATGTAATATGATTGTAGGGGAAATGAATCTAGACATAACAAATAGTGGATTAAGAGAGTCAACTTTGACTTTAACAAGAGGTTTATAAACTTATTATACATATCCCAATCTGATAAACACCCAGTTTCCATTTTGGTGGGGGTGTATGGAAAAGACCCTAGTAATAATCATATATTAAATAGTTAATTAATAAATTAATATTAATGAGTTCATAAACATTAGATCTTCTTCAGATTCAATATGATAATGAAACTGCCCAGGATCTGTGTTAAACAAGTTACTTATCTGGTGAATAAACCATAAAAATATAATCATTTTTTAAGAAAAAATAACTAAATTTAGATTTGTGCTAGTTCTTAATTTTTCTTTCAAAAGTCATTTATCATAATTTGGACAATATTCAGAGGTAAGGTTCAGAATTGAGTTGTTATTACTGATTCTTCTGTTCATATGCTCCAGTGTGTAGTTGTCTACACTCGGCGGTCTTTTAATAGCTCGTACAGTGCAGGAACAGTGGGAGGAAGAAGGGATAGTTTACCAATGGCACCATTGTTGTTATTCCATAGTATGACTGGTTTTCTTATCTTGGCAGCAATTACAGATGTATAGCTGCTTCCTGGGAAAGGAAGTATATCAGCAGAAGTTCTATGTACCTCGGTTGTGCTATCTTGTATTGTTACATATACTGGCTCATCTTGTGTTCTCAGGGTGTGAAAAAGCCTAAAGACATAGTTAAATGACTTTGCCTCTAATAGATACTAAGGCAAGGTCAATAAAAAGTAACCTATACTGTGGGAAGAAGCAAATGTTTGAATATTCCATAGATGCAATCATTCACTACAAAAGTGCAAAAAAGGATATTCTTTTTTATTTGCAATTTATCATCATATTTATCAACATACATGCTAATATTTTCTCTGGACAAAGCTGATACAAGGAAACTATACCAAAACAGACTCATATGAACACAGAGAGGATATGGGTGACACAACATACATGTGTCTACAACTAAAAATAAAAGTGTTTTTTTGTTGCTGCTTCTGTTTGTTTTTAACAGTATATTAAAAATGTATATTTTGGGGCACCTGGGTGGCTCAGTGGGTTAAAGCCTCTGCCTTCAGCTCAGGTCATGATCCCAAGGTCCTGGGATCGAGCCGCACATTGGGCTCTCTGCTCAGCAGGGAGCCTGCTTTCTCCCCACTCTCTCTGCCTGCCTCTCTGCCTACTTGTGATCTCTGTCTGTCAAATAAATAAATAAAATCTTTAAAAAAAATAAAAATGTATATTTAAAAATCTTATATTTAATTCTAATGCTCAAGGACAAAGATTTCACAATAAAGGTGATGTTAAAAACAATCTCTTAGCTAATTGAATTTAAATTAAAAATTTTTTTAAGTGTAAAAAAAAGTCTTGGCAATTTTTTACATGGGTTATCTATTACTTCTTTCACGTGAACCTTGTGATACTTCAGGAAGCTGTGAGTGCGTGTCATAAAGATTGGAGGAGTTAAATATATATAAGTAAAGGAAACCTTATTACCCAGTATTTTAAAAGTTTTGTTTGGGTTTTACATCTCTGTGACAGTTTCCCAGGAAAAAAAAAAAAAAAGGTAGCTGGACCTTAAATACCTCTCAACTAAAAAACTGATGTAGTCAAAATGTTGGGTAAAACCCATACAAATTTCCCTAATGGAACAGGCAGATCACTTATAAATATGAGGTAAATAGCATAATAATTAAGCAGAAAATTAAACACATGAATTACAGGCAAAAATTACAGTTGCACCATGCCAGTATTGACACCCATTAGTAACATTTAGGCAGTAATTTGAGATGGAAGAGCACGAACTCTTCCTTCCATAGGGGGAAAAGTGTATGTGTACTTTATGAGTTCATGTTTAAATTAGACATGCAATCTTGACTAAATGTGGTTGTGATGATGATGAAAGTGTGCTGAAGTACATGTAGTAGAGATGTAGAGATGACTGAAGAAATGAAATTGATACAAATTCTTCTTATTTTTATTTAATGATGTGGTAACAATTACTTGTACTAAAATATATATATATGTATCTAAATATATATATATATATATATATATGTATTTCTAATTTCAAATTAACTTTCAACTTTCATATTTATTTCAAAATGCCACTTCTACTTCTAGGGGGATAACGTAAACAGAGAAGAAGCCACTATGATTACATCAGTTATTTACTTTACCAGATATTTAGGCATTTCAAACTATTTCAAATTAGGCGGCTTAAAGGAAACACCATTTATTCACTTATAATAGCAATCTCTGGAGAGAGCTCAAAATCATCATGTTGAACAAAAGAATCCAGAGTATATACCTTATTATCCCATCTAGATGAAATTCAAGATATCATGTTGCATATAACAGGTATGTTCCTTTTGATTGCTGAGTAGTATTTCTTTGTATGAACATACCACCATATGTTTATCCATTCATCTGCTGATGAACATTAGTCTTGTTCTCAGATTTTGGCTATTTTGGCTATTATAAATAAAGTTACTATGAACATTCTTGCACAAAAACTGATATAAACATTCTTATACAAGTCTTTTTTTTTTTTTTTCTGGACATATATATTCATTTATCTTGGGTAAATTTTTAGGAGTGGAATTACGGGGTCATAGGTACATATGTATTTCATGTAGCAAAAATGTTGACATCAATTTTTGAGACATTACATATCCAAACTGAGAAAAACAAATGTGAAACCAAGGAAGTCCTGTGCCCTTTCTTTAGACTCCTTTCAATGCTACTAGTACACACCCTATCTGAGATTAGAAGAGAGAAAGCCATGACAGAATGTTCATTCAATAATTCAATTGTTATTATTCAATCAATTAGTCAATCAGCACGTTCACTAAAAAATATTATTGAACACCTACTATGGTGAACATCAGACTATTAATCATTAAGTGAAACACCATTTATTCACTCTGAAATTTGGGCTTAACTCAGCCAGCCAAATTTTTGGCTGGACTCACAGAGTTACAGTCATCAGATCAATTGACAGGACAGGACATCTTGGATGGCTCCAAGTTTGAGGCCTAACAGGCCAGAAGCCTCATTGGGGATGACTGGGCCTTTCTCCTCTTATGGGCCCCCTGCCACCTTCAGGGTCGGGTGCTCTCAAAATACCCAAAGGGAACAACAGAAGCTTGATGGCCTTTTGAAGGCAAGTTTCAGGCTCAGGCCAGCTTTGAGGGGTGAGGAAAGATACCCCACTCCTTGATGGGCAGAGCAGGGAAGTCACTTTGCAAATGGGCATGCAGATAAGGACAGAAGGAATTTATGGCCATAGTTTGCAATCTCCTACATGAACAAATTAAAAAAGGAATAATACTTAGATGAAATTACAGTAATCAAACTGTGAATACATAGGAAAAAGATCCTGAAAACTTAATATTTAATTTGAAAATAAAAGTTTTTCTTGCGTAAAAATCTATTTTTAAACCATTCCAAGATTCTATATTAGCCTTCTGGGGCTTTATGAATTCACACGTTTGCTACATTTTTGCTGTAATACATGTAGTTCCATTCTTTTGAAGATGTATAAATAAGACTTGTTGACAAGTCAATACAAACACAAATTTGCTTTATACTAACTTGCTTTATACTAATCTAACAGTGTCTTTGAAAGTCTTGCTCTAAGTTTGGGTCAGAAAGACATGGCACAGAAAATTGTTCATTATTTAATCTTTCATCCTGTTCTGTCTTTTTATTTAATCATTTATCCAGTTGTGTACATTTATATTAGAGACTATTATTCAGTTATAGATTAGAGGATATTTTAGAAATGCTTTATTAATTATTATCAAAAGATTAAGTTAATTTTAATTTTCTTCCAAAAACTAAGAATTATTAGAATAAAAAATCTAGACATGAACCCAAATTTGCAAAAAGTGGGTTTATATATATTATATTACATTTTTAAAGATTGTATGTGTTTCATTTTAATGCATCTTATTAATCAAAGACAGTTACTCAACTGATACTTTATGCAAAGAAATTCGCTAACCATGGGGCAGGAGTGAGGCTGAGATATAACGATGAAGGTCACAACACATCTCTTTCTGCAAAGCACTTTCACAGATATCCATGTTCTCAGTAAATCCTACAATGATAAGTGAGACAGCTAGAGCCCTTGTTTAACAGATCAAGCAACAGGTGATCAATTAGGGAAAGTGAATTGCCCAGAGCTAAACGAAAAACTAAAATGGGATAGAATTTGTGCAAAACTGCAGTCTTGCGATCATCTTATTGCCTCTTTCTTTTTATGTGGAGCAAATCAGAAACATAATTGGTGGGAAAAACTTTATGTTGCCGTAACATCTACTAGTCAGTTCATGAACACTGCAAAATGCAGAGGCTTGATATAACACTATGTCACCTTGAGATCTAGATTCCTCATTTATATAGGTTTCCCATGAGGCAATGTATTTAAAGACCAAAGGATAAGTTCTAACACATGGTAGCTTCTTAAATACCTCGACTTCCAATTTCAATAGCTCCAGGATTTAGAACACAAGACACATAGGTTTGTGACAAGCTCCCTTTGGCTAAACCACTTTAGGTGGTAACTATATTTCAAATATATTAGATCTTCATTCATTTCTCAACCTCGGGTCTGAGGCTCTTGTGACTCACTTGTTTAAACATCTGCCATCTGCCTTCAGCTCAGGTCTCTGGGTCCTGGAACCAAGCCCTGTGCTGAGCTCCCTGTTAGGTGGGAAGCCTGCTTCTCTCTCTCCCTTTGCAGCTGCCTCTGCTTGTGCTCTCTCTCTCTCTCTCTCAAATATATACATAAATAAAATCTTAAAAATAAAACAAAGTTCAAGAGCATATTCTTGGGGATTAGCAAATGTTCAAGAATTATTTTAACCATACTGAAATTGCTAATAAAAAAACCAATGGAGATGGACTTAATACCTATGTAATATTTCTATGAAAACCAAAAGATTTCACACTGTGCTGTGTGAAAGGTTTTACAGAATGTAAAATAAATTATCACATAGTATACTGTAGTAGAGGCCATTTGACTTATACCCATAATTATAAATGTAATAAGTTTTGAAAAAAAAAAAAAGAGTAATGCATTTGACTCATTTGGTAGCCAACTTGACCTGTATGGACATGAGGCCGTTTGTAGTTTTTATTTATTTTACTGTGAATATGTATGCATTTATATATTATGATGAAAAGATATTAGTATGCTTGATATTTGGGTACTTCCCCTTTTCGAAAATCTGAAAAATTTTGAATTCTGATAAGGACCTTGCCCCGATGGTTTCAAAGGACAGGTTGCAGATCTATACAGGTATGATACTGCAAAGGTTCTGTATCAGATGGGAAGCATACTATTTTTTTTTATTTTTAATGACAGCTTTATTGACTCATTAGTGTCCTATTCTTTTTTTTTTTAATTTTATTTATTTATTTGACAGACAGAGATCACAAGTAGGCAGAGAGGCAGGCAGAGAGAGAGGAGGAAGCAGACTCCCTGCTGAGCAGAGAGCCCGACGTGAGGCTCGATCCCAGAACCCTGGAATCATAACCTGAGCTGAAGGCAGAGGCTTTAACCCACTGAGCCACCCAGGTGCCCCAACCTAGTGTTCTATTCTTATTGCTGGTGTTGTTCCAGCCAAACAAGACCAGCCATCATATTACATTACTGGTATTTGTTTCGATTACATTGTTTTTGTTGTTCTATGTGTTTTACTTGTAAATATATTTTAGCTGTAAATGTGTTAAGAGCTGTGGACATTTAAAATTAATTTTGAATTTTATGGCTTCATATGTTTTCCAAACTGTTATAATAAAATTATTTTAGATCTACTGGAAAGTTCACAAGATTTTTTTTTCTTTGCTTATTTAAAAACAAGTATATTAGTCATAGTTGAGAAACTTGGTTTAACATTATACTTAATAACTAGATCAAGTATAACAAGATGATAGTTTAGAGTGAGTGACTTTTAACCTTTTTAAGCTTTATGCTAACAAAATTATTCTGAGGAAAATGTAGCTATGTCCTAAAATATGACTGTGTTATTTTGCTGTGTTCAGAAAAAATAGTTTTTACTACTTGTAACATGTTATGAAAGTATATCTAAATTTCTTTCCTCACAGAAAGCATGATGAAAATCCCAGCCTCTTTACTATAAGAAATTTATATTCTTTTTTCATCAAACAAATACTCAGCCTGTCTTTGCTGCTAACCATCTGGTCACCTACCTGAAGCATCTATAGATTCTGGGAAATGAAAATTTCTCTAAATATATAGTAACTAATTATAAGCAATTTATAGCTATTAGTCAGTCAGATTTATTTAAATAGTTAGGTTGCTTTAAAACTTCAAAACTACAATCAGGGATGCAATTTTGAGATTTAGCATTTGCCACAGAAGTTGTCTCCATTGTCCATGCCAAAAATAGATAATAAATATCTCACTCTTAAGCAACTAAAATGTAACATTTAAAATGCTTCTCGGTGTGGGAAGATTTATGAGCAAGTAATTATAGCAAACTCTCATTGAGTTTGTTGGTTTTACTTTCTCAGCGCAGGTGTCACCTAATCTCATCCAAGACAATGATCATAGAACAATGTCACTCACTCTCTTTGATCTGAGGAAGAATATGAGGTTTGGAGAGGCCTCACATGTCAGGTTGGCTGAGCTGTATCTAAGCCAGGACCCCTCATTCTGGGTCCAGTATAACAGTTTTTGTCATCATTTGGAATGCTATACTCGAAATTCAAGAAGGAAATGATAGTATCTGTCCCCAGAGCATGCACACCGATGGCCTCAAGGCTGCCAAGGCAGTTGTGGGGCCTGGGGACAGAGAGTGTGACTCAGCAAAACCCCCTTCGGAGACCTGGCCTCAAAGCTGAGTCACTGAAAATGAGATTGTAGGGTGTTGTGTGTCCATGACCTTGTCCCACCAGGAAGAGGGCAGAAAGCCTCAACCAAATTGAAATAGGGAAGTTTCTCTAAGGAGGCTTCCTGCCGGTCTTAAGGTGATTATTTTATGCTTTATCCCTGCTAATCCTTACTAAAGAGTTAAATGCTAAAATGCCACACTATATAGAAGACTTTGAGGTAACGCTTCTCAGGGTCATTATTTTAATAAGGGACTCCAGAAGACCTTCTTCAATCTTAAAAAAGAATGCCAGGCTGTTTAGGGCAGCAGATGTCAGCCTGACCTCTTCCCGAAACAAACCACGTGGGCATCTAACTACTTGCGAGGCCAAATAGAGTCTTACATCCTATCCAGGCAGAGATTATCTTGACCTTTCAGAATCACCTTTCTCATAAATCTCTAACTGCAAAGGTCATGATTGTGCAGCCGAGCTTATCCAGCCCTGTTTAAACAGCCCTCCGGTTTATCAAGCCCATTTTGCTTTGCAAGCTGGCTTGTACGTGGAGACCTCCCCAGTCATCCCATCAGATGCTGTGCTTATCATCTTCAAATGAGAAGCATGAAGGGGAGCAACTCAGCAGATGATTCTTACACAACCAGCGTCTCATCACTGCTTTTCATTTCTCAAGTCAGGTCGGTCCCTTTGTAATACAAACGTTTGAGGCATCTCTCTGGATCACTGCAGTTTTCTTAATTGTAAGTCAAAATTCAATAAATCAAAATTCAGGCAGTTAAGATACATGACGTTACTTCTGGCATTTGGTATTATATTTTGGTATTTGGTATTATATTTTCCCCAATGATTACAAATATGACTCAAATAAATATTAACTTTTAATCAGTCTATTGACCTAACAAGATACCAACCTGTAAAATTAGTTTGTATCTTGAGAAAAAAAATCTGTATTCAAATATACTTAAAAAAAAAAAAAAAAACTAAAAGAGTCACAGTAAAACAAAAGGTAATTTTCCATGGTTAGAAAGGACAAGCAAAGGATATGACCTGCAATGACTCTTCTTACAAGGCAAAGAATAAGCACTCACCTCTGAAAGAATGTGCCCCGAATACCTTGGTAATGGATATAATAAAACAGTGATTCTATTTTTGCTAAGCTGTTATGGTAGTGATCGTTGTATTGTTCAGTCATTCATATATTTCGTGCCTTTCTGAATATAGAGTACCATTGTTGTTTGATTTATTAAAGTCTCTTCCATACTTATGGGTACAAAAAAAGCAATTAGCAAAGTAAGTTGTAAGGGAATTTAAAAAACAAAAACAAAAATAGGTTTTAAAGTTTAGGTTCATTTTGTCTATTGACTTCAATCTGTCATAAATAGAGAACCCTGTTATTTGAAATCGAAGTGGAAGTTCTTCTGCTTTTTAATTAGGGACATATTGAGGAACTTTCAGTTGTCTGAAGCCTGCTACCATTACCCATCATGGTCACTCCAAATTCTTTACAATTTTAATTTTTCCCCTGACTTTGATTCTAGTGAAGCAATATCGGAAATAGTCCATGGCTCTCATTGTGCACAGCCAATAAAAATAATTCCACCATGTTTCAAAAATCTGTTAATTCACCCTCTCCTTTCTCTGTAAGAATATCACCCAGAAATTTAAAAAAAAAAAAAAAAGAATATCACCTGGACCTCTCAACATCCTGAGATCATTCTTATATAGGGAGCTTAGAAATTTTTCTACCTGCCCACAGGGGTACTCTGCTTGAAGCCGTGCTCTCTGCTTTCTACCTACCAAGCATTCTTCTCACTCTCTGGTGCCATTCTTTAGAAAAGCTTCTTCCATGTCATCTCTGACGGTGACCTGATTATCACTTCTCCTAGCAGGACCTCTTTTTCTCATCCAAGTCTTTCATTGCTCTTCCAGGATACATGATATTCAAGAGGGGACCTCCTTTCTACAGCAACACATGAAGTTCTTGTAATTAAAAATATGTGAATTGAGTTGCATAAATAAAATCTAAGTGAATTAAATTGACTTGAATGCAGTTGATTGGCCTATGATGGCAGGACTGGAATAGGATGCACACCTTGGTGCCGGACCCTTCTTCTTTGAAGCCTTTCCTGCTTAGACTCTTACAGTGAGACTAAGTTTGTTTTTCTGAGATGATAGCTACTTCCATGTTTTAGGTTTATTGAGACTCATTTTTATTCCAAAAAAATCACTCTTATGAAATGTTATATGTTCCTGAAGAATGGGAACTGAGTCTTAATCATTCTTTGTAGGCCCCTGATAAAAAAAAAATGTGTGTGTGTGTGTGTGCCTGAAAATCAACTTACACTGTTTCTAAGTGATGGACATTTAACAGTGAACCATAAATAATATAAACAAGTTAGCACTGCCAGTTATAACTTACAAGTTATATATATAAATTCAATTATAACTTAGAAAGGCCTTCCTGGCTTTAAGCTATGATGTCTGCAGCACAAGTCAGGAAAGGTGACAAGGTTGTATTATCTGAATACCTCCAAGAGAAGAGCCTGAAGTACATGTGACCCAAACTATAATAGCCAAGCCTGCTTTGAATGAAGATAAGGAACTACTACATGAGAAGATAGCAACTCTTCATGAAATACATATATATATATATACATATATATATGTATATATGTGTATATATATACACACATACATACATATTTCATTCATAGAGAACATCTTTAACTTTTCCATGAAGAATCATTTAAAAATCATTATCATAATATTTCATAAATAAGAAACCATTGTCTGTATGTAAATCTTTTCTTTTTCACAGTTCTATTTGCTAACCTTTCTGGAGAAAAAGTGTTTTCTCCCTATGATTAAATACTCTATCCACCCCGTAACACTGTACCTGATTTGCTAGTGTTCCTTGTTAAATGACAACCTCTGTGGCCATTAAAAGATATACGGACTTTGGGGAAGACTTACATGTTTCATATGTGTCCGCTAAGTGCGGGGTGAGCTGAACAGGGGCACTTTATCTACCAACATCCCTGAACTAGCTCCCCAGCTGTTTCACCGCACCAAGGACAAGAAGCCCTACAGGTTTCTGGGCTGCAGCCGATAATGTCAGACACTAGGGAGATGAAAGCATCTCTAAGCCGCTCACTGAAACAGAAGAAAACAGAACTTTCATGTTGACACAGCAGAGGAACAGGAAGGGCATTACTGCCTTGGAAATGTGACTGCACTAGTTTTTTCCACACACTTCCATCTGCCAAGAAATACTGCATCTCCCTCTACAGGAAGTAAAGTTGAATGAACCCACACTTCCATACTTAGATGTTCTTTATTTCCCATTGGGGAGTAGAGTGGTAGAAGCCCGCAAAGGAGCCAAGGGACCAGTTGAGTGTGAGTCTAGTTCACTTAAGTGGTGAGCTTCACGCTAGGGAAGCAGTGAAGTTCCCCTCCTGGCCCTATTCTCTCAGTCAGCACAAATAAGTGGGTTGGCTCTCTGCTTGAATAATTTATATGATTCTTAAGGATTCACATAGCCCTCATAAGCCTTATAAATGGCCCCAGGAAAAATCTGACATCTGTTTTTCTTCATGTTATGGCTAGATTGCACTAATAAATAGTATTGTTCTATTACCCAACCAGTCCAACTGTAGGTGCTCCAATAGATGAGCAGGCAGATATAAACCTGAATGAAAACTTTATTTTGATTTTAGTAGAACTGAAAATAATAATTTGGTAAGATCATACTCGTAGAAAGTCTGTTTCCCCAGTGATAGCAAAGGATGCTTATCAAGGGAAGTTGGTCCCACGTTCACACCCTGAAATCACTCTTCTCTTTTCCATTTGTAAATGAGTGTATTCCGACCCTCAGTTCCTATGCCATAAATCAAACAGCATGATCTCTCCAGGTGCGACATTCAGAGTGGGCCATAACAAATGTGTGAAGAAAGCAAAATACTTCAGTTTCTCCTTTCATTTTCAATTAACCAAGCTTCAGCCCTGGCTTCCTAAGGTCCTAGGTGCAGTGCCCTACCTTGTCTGTCATACTGGGGTTACTGAATAGACTTTGAGACACTGGCAGGAACCCAGACCAGGGGATCAGAAGACTTGGTTGTGTCACTAACTACTTTGTCATATATTAGACATGTCCTTAATCTTTGTGAATTGGAAATAATAATACCTGCTTTACAGGGGCAAGACAAAGGTTTACAATATATACGTGGAAACACGCTTGAAAGCTTGGAGTACAAAATAAATATAAATATTTAAATGCCTTGAAATAACTTATACCAAATGGCTGGCCCAACAGATACTCCTTTACTAAAAAAGTTATTTTTCAATGCACGTTATGTTCCGCTCTCCTCCTTTGGGACTGCCAGCTATTGTTTTCCAAAAATCAATCTGTTTTCCAAGAGCCACGCACATGCATATGCACACACACATCACTTGAAAGGGTTCTCTTGCTTCTTTGATTTGTGAAATTCTTCTACCCAGAGACAAATTATTGCAGCCCAAATTGTAGATAATGAATATTCCCAGGGCAGGGTTACTTAACGACTGAATTTCTTCTCTCTAAGATATAAATAATTAAAAACAGATGCTTTATGAGGATCAGTTTTCAAAAGAAAGAAAGGCCTAAAGGGAGAAGGGGTGCAAACTAGGCTCCAGGCGGGAGAGTAAAAAACATGCTCCCCTTCTTGATAATTTTGTGAAAATCTAGCCCACCCTTACAAAAAAACTACTTCTGCCTTTTGTTCTGGTCTGCTCTCAATCTTGATTCCACTTAGTGCTGGTGGATAATCTGAGTCAGCCCCAAATAAATCAGTGAAAAGGAATGGAGAAGAGACTATCCAATGAGTGGCATGCTTTAGAGAGATGCTATCAGAACACTGTTTTTGTAGAAAATGACCCGAATCACTGCAGGTGCATTTACCTTGGGTACGTATTACAGCGTAAGGACTTGTCTCAATATTCCTTGGAACAAAAAGGCATGGCATCCTTGTGGAAAAATCATAGATTAGGCAGACTTGGAATCATAGTTCAGCCATTTAGGAGCTCTATGACCTTGGACAGGTGATTTAATATGGTTAGGCTCTGTCTCTTCAATTGCAAAACAGAAATAACAATGCCTACGTGGAAAGAACGTGACACTGGTAAGATAAATACATGAAGGGCTTCGTTTTTGTTTTTGTTTTTGTTTTTTCACTTATTCCATAGGTAACTTGCAGAAAATTATAGAAAACAAGCCTTTTAGATAAAATTCTGCTACTTTAATAAGGATTAGACAATTCTACTCTGGGAAGAAGAAAAAAATGAAGTGGTTTATGTTAATAATGGGCTTTTCCAGTTTATAAAATACCCCTCCTAAAACTCTTTTTCATCTAAGGTAATAAAACACTGTGAGGAAAACAACAGATTATATTCTCTCAGTTTTACAGAAGTAAGTGAAATTAATTTAAGTGTCTTGGCCAAAATTTCAGGAAAACTTGTATGAATGGGGAAGGTAGGTCAAAACCCAAAGCTCATGGCTTTTGACCCAAGACCCACCCTTCTTTTTGCCATTTGAGGCAGGCTTCCAGAGAAGTTGCCAGAGCAGCAAACTTTGCAACTTCTTCAGTTTCCTTAATATATGACTCCCCCTGTTCTCTTCCCTACTTACGGAATTAAAGATATTAATATAATTTTATGTGGCCTCCCTTAAGTGAGGGAATGTGAAGACAGAAATTGCAGAAATAGCAGTAAAGGTAAAATGGAAGAGTGGTTGTTTGCTGTTCTAAGAAACAGATCCCATTAAAGAATAGGTTCCATTCCAAGTAGGTACCTGACTCCCTAAATCTTGGTTAAGTTAGAACTAGAAGACATTTCATCTCTTTCTCACTATCCCCAAGCCCACAATTTCACAGAATGAGAAAATGAAAGCCAGAGCAATTACATAACTCACGTAAAGTTGCAAAGAAGTTATTGGAACAGCCATTTTTCTTATCTTTCACTTCAAAAACTCCTAATCCTTACCCTCAGATAACGTTAGAATAAAAAGTTTAACAAACTGTTAGTAAAGTCACAGGGAAAATTCCATGATAGAATTTAAATTATTCACATCAATTAAGTAAAAACAAACAAACAAACAAAAAAAGTTACTTGGTGTGCAGTCATGATCTGTTTTTATGCAAAAAAAAACATGTTGCTATTAGAAAAATGCACTTTTTCCAAATGCAGACTTCTTTAAAACTGATGGGTTCAATTTTAAAATCAAACCCAAATTATGTGCTGCTCAAAGTTGTTTACGCATGGCAAAACCCCATTTCCTGCAAGTGAGTCAGCTTCTGAAAGATTGTTCATAATGCTTCAAGCACTGCAGACATATTTGGTTTAAATTAATTTTACAGTTCTGTGGCTAACTGAGAAGGTCCAGTGTAAAATATCTCCGTGGGCTAGGTTTGGAATTTTTTAACTAAAATAGTAATTTAGTTTGTTTAGTTTGTTTAAAGTTTGTATGTGTGTTATGTGTATTTATTTATTTTTGTATAATTATTTCTCACAGTTCAACTCACATAAGCATAATCTCCTTAGTTCCAAGGTAAAATATTGTATTCTCAATTACTTCACAAATAAATGCTTGTGTTTAAAAAAGACAAAAGAAAGCACTTGGAAAGGCCTGGGATGTAGGCAGTGGTATTACATGCAGAAGAAGAAAGGCGGATACTAGTGGCCAGAACCGGGAATTGTATTCCCTGGGAAAGTCAGTCTCTTGAGTGGCAGCTCTAGCTGCTGGTACTGGGAGAAAGTCTGGTCCCAAATGACTGTGACATGCAGGAAGCATGGCTGTAGGCACGAACTGGCTGTCCAGAATGTTACTGAGCACAAGGAGATCCAACAGAGGTTAAGAGGATCGCTCCACAGGCAGCACAAGACAGTGTCAAAAATTCAGGTAAGTAGGTGGGCAGTCAGTCCCAGGAAAATCTGTTTACAAATAGCAGAGATCCAGACAACAGACAGAGGTAGAATTTCCCCATGGGAGACTATCTAACAGAGTAGAAACCAAAGCAAATTACAAAGGCTGGGATTCAGACAAGAAAGCAAGAGTAGAGTAAATATGGAAGGGAGCCAGGGTTGAGGAATAAGGCAGAAAGCCAGTTATTCTACAGAACTTCAAGGTCAGGAGCAAACTAGCAGCAGGTGTGATTTGATCCTGTGTCCCCAAATAGAAGGCTTTACATGCTCTAAAGCCTCCCACGCACGGTCAGATTCCGAGCTCTGGATCCTGGACTAAGCCTGCTTGCCAAGTGACTTAGCTGGAGAGGAGGAGGCTGGGCTGAACTGTGCAGAGTCAGTGCCTGGTATGAGCACTATATTTTACCAATAACTGAAAAATCAAGGAAGTGAGAGCCTCAAATGCCCAATACTTCCATTGCTGTTTGATATTGCATGCCGAGGACGGCTCATACGTTCTTTACCATTCTTATCTACCTGAACATTTAACATTCTACCTGAAAAAAATATTTGATCATGAGAAGAGACAAAAGTTAGTGTTTTACTTTTGTAAACCAAGCCTAGGCATATCATCCAGAGGAAAGAACATGGAACGTAGTGTCCAGAGGGCAGGCTTCAGGTCATGGACTTGGGGGCCCTGGCTACAGTATTGCAACCACCACCCAGATTGGCTTTCATCATGTACATGCTGGTAGGATGAGTTTACATGTTCGTTTTGGCTCTAGCTTTCCATAGTTTTCTTCCAAAAGTCGAAGGGATAAGCACCACTAAGTTTTCAGGGGTTTTTCTTTGAGACAGTTCACATGGGATTTATATACTGTACATAAAGGCTTAAATGAAAAACAAAACAAACAAACAAAAAAGTACTCTGCCCTCAGTAGCTTCTGGAAGTCATTACCATCTAATAAGTAGATAGCTTACCTTTCAAGTGCGTTCATACAACTGTATTAAGAGATTATAATAAAGGAACATGACAGTTCTATTAGGACAATTCTCTAACATGTGTATGACTGAGATTTTGTTCCTCTACTTTTGTTTTACAAAATAAGAAATTAAGACTTTTAGAAAAGAAAACTATGCTACAGTTAGAAAAAGACAATGAAAGCTCTGAAGTAATGAGTTGACAGGCTCCTCTGTCAACTTGAAGAATGACAAATGAAAAGTCAGAACTATAGCCCATGCCTTCAAGCAGCTACATTTTTATTGTATTAAACATTCACTTTTATCTTCAGTGTATGTAGTTTGAAATATCCAAGAAAATAAATATTCATGCCACAGACATAAAAAAAATACACCTGTCTTTTGACACTTGTTCAGTGGGTAGTCAGTGAATTGTGTGATTAAAGGAAATTAGATACCAATATTTAAGAATAAGTTAAAATTCTTAAAAGTGTCTACCTGCTTAAGAGAGAGAAGTTTGTACTAATTTGAATAAATGAAAATTTATGATTCAAAAATATGCTTCTTCTTCTTTTTTTATAAAATATTCATAATTTATATAACAGCCCATCTTCATAGGCATTTGTTCCCAGTGAGTATATAGAGCAATGTACTTGCATATGTATTAAACTAGGATACAAATATCTCTCTACATTTTCCTTAAAAAGTTGAAACATAGAAGTTGCCTGCCAGTTAAATAGATAGCAATATTTATATAAAACTGTCAAGTAATCCTACTGAGCATGGTCACATGTTGAATAGTTCTTCCAAAGCGGGACCCAGAATAGTTTTGCTCATCTTAATTTAGATTTATAAAAAACAAACAAAAAGTAAATAAGTAAGGGAAACAAATATTTTATCTATCTAGTGGGCTGAAGTTGGTAATCTCATTTACAGATATATTAAAGTCATAAACACTTTACAACATTTCTGGGACCATATCATCAATAAATTAAATTTTGGTAAATTCCCAAGCAATGTAATTGTATAGCTTTGTGACTTTCTAAGGTATTTCAGCTGAAATCTCTGCATGGAGTTTTTCCTGTATATAACTATATTATTAACAGTGCCTTCATGAAACTGAAGTTTTCATTCATTCTTGTATGTATTTCTTCAGGAAATGTTTAGGTCCCCTTTTTCAAGGACTGGGGGATTACATATTGACCCAATAAAGAGGAATGACCTATTATTCCTACCCATGAGAGTCTCTCACCTGGTCGGTTGGATGTCAGAATTCCTCTATCCTCCATCACAATAGCCCTTTGTCCTTTCTGTATGTGATACCATTAAGATACTTAATTTATGTAATTTTCCCTCTAGCATTTCACGGCAATTCTTGAAGGGATTAGTTTCAGGGTATATTGAGATCTAATCTGAAAAATTTTAGACTGTATTTTATTTTCTTGAGAGTTATTTTCAGAGCATTAAGTGATGGCCTATTTTTAAATTATACCTGTATTTATTCCATATGTATAATATCTGAGAAAAACTATAAAGATACTTTAAGAAACCAAAAAAGATATTTCTAAAAAAAAAGATAAGCATCTTTTATGCTATTTGAGCTCCATTTGCATTTGATTCTCTTTACAATAATTTTCATTAAGTCCTAAAAAATTATTTTCTTTCACTACTTTCTCACTAGAATTCTTTCTTTTACATATTTCTCATATATCTTTAGATTTTCTTCTTATTTCTACTACATCTAAGCTCTAACTTCATTCTTTGAGCCATAGAATACATAAAACATTGAATCTGCTTATCACACAACCCAATAATAAATTTTGAACAAAGAAAAAATGCTTATTAAAATGTCAGTTACCTTTGCTTCATTATATTTTTTTCTGTTATTTACCTGACTAGAAATAGAAATGATACAAAATATTTAACATCTTAAAAGTTTTTGAATAATGACTCATTGTATCATACATGTATTTGTATTATCCAAATCATTCTTTCTTTAATTTTTTAGTTTGAAAATTATTTGTGATAGGTCAGGCCCTATTGTAGCTAGTGAACGAAAATAGTAAATAATGCCCTATAAAGCTTTTATTCTAGAGAAAAGAGATCAGCAATAGAAATAAATAAGCAACAAATAAATAATGCGTTCATTGCCATTAAACCAGCCTTATAAGAAATGTTAAAGGGACTTTCTAAAACTGAAAAGAAAGGGTGCTAATTCGTAATAAGAAAACATATAAAGGGATAACTTTACACCTCATGGAACTAGAAAAAGAACAATTAAAAGCCCAAAGCTAGTAGAAAGAAAGAAATAACAAAGATTAGAACAGAAGTAAATAAAATAAAGACTAAAAAGATAATACAGAAGATCAATGAAACTTAGAGTTGGTTCTTTGAAAAAATAAACAAAATTAACAAACTTTCAGCTAGACTCACCAAGAAAAAAAGAGAGAAGATTCAAATAAGTGAAAATAGAAATAAGTGTTACAGCTGATACCACAGAAATACAAAGAATCAAAGTCACTACAATGAAAAATTAAATACCAACAAATTGGACAACCTAAAAGAAATGGACAAATTCCTAGAAATATAAAATCTTCCAAAAGTGAATCAAGAAGACACAGAAAATCTGGACAGAACAATTACTAGTAAGGAGATTGAATCAGTAATCAACCCTACCCCCACCCCCAGCACCAAAACAAAACAAAACAAAAAATCCAGGACCAGATGGTTTCACTGGTGAATTCTACCAAACATCCAAAGGAGAACTAATAACAATCCTCCAACTCTTCCAGAAGAATTGAAGAGGGAACTCTTCCAAATTCATTTTATGAGGCTAGCACTATGTGACCAAAAAAAACAAAACAAAACAAAACAAAACAAAAAAAAAAACAACAATACCACAGGAAAAGAAAATTAGACCAATATCCCTAATGAAAATAGATGCAACAATCCTTAGCAAAATATTAGCAAACGGAATTCACCAATACATTGAAAGTACCATAGACCATAATCTTAGGAATGAGAGGATGGCTCAACATCCACAGATCAATCACTGTGACAAAAGAAAGTAAAAAAGTAAAATTCTTATGATCACCTCAATAGACAGAGAAAAAGCATTTGACAAAATCCAACACCAATCTATGATTAAAAAAAAAAAAAACTTTAAACAAAGTGAGTATAGATGGTATGTACCTCAAAATAATAAAGGCTACATATGACAAACCCACAGCTAAATAACCCACCATTAATCATACTTAATGGTGAAAATGTGAAAGTCTTTACTCTAAGATTTGAAACAAGATAAGGATGTTACCCTCACTTCTATTCAGCATAGTGTTGGAAGTCCTAGCCAGAGCAATTAGGCAAGAAAAAGAAATAAAAGCATCTAAATTGGAAATAAAGAAATAAAACTATCATTATTTTAAGATGATGAGATATATGTAGAAAATCCTAAAAATTCCATCAAAAAGCTATTGAGACAAATAAAAAGTTAATTCAAGTTGCAGTGTACAAAATCACAAAAACACAAAGATATTTTGCATACACACTAAAAATAAGCTATCAGAAACAAAAACAAAGAAAACCATCCCATTTATAATTGCATCAAAAAGAATAAAATATCAGGAATAAATCTAACTAAGAAGGCAAAGGATATGTATATTGCAAACCAGAAGACATTTGTGAAAGAAATTGAAGACACAAATAGAAAGATACTCCATGCTCACAGATTGAAAGAGCCAGTGTTGTCAAAATGTTCTTACTGTGCAAAGCAATCTACAGACTCAATGCAATCCTTATCAGAATTTCAACAGCATTTTTTCAAAGACATAGACCAAATAATCCTAAAATCTGTATGGAACCACAAAATACCCTGAATAGCCAAAGCCATCTTGAGAAAGAACAAAGTTGAGGCATCATAGTCTCGATGTCAAACTATATTACAAAGCTATACTAATTAAAACAGAATGATAACGGAATAGGAACACACACAAAGATCAATAGAACAGATTAAGGAACTCAGGAATGAGCCCTTGCATATAAGGTCAACTAATTTACAACAGAGGAGCCAAGAACATACAATAGGGAAAAGAAAGTCTCTCTTCATTAAATGGTTCTGGGAATACTGGAAAGCCACATGCCAAATAATGAGACTCAACCACTATATTTCACTTTATACAAAAATAAACTCAAAATAGATAGAGACTTGAATGTAAGACCTGAAACCATAAAACTCTTAGAAGAAAACAGGCAGTGAATTCTTTGGCATAGATCTTGATGATGATTTTTAAATCTGATACCGAAAGCAAAAACAACAAAAGTAAAAATAAATAAGTGGGATTACATCATTCTAAAAAATCTTCTGCACAGCAATAGAAACCATCAACAAAATGAAAAGTCAGTCTATGAATAGAAGACAATATTTACAAATCATATATCTGATAAGGAGCTAATAAAAAAATATAAAAAACTTCTACAATTCAACAATAAAGAAACAAATAATCCAATTAAAATAAGCAGAAGATCTGAATAGAAATGTTTCCAAAGAAGACATATATATATGATTAACAGGTACATAAAAGGATGCTCCACATCATTAATCATCAGAGATATGCAAATCAAAACCACAGTAAGCTGTCACCTACACATGTCAGAATGGCTGTTATCAAAAAGACAGGAAATGACAAATGTTGATGAGTTGTGGAGAAAAGTGAACTCTTCTGCCTGCACTGTTGGTGAGAATGTTAATTGGTGCAGCCACTGTGGAAAACAGCAGGGAAATTCCTAAAAAATTAAAAATAGAGCTACCCTATAATCTAATAATTTCACTTCTGTGCATTTATTCCAAGAAAATTAAAACACTAACATGAAAAGATATATGCATCTTATGTTCAGCAACATTATTTACAATGTGGAACATGGAAACAAGCTAAGTGACCATTGATGGATGAATGAATGAAGAAATAGTGCAATATATATACAATGGAATGTTATTCAGCCATAAAAAAAGAATGAAGTCTTTCCACTTATGACAACATGGATGGACCTTGAGGACATTATGCTAAGTAAAATAAGTCAGACAAAGAAAGTCAAATATGTCTGATCTCTCTCATGTGTGGAATCTGAAAAACAGGGGGCTCACATATTAAAAAACAAAAATACAAAAATAAATTTAAAAAATTTGTATGACAGATTTCTGCCATAACTTCATGAAGGGAATGGGGGGAGTAAAATTTACCTAAGTAACATAAGAAATTAGTGGAAACTGTAAGAATAATGAATAAAGGAATAATACCAAAGTACTGTACTATAGTTTAAAAAGTTATTTCCTGTGGAAATATAGGTTAACAATTCTTATACTGCTATACCTGTATACTGGGGTTGAGCAAATAAGCAAATAGAAAAATGGATAGTGGTTAAAAAAAAATGGATAAAATTTTAAATGAAATAGAAATAAGTAGGGGCACCTTGTGGCTCAGTCAGTTAAGTGTCTGCCTCTGGCTCAGGTTGTAATCCCAGGGACCTGGAATAGAGTCCCATGTTTGGATCCATGCTGAGCAAGGAGCCTGCTTCTCTCTCCCCTGCTCGAGTGTGCTCTCTCTCACCATCTCTGACTCTCTCAAATGAATAAATAAAATCTTTTTAAATAGTTACACCATTGACATGTCATCAATAAACTCTACCTTTCAAATGCCTGAACCCTCGTATCCTCATCCAAATCCTGATCAAATCTTGCTCATCTTTTGGGACAAGGCTCCCCAGAGACTATTTGAAAAATAATGCCACTTCTGATACTTATCTATCTTGTAAAATTGATTCACTTTCCCTTTGGGTACCCTTGTGCTCAATACATAATTCTCTTAGAGTTGCTAAAACAAAAATATTACACTTTGGCGTATACAGATTTAATCTCTCCCTGACCCTCAGCTTTGCTCACCAGAATGAAAGCCCCATAAAGGCAATTACTCTGTCTTATTTGTCTTTGCAGCTTCAAGCAAAGTATCTGGTCTTTATTAGATAGTTAATAAGTGTCTGCTTAAATGAATAATGAATTAATGCTGTTTTCATAACGGTAAATTATTTTTCCTTCCTTGTACTAAATGATCATATTTTTAAGCCAACGAGTTCAATTAAGACAGGTAGTTTGTGTCAGTAGTATAGGCCATATGGAACTGAGTTTGTGAGGAAGCCTCATTCTAATCTTGTTATGAATAAATGAACTGTAAATAATGATGAAGCTTTTCTTGAACACCTGCAAGTCCCCAAATATTATGATTTGCCTAAATAAAATTGGACTAGAACAATGTAACCATTCTTTTTTTTCATTTTATTTTATTTTTTATTTCTTTTCAGTGTTCCAGAATTCATTGTTTATGCACCACACCAGTGCTCCCATGCAATACATGCCCTCCTTAATACCACCACCAGTCTCATCCATCCCCCTACTCCACTCCCCTCCACAGTCTCTCATGGTTTGTCTCCCTCTCCAATTTCCCCCAACTCACTTCTCCTCTCCATCTCCCAATATCCTCCGTGTTATTCCTTATGCCCCACAAGTAAGTGAAATCATATGATACTTGACTCTCTCTGTTTGACTTATTTCACTCAGCATTATCTCTTCCAGGCCTGTCCATGTTGATACAAAAATTGGGTATTCATCCTTTTTGATGGAAGCATAATACTCCATTGTATATATGGACCATATCTTCTTTATCCATTCGTCTGTTGTAGGACATCTTGGTTTTTCCACAGTTTGGCGACTGTGGCCAATGCTGCTATGAACATTGGGGTACAGATGGTCCTTCTTTTCGCTACCTCAGTATCTTTGGGGTAAATACCCAGTAGAGCAATGGCAGGGTCATAGGGAAGCTCTATTTTTAATTACTGAAGGGATCTCCACACTGTTTTCCAAAGTGGCTGCACCAACTTGCATTCCCAACAGTGTAAGAGGGTTCCTATTTCTCCACATTCTCTCCAGTTTACTGTCTTGCTAATTTAGGTCATTCTAACTGCTGTAAGGTGGTATCTCAGTGTGGTTTTTTATTTGAATCTCCCTGATAGTTAATGGTGATGAATATTTTTTTCATGTGTCTGTCAGCCATTTGTATGTCTTCCTTGGCGAAGTGTCTATCAAAAATAGATTTAGAAAAGACATAAACCCAGATAGGTGTCCCAGCTATGAGTCTGGTGAATTCCATGAAATATGAGGAAAAGGAAAAACACAGAACGACAAACAAAGGTGCTTGTTTCAGAGGAAAGTTTTGGTGCTAGTAGATTCCCCAGAAGGCAGTGGCCTCTTGGGTTGAATTCTTACAGACTTTCAGTTCTCTATCTGAGCATTAGCATGGCAGGACATAGTTTCCAGAAAAAAATGAAAATGACTTGTAAATGTCTTAAAGCAATACATGATAAGTTAGTATTTAAGTATTTAATACCCAGCACTTTTATAACCATTATTTTATTTATTCCCAGGACAACCCTTTATAATTTCATGCTTTATAAATGGTGAAGCAAATGTACAAAAGCTCAGTAATTTGGCCAGGGTCAGAATAAAGAAGGTAATATTTGAATCTGATGTCAGGACATTCCAAACTCCTCTCCAATTCCCAAACTTAAAATATACCAGATGATGAAATTTCAAAAATACAGTTTCAAATCCTTTGTAATAGGATCTTGGGAGATCCAGCACTGACTTCTGATTTGTAATGTCCTAATGTGTTTAAAGTCGTAGAAGTAAGTATCCACTGTACACCATTGCTGTACACCACAAATTTATTTAATGGGACACATTGAAATCTCATACAGCACCACAACACTGACTTTTTCCTTTCCCGTCTTACTTTGCCATTCAGTAAAAATTGTCAGCCTTTGATGCTTATCATGTTGTACGCTACTAATTTTCCTAACATTTATATGTATTTATATCCTAGTGGGGGGATATACTAAATAATGAAATCTCTTTAAATAGCCTATGTTTTCTAACTTACGTAAATGGAGATATTTCCTAGGGCTAGTGAGTTTTTGGTCTCTTTCAAACAAAGTAATCTATTTGCATATGTTACTTAAACAACTGATGATCAGGAAAGAATTATGCTACTCTAGTCTAAGCATTGTGTAGGGAAAAAAATACCATGGCAACTGAAGGAGGCTGAAAATCATTACTCATTCCTAGGGGCAATATTTAGATATGGGTAGCAGGAATTGTGCCAGCTTAGCAGATGGGCATATTGAAGCCCTTACTTATTGGTATGAAATATTAATAGTGAGGGCATGATTCCAGGCTGAGAACATAAAAACAAATTACTTTGGAGGGTAAGGGGATAGGCCATCACTAATCCATCATTTAGCTGAATTAGCCTTCAGAAATAAAAAAATGGCTCTGAATCACATGTCTAACTTAATGCTAAACTTATTTTAACCAGGTGGGGTTTGGAGAAACTATGGAAAGCTATTATGAATTTTCTAAGCTTATGAAATATGGGGCAAAGAGTTTGATGCGGAAGATATATCGAGCTAAGGGAGCTAAAAATGAACAGGATGATGATTTACCCTTTAATGAACCTCAGAAGTAGAACCCTGTTGTAATTTTACAGATGCAAAAATATTTTGTTGTACTTCCTTAATCCTAAACCAATAATCCTCTCATCCTTAATGTTACAAAGAATTAGTGATCAAGGTCACTCGTAAAAATAATAAGGGAAATAACCTGTATAGATGTCTCTATAAATTTACCATGAGAGATCTTCCCAAGGTTTGTTAAGAAAGAAAAGCAGAACAGATCAATTGTATAGCAATTTTAAGGGTTAGTGAATTCTCTTTCACCTCTCTGGACCTCAATTTCCTCAGGAGTGCAATGCTTGCATTATGTTAGCAGAGCTAAGAAAATTCATTGAGAAGAATTCTGCAAATATAACACTCCCAAGGTCTGTGCTAATGCTTTTAAGGGGAACTCAGTACCTGTGAAATTTCTGCCTTGTTCCTCAACCTTGGTCATACCATTTAAACTCTCTGGCTCATATCTGTAAATTAGGTAGAAAAAAATGCAGGTCTTAACCATGTTATGCAGAGATTTCAGAATGAGAGATTTAAAAAAAAAAGGAAAAATAGAAATGTAGATAGAAAAACAGGATCAAGGAAGCAACAGAAATGTGATAATAATTGTTTTTAAATTAATTATGTGTGGGAAAGATATAGAAGAAAAACACATGTATATTTTAAGTTTTGGAAGAAGAATTTTGAGTTTCACTAATTTACTACTATTAGAGAATGAATGCCCAATGAAATCTTTGTTTTAGACACATTTTAAGCTTCTGATAAAGAGTAGCTGTGAGTTTTATTATAAAATATATGTCTTAGATAATCCCACAATAAATCATTGTAAATGCCAGGCACAGGAGAATGTTAAGGAAAAAAAGAACTTTTTCTCTTACGCTAAAAAAAAATCCCTTTGTGTGTGTGTGTAAATTGACAGATTAATAGATTCAGACACTGTCTATAACCATAAGGAGACAATGCCATGAAGTCACTTACTACTGAAAATGGTCTTACGGCAAACTCTAATTATATGCTTTTGTTCAACAGTCAACATGCTGGATTAGTTTTTTCATTCTGCACTTTACAAACTTTGAACTCAATTTTCCTTTCATTTTTTAAAAGAATAGTAGTAGATAGTTAAATCTGGAAGTTTAAGGACATAATGCAAGAAGTCATTGAATTATTACAAGGGCATTATTAGATTCCATCCTAGATATATTATCAGCTAAAAAAAAAAAAAGCATAATAGTGTTCTAGGCCATGCAAATAAAACCTCCTCTGAAGTAGGGGTGTGTGTGTGTGTGTGTGTACATGCACTTGAGTGTATGTGCATGCACACACAGATTTCCATATTGTGTTAATCAAGAAATAGGGTCCATAATGGAATAATTCCCATGTAAATGCCCACATACCTTAGAGCACTAATCAATTGTTGCTTACTAAGTAGTACAGTTAGTATATTCAGCACTTTCATATTAGTCATTATACAATTCCATGCTGAACACCACCCACAAGGGACCTAGTGTTAGCTGAGTTCTTAGATGAAGAAAGCAACTTTCTTCAGATAATATGAGGCAAAGATCAAACTCAAACCCTTGGCAGTTGTCCCTGCCTGGGAAATGCTTATTACTGCACATTTAAACTCAGGGAATATGCCATCTTTCATTTAGTGGCAGTCACTTAAATTACAAGTGTCAAAAATAGTTACCGTATGGAAAGTGACCTTGTGTTTCTTAGTCAGCTAAGTGACAGTTTGAAGAAAGACCAAAACCTACTGTTATCCTCAAATGTTAGCAATAGCAGTAGGATCTCCACAAGGGCAAGCATTATTTTCTACTGCCATGGTCGTACCCAGCTATATGGCATAAATGTGACTACTCAACTTGATAATGGATTTTAGAAGAGCTGAGTTCATATTAGAACATTTAAATCAGACTTTGCCAAGGGGCCATGAATAGCAACAAGGACAAGACAAAGAAAGGAACATAGACATTGAGAAGTCAGTTTGCAAGATCCCATGACATTTGGGATTCCTAAGAAAGCTGCTTCTCTTTGATAGAGGCTACCCTTCTCTGACAACCTGGCAACATTCTGAACTTTCTCAAAGCCCAGCCTATGTGAGCAAGGCCCAGAGAGAGACAAGTTCGTCTCCCATGTTCCAACATCTGAGTTAAAGAACCAACATTTTTTCCTTGGGTTCCTAAAACTATTTGCTTATCCTTTGCTTACTTTGCTTCCTTTGCTTACTTTGCAGAACACTACACAGGGCACTGTCTCCATCTAAAAGATACATACAGTGTTCATAAGGCAGAATATGTACACAGAGAGGGACCTATGTGTTTCACTGCCAAACCCATGTCCTTACCTCTCAAGCCTGTCTCAATTACCCAGATTTTTAATTATAAACAAGCAATATTTTAATACAATATTCCAATTTTAATTTAGGTTTTGATTTTAAATTTTGTATACTGCATGACAAAGGCAAAGTTTTCATTTTTACTTAAGAATAAAAAATTGCTTTAAAGAAAATGAGATGTTGATTCCTTTCAGCAAAAATAACAACTTTTCCTGTTACTTCATAGCAAAAGCAACAGCCACAGCAAAAATACAAATAGATGAAAATAAAGCGCTTAAAGGAAAAGGGAAGAACACAAATTATATGTCATGAATTTTCAATACAAATTAGATGCCTAATTGTGATGTTTCTAGAATATAAATAAAAATTATGGATCTGAGGGAAATCCACTAAGAAGCAAAAATTTTGATGTTGTAAAATCCAACAGTCAATGGAAAGAATTTTTCCAGATTATAAAACAAAAAAAGCTATTTGAAGTCTATGTGTTTTGTTTTTTTTTAAGATTTTATTTATTTACTTGACAAAGAGATAGAGAGATCACAAGTAGGCAGAGAGGCTGGCAGAGAGAGAGAGAGGGAAGCAGGCTCCCTGCTGAGCAGAGCCTGATGTGGAGCTCCATCCCAGGACCCTGGGATCACGACCTGAGCCGAGGGCAGAGGCTTAATCCACTGAGCCGCCCATGCACCCCATCAAATCTATACTTTAAGTGTGAAACTAGCTGACGACCCTGGTTCTGTATAAGAATCATTCCATTTCAACAACTAACACCCTTGCAGAGACTAACATCCTGAAAAAATGCCCTCATACTTTAGTTACTTCAAGAAGGGTGAATCATGGAATGAGCCATTGCCTGGAGAGTCACCTTTTAAGGAATCTGATTACAACCCTTTTAATCTGCTGTAACTCAGCAATATTTTTAAATCACAAGTATTTGTAGAAATAAAATTATTTTTGTTTTGAACAAACAGCTCAAGGGAACATATTAGTTTGATCTGGTTTTTCTTCAGTTTTGGCGTTGGAAGTACAATCTAGACATTAAAGCTGTATGTTCCAAAATAATCAAATTCTTTTTCATGCTTGACCAGTTTCACTAGTTGGCAAAGGCATAACACTTCTCACCTTGAATGTAGCAGGTATTCTTTTATACATAAAGGCTAAACAGTTCCGAGCTGGGTCGTCACAAGTTCCTTTCTGTCCCTCTCTCCCCTTTTTAATTCTGGTTGCTAGCCATGCCTCTATGTGCGGACTCCCAGCGGTCCTCAGCCTGGCTAAGTGGGCTCTTACCTTTCAGCCTCTGGTCTCTCCTTTCCCTGAATTCTTGAAGCCAGGAAGTGCTGCTTGTGCTCCTGTTCTCATGCGATGGTTGTAAGTTAGCTACTTCCTGAGAGGTAAAAAAGAGCTTGTCAGCACAAGTATTTCTAAGACCAGAATCTTACATGCACAAGAAACTTTGAAATAGTACAGAAATGCTTCAGAAATGTAAACTTCCAAACACAGAGGGAAAAGTTGGTTCCTGATTCACAAATTTTGTAACAATGCAATTTAGCATTTACTTTTTTGTATTTTGAGAACACAATGTTCCTGGCTAGTTGCCACACAAGAATTATTCTTATAGTTGGGCATCCTCGCTTCTTTTTGGATTTTATCCCCAAAAAGAATTGATTTCATCACAGACAAACATATAGGTCAAGCTGATATGCTAGAAAACAAATACTTTAGAGAGCTAGAACTAATGCCTACAGTGGGTGTCCATTTCTGAAGATGAGAACAGCTTCTGCCCTGTTTTATTAACTAATACATTTCTGTGAGATAACTCCACATTATAAATTGTGTTCCCATGATTCAGACAGAACTCCATCCATTAACTATCACTAGTGACAAACTTACTTCAGGCACACATCCACACAGTCCACCTGCCCCACTGTCCGCGTAGACACAACCCTCGCTCAGCTACACAGTTCCATGCAGACACACTTATGGGGGCTACATTTCCTCATCAATATGGATATCATCATTGCTTGGGTCCCACGTTTTTCTTGTTGCATTCTGTGATCATACATAAAGCTTTAATTTAATGTGGTTGCAATGACGACTAATAGTGGCAGTGACTAAAAATAACCAATTGGGTAACTTGAAAATAATATAAAATGGTTATGTGTGTCTGACTGCATAATGCGAAGTCATAGAAAATAGTAAACTAGCAGAAGCATTAGCTTTTTTTTTTTTTTAATATCCTTGGTTTTAAACATTCTAAAATAAATAGCTCTGCAAATAGTGATACTGGTACTAGGATTAGTAGCAGATATTGAGAGCATTTTATGCAGTTTCTGGCTTAAGTCAGCATCTTTATTACTAATTCTACTGCTGCTGGTCATAGGCAACTCTCACATTGATTTTTCTCCAAATAATTCATTGAGATTATTTGATATAGAGCTCTTTAAACATGGTCCTGTAATTGAGTTCTTTAGAAATTATCTCTTACTTAGGAGTCTGATTCCTTAAATTCTCTGGTTTAGATTCCTTAACTGTTAATTGAGGAGCCTAAAATTGATGAATTCTAAAATGCTGCAGTTCTATGATTTCTACACCATTTGATATGAAAAGACTTCTACAGGTTTGCCACCTGTAAACCATCTGTTCTTTTATATGCGGACAACACTTTTAAGAAAACACCCTATTTTGTATCAGAACTTCATATACTTTATTCAGATCCCTTCCATCTTCCTTTATTTTTATTTCTTATTTTTGCCTTTTTTTTTTTTTTTTTGGTTTTTCTTTTTTTAATTTTTTTTTTATTTTCAGAGGTAGAATTTAGTGATTCATCAGTTACATATCACACCCAGTGCTCATTCCATCACAAGCCCTCCGTAACGCCCAACATCCAGTTACCCCATCCCCCCACCACCTCCCCTTCTGTAACTCTCAGTTTCCTAGAGTTAAGAGTCTCATGGTTTGTTTCCTTCTCTGATTTCATCTTATTTTATATTTTATTTTATTTTTTCCCTCCCTTCCCCTATGATCCTCTGGGTTTTGTTTCTTTAGTTCTACATATAAGTAAAATCATATGATAATTGTCTTTCTCTGACTGACTTATTTCACTTAGCATAACACCCTCTAATTCCATCCACATCATTGAAAATGTTGAGATTTCATTTTTCTGATGGCTGAGTAATGTTCCATTTTATATGCATCCCACATCTTCTTTATCCATTCATCTGTCAATGGACATCAGGATCTTTCCATATTTTGGCTGTTGTGAACATTGTTTCTATAAACATTGGGATGCAGGTGCTCCTTTGAATCACCAGGTTTGCATCCTTTGGGTAAATACCTAGTAGTGCAACTCCTGGGTCATAGTGTAGCTCTATTTTTGATTTTTTGAGGAGCCTCTATACCGTTTTTTCAGAGTGGCTGCACCAGCTTGCATTCCCACCAGTGGTGTAAGAGGGTTCCCCTTTCTCCACATCCTCACCAACATCTGTCATTTCCTGACTTGTTAATTTTAGACATTCTGACTGGTTTGAGGTGGTATCTCACTTGGTTTTGATTTGTATTTCCCTGATTTTGAGTGATGTTAAGCTTTTTCTCTCTCTCTTTTTTTTTTTTCATGTGTCTGTTGGCCATTCCATCTTCCTTTATTTCTTTTAAGATTTTATTCATTTATTTTTGAAAGAGAGTGAAAGAGAGAGAGAGAGAGAGAGAGAGAGAATGAACAGGAAGAGGAGCAGAGGGGAAAGGAGACTTCTCACTGAACCCAATGCAGGATCCTGAGATCTTGATCTGAGCCAAAGGCAGACCCCCAACCGACTGAACCACCCGCATGCCCACCCATCTTCCTTTAGTGAATCAAAGAAAAAGTTCAGAGTTGTGTGTGAATGCCCCCCAAATGCATGTTTATGTGATTGTTTTTATCCTCACTTGTACATTTTCCACAATAACACTATTCACTTCTTTTACTTATTTATTTTAGATTGTTTACAGACTAAAATTTTTCTAAAATAATTTATCAGACCTCATATCATCTGTAAAATGGTCCCTTTAATAGACTGTTAAAGTTTTAAGAATTTCAAAGCAAAATTTATTTTTGAAAAAAACACCAATTTGAGTAGGACATAGTAAAAGTGGGGTACATAAAATTTCATCCAAATTTGAGTAGGATGTTTTTAAAGACATTTTGTTTTTTAATTTAATTTTTAAATTTTTTAATAAACATACAATGTATTATTAGCCCCAGGGGTACAGGTCTGTGAATCGCCAGGTTTACACACTTCACAGCCCTCACTATATATATACCCTCCCCAATGTCCATAACCCCACCACCTTCTCCTGACACCCCCACCCCCCAGCAACCCTCAGTTTGTTTTGTGAGATTAAGAGAATCTTATGGTTTGTCTCCCTCCTGATCTCATCTTGTTTCATTTATTCTTTTCCTACTCCCCAAACCCCCCACTTTGCATCTCCACTTCCTCATATAAGGGAGATCATATGATAGTTGTCTTTCTCCAATTGACTTATTTTGCTAAGCATAATACCCTCTAGTTCCACCCACATTATCACAAATGGCAAGATTTCATTTCTTTTGATAGCTGCATAGTATTCCATTGTACATATATCCCACATCTTCTTTATCCATTCATCTGCTGATGGACATCTAGGTTCTTTCCATAGTTTGGCTATTGTGGACATTGCTGCTATAAACATTCGGGTGCACGTGCCCCTTTGGATCACTACATTTGTAATTGTAGGGTAAATACCTGATAGTGCAATTGCTGGGTCATAGGGTAGTTCTATTTTCAACTTTTTGAGGAAACTTCATGCTGTTTTCCAGAGTGGTTGCACCAGCTTGCATTCCCACCAACAGTGTAGGAGAGTTCCCTTTTCTCCGCATCCTTGCCAGTATCTGTCATTTCCTGACTTGTTAATTTTAGCCATTCTGACTGGTGTGAGGTGGTATCTCATTGTGGTTTTGATTTGTAGTTCCCTGATGCCAAGTGATGTGGAGCATTTTTTCGTGTAAGACATTTTATTTTTAATCATACCTTGTGCATTGCAATTTGTGATTAGAGCTTACTTTCTAATTGATTAGAGCTTACTTTCTAATTAATATAGCTGATATAGCTCTTTATAATATTTTTGGTTTTGGACTGAAAACCTACTTCAGTAGCATAGCCCACTGTATATGTAATGCCCAGGGCTTTATGAAGCAATGGGTAAATGCAGCTTGAGGGAGAGAGTAGGATTCTTGATTGTCACCTAAACTGGGTTTCACTACAGTTCTGGAAAAGGTGAACAGAGGTAGAAGGAAGAAAGAGTTTAAGTCCCTCCAAAAATCCCAAGGAAGGGTCAGGTAACTCAGATTAAGCACACTGCCTTGTTGGTAGAGAGATAGAAGAACCAACTGGAAAGGGTAAAACCCAGTTCAAGAGAAAAAAACAGCTTCCACTGAGCTGCTATGGAGAGAAGGGCCCCTGGGTGACATGCACACTAAGGGCTTCCCTGTGTTTACTGCCCCCAGCACAGGCTTCACTCAGTCATGGGTGTGCAGCAGAATGAATAACTTAATTTTGAGTCTTCTTTATATCGAGTTGAAAAATTATTCTGCAGTATATGAAGGGGAAAATATTTATTTTAAAGGCACTTCTGATAAACTTCCCAAGATGACATCTACATCAATGTAAGTAAATAACCTCAAATTATGATAATTTTATAAAAGCATTGTGTGTGTTATTTTCTATCAGTAAAAATCTGGTGTGTCAGTTTACCACTGAAACAGCTCTTACAGTTAAAGCAACAAGCCATTTTTAAGAATGCTTTTAAATGTTTTGCCAGGGACTTAATATGTCTTTTGTGATTTTAAATAACTCAAAAAAACTGTGAATATCCAAAACACCACCAGTTTTATGTAACAGGTTGTTAATTAGGAAGAAATTTTGAAAACTCTAATTTTATTTATTAGTTTATCTTCAATATTTGCCTAATGCTTAAGTTAACTTTGGAAACGTTCCTATTATTTCTGCTAGTACTCACTGTACATTCTCATTAGTCTCTAGATATCTTTTGGGTATATAGCTGACTTATATCTTGTTATGTTAAGAAAAAGAAAGGAAATGGAAGGTTCTTGAATATGGTCTCTTTGTAGAAGAAAATGCTAATTAAAGCACTGCATGTTGCTTTTTCTGTACATACATATGTCTTATCAAAGTAATTTAGCATTTAAAATTCTCTTCACAAGATGATGTAAAGCTTGGAGGTTGAACTCTAACTCTTGTATACAAATACATTTTTAAATAGTTGCTTCACATAATATACAAAGATCATTTTGCTCATGATTTAGGAGGCCTCTTCAAAATAGCTCTGTGTGCTATCTCTTATTTCTAAGGACATTAGGAAAAAAACCCACTATTGTTTTTACTTTCAGAGAAAGTAGTTTTACTAAAATAATTATGTACCCTCACACAGACATACCTCCCCACTCTAGTATGGAACATTAAAATTAAAACAGCAGGGCCACCTGGGTGATTCAGATGGTTAAGCATCTGCCTTTGGTTCAGATCATGATCTCTAGGTCCTGGGATTAAGCCCTGTGTTGGGTTCCCTGCTCAGTCAGTCCGTCTGCTTCTCCCTCTCCCTCTCTACCCACCCCCTGCCACTCATTCTCTCATTCTCTCTCTCTCTCTCTCACACACACACACCTGAATAGATAAAAAACTTTTTAAAAATTAAAAGAACATAAACCCACAAAACTTTTCACTATAAAGCTTAACTATGGACCTGATTAGGTGCTCGTATATCCCACTAAGGGCAAGAATCTAATTCTTATTCATCTGTAAATACTTGTTCATTGGCTAGCACATGGAAACCTCTAATAACTTATTTGTTGAATGAATTAATTAACCACTTTAACTTGACCTAATTGCCTATAATAGCTTGCTTTCCTTCATTATGATTGCAATCATATAAAGAGCACTTTATTCATTTTCTGAGTATGTTTGAAGACACATCTAGGTTAACAACAGACATTTGAATATTCGTCATTGCTTCTTCATTTTGGAGCAAGGAGGATAAAAGATTACAGTGCAAAGGTCTGCTGCATGTTAATCTTTGTCTATCCCATAAATTCACCAATTAATATTTAATGAGCAACTAGAGGGTATGAAGTTGTGTGCTAGGTAGTGAGAAACAAATATTTTTAAATATTTCAGGTTTGGGTTTTTTTTTTCCTTTAGGAACTCAGTCACATGTTTCCTGTCTTGGACTATAATAGATGGTTTTATTGTTTCTAATTACTTAGTCATCCTCCTATAAGAGAATTAATATCCTTGCCATATTGGTGTTGAGCTTAACCATACAGTATGTCTTGAGCTAATGAGATGTGAGTGTAAGTGACATATATCACATTTGAACAAAAGTTTTAAGAGCATTTTATGGCTCAGCCATTGCATTCTCCCTCTGCCATGAGAACAAAGTGTCCCAAATAGTGACAGCCCTGTTAGCTTGGATCCTGGAAGAAGAAGGATCTAGCAGCAGAGCCACAGACAACCCACAGCTAAGTCTATGTTTAACAGGAGCAGAAAATAAGCCATTTTTGGAGTAGACTACCAAGATTTGGGAACTTGCTTTTTCCATAGTGTCGTCTTCCAAATGTGACTAGTACATGGATATGTTCAACAGAAGTTTCCCAGGCTATTTTAATGTCAGAAAGGTATTTTCACCAAGTGTTGTTTGGGGGGGGGGGGTGCCTTAAAAATTGTAGCAAGTTTTACCAATAAAAACTAGATCCATCTGACTCCAAAATTGGTCTGCTGTATCATATTGTCTTTTTAATGTAGTATTAATAACTGCCATAATAAGAGTATGAGATAACATCCAGCAAACATTCTCTTTGACTTTATTACATTTTCCCACCTTATTTTCCCAACAGTTATACGAGGTAGCCACTGTTACTATTGTCCCCATTTTATTTCTTTCCCAGCTTAAAAAGGTCATGTGGCTTGCCCACAGTTACATGGCTATCTTCGTTCATTTTTATTTCCTCATGTCCTTTTCAGAAAGAAAAGCCTGAAAGGTATGATGATCCAAAGTGTATGGTCCTGGAGAGAGAAGACCGATGCTTCCATCTCCGTTATTAGCTACATGACTTTAAGCACATTATGTAACTTACCTATTCCTCAGTTTCCTGATCTGTAAAAAGTTGTATGCCAACTCAAAACAGGAAATACGTGTGTGAAAAGTTGTGTAAACTACAGAGAACAGAGATATGTATTATCACAATCATACAGAAAAATTGATCTTCCTTCTCTTAAAAATTAACTTGGCAGAGTAACAGCATTTATCTTCAAACTTGTTTTATGGTTTCATGGTTTCTATCTGTGGATTTATTCTTTACTGCCAGTCTTTATTCCCACTCTCTCACTGTACCCATCTCTACTTCCCAATCACCAGTGATAAAAAAACAAAAAGCACCTGATACAGAAGAATAGACTGTCAGAAATGTAAAGTGGCGTATCCAGCATCATTTAAAATAATCACTATCAGTGAGAAAGATAGCACCTGTTGTAACCAGGCTCATGCGTCCAGGAATTCAACCATGCCTTGTCACTGACACAATAATTTTTTTACATCAAATATATTTTGCAAAAACTAGGTAAAATTTGCTTCTTAGTAAGCTGCAGCAGGTTGCCTTTCCAAAGACAGCTGCACCCATATCTCTCTATCTCCCACTTCTTACCACTGTTCCATCAAGATGGGGAGTCTATTCTTCTAGGGCCTTGTGACATTCTGAATGTGATGCTTTTCTGGTACTGGGGTTAGCCATTAATTGGCCTAGAAACTTTCACTTTCTGCTTCTTGTAAAGCTCACAACACTCATTCTTAAGAGGTTTCCTCTAAAAACTAAAACATCTTTTTCTAAGAAACCCAAGCCACTTTAGAGAAAGGAATATATAAGCATTCTAGTGTATAGTGTCCTTAAACTCCCAACCACCAGCCACTTTCAACTACCAACCAGGTAAAGTGCACTGTCTTGGATTTCCAGTCCAGTTCAGTCCAGGCCAGCCTTCAGGTGACTGCAGCCATAACCAAACTCCAACTCCAAAAACATGAAGGAAACTGAGCTACAATAACCCAGATCAGAACTCAACCTAGAGAGCTGTGCAAAATAATACTAAATTGTCATTTTAAAACACTAATTACTCAGGTAGTTTGCAACAGATGATTAGATGGAGCATCAACTGATCTGTATAACTTGTTCTTTGTTTCTTTCTGTGAATCTATTAAAATAACTTGACTAAAACTAAGGGATTTTTAAGCAAAACTTTTGGCAATTACACCATCTTGCTATTATGTTACTTTTAAAATTTTATAGACTAATTGTATTTTACTTTATTTTTTTTAAAGTAAGCTCTATGCCAAAAGTGGAGTTTGAACTCATGACCCTGAGATCAAAAGTGACATGCTCTACTAACTGAGACAGGAAGGTGCCCTTAGACTAATTTTAAAATGAAGATACTATTTCACATGTTTTGCAGCTTAGTGTGAAAATTAATATTTAGGAAAATTGAACTTACATGTAAACACTAAAAAAATCATTGAATTCTTAAGTTATTTGTGTGGGAATTTTGAAATTGAATTTTAAGTTATTTTCAAAAGTAATGGATTTTGAAAACACAGTAAGATAGGTTTTCAAGTATCAGTTTTCTTACATTTTAAGTGATTTCCTCCTTTATAGGGATCTTTTATCCCCCAAATTAGAAATAGCTTTTTTTATAATTACAAAAGTAATACATATACACTTGAAAATTCCAGCATAGACTATGAACAAAGTAGAGGTAACAGTCCTCTGAATATTCACATCCCAAAGATGGTGTTAAGTAACCAAGTGTCTTTGCCAAGTTATTTCATCTCTCTGTTATTCGGTTTCATCTATAAAATCAAGATAATAATATTTCATAGGCTTCTTGTGGAATTATATAAAATGATACACACAAAACATTTAAAGAACAGAGCCTGACATATAATAAGCATTCAGTGTTATTTTTAATTAGTAACAGTTCAATATACAAGTGTATTTCCTTCCAGATTCTATTCTAAGCATGCATAATTATATGCATACATTTTAGCAAAATTTATGGAATCATAAATGCTGTTCTCAAGCTGATTTTTCAGTTCTTTATTATATCATGTGAATGTAGTTTTATACCAACACACAGAAATGTGCCTAGTTCCTTTTTACAACCACATTGTATTCCAGTTTATCAACAACATATGTGAAATTTTCCCAGGGTTCTATTTGAATGTTTTGTTTTGTTTTAACAATTTGAGCCAGCATATAAAACACTGTAATGAACATCTTTATTAGCATATATCTAACACATAGGATCTTATAAACAAGGAAGCTGAAAAAACTATTACCCTAAATATATGGAAATTTTCACTCAACTATATTAGACCATTTTATGATGACAAGGCAAGGGCTTTATTAATTCCAAACCCTTACAGACACCAGGAGGCTGCTAATCTACATGTAAAAATAAATACTGATGAACAAATCTATGCAGACTACAAGAACTAGAGAAACCTGAAACCTAAGATTCCCATAATATTATCAAGGTTAGTCTCCTAAATAATCAGGTTTAGTTCAAAGTTCTGGGTTATGACATTAAAATTAAGTTTAGTATGTCATAAAGAGAACTCTTACTTTATTATGTCATGTGAAATTATAATCAAAGACTAAGTTTCAAATATACATGAGTATCTGAAGACAGAATTTGGGTAAAGGGTATCAGATCTTAGATGTTGAGAAATTGAATGAGGTTGACATACATTAGCATACTAACACTGAATTGAACTAATGGATAAAATAAAATGTCAAAGAGAGAAGAATTTGTTTGATCAGTCAGTGTTAACACCAAGTAAATTCCACGCAGTGGAACCAACCTGCCTGCCTTATCTCTTCTTTTCCATTCCTTTAAGCAGAATTCTCTAACAGTCGCAGAACCACACTAGTTCTAGTTCTAACACTAGTTAGAATCAAGGGTTTGGCTTGAGCAGCAAGAAAAAGAGAAAAATTTGACTCCAAAAGTTTTTTGTTTTTTTTTTAAGTTTATCTAAATGAAATTTAGTTAACACATACTGTATTTTTAGTTTCAGTGGTAGAATTTATTGATTCATCAGTTGCATATAACACCCAGTGCTCATACATCACATACCCTTCTTAATGCCCATCATCCAAATACCCCATCCCCCCATCCACCTCCCCTCCAGCAACCCTCAGTCTTTTTCCTATAGTTAAGAGTCTCTTATGGCTTGTCCCTTCTGATTTTGTCTTATTTTTCCCTCTCTTCCCCAATGATCCTCTGTTTTGTTTCTTAAATTCCATATATGAGTGAAATCATAATGATAATTGTCTTTCTATTATATATAATATGCATATTTATATAATGTGTGTTATATATTTCTATATATATATATATACACAGAGACATACACACACACACACATACACACACACACACACACACACCCCACATCTTCTTTATCCATTCATCTGTTAGTGGACATCTGGACTCTTTCCATAGTTTGGCTATTGTGGACATTATTGCTATAAACATTGGGGTGCATTTGCCCTTTTGAATCACTAGATTTGTGTCCTTTAGGTAGTACCTAGTAGTGCATTTGCTGGGTCATAAGGTAACTCTCTTTGACTTTTTGAGGAACCTCCTTACGTTTTTCAGAGTGGCTGCACCAGTTTGCATTCTTACAACAGTGTATGAGGGCTCTCCATTCTCTGCATCCCCTCCAATATCTGTTGTTTCCTGAATTATTAAGTCCAGCCTTCAGTATGCCACCATATAAACAAAATTTATGTAAAAATATCAAGCTTGCTATGACAAGACAGCTCCAAAGTAAGTTTCCTAGATTTCACCTTCCAACAAAGTTGGCACCGCTTGCCAACCCATTTTGGATTTCTGACATCCAAAACTATAAAATAATAAATTTACATTGTCTTAACAATGTAACAGATAAATGTAAAGATAAATGTATCTTTACATTTGTGGTGATTTTCTATAGCAGCAACAAGAAACTACTATATGACCAATGAAGTACATTGTTATAAAGAATTCCATAGCTCATTTCTTTATAATAAAGTAGGTTTGATAAGAAGAGTTTGACTGCTAGAAATACTCATTTTACAAACATTCACAACTGATTAAGTTCTGATTAGAGCACCAACATGACTGTATTTTCTACCTGTTTTTGCAATCCTCAACCTCATTTTTCCCCCTCTATTTTCTTGCATCAGCTTTTATTCCAGTTGTATCCTTCTAAAACTGTGTGAAGGGTCCTAAGTAAATTATACCTTCCTTCTATTGTTTTTTGTAATAATGATTTTATGTTATAGCTATAGCTATGGCAAGGATAAAGTGACTTGTTTCTTGAACTAGGATCCCTAAGCCACTGATAACACAGTAGTCCCTAAACATTGTAAAGAAGTATCCCAGGGGTGTGTAGGCAAAGGTAACCACCATAGATACTACAGGTCTGTCTTCAGTAGCCATGTTGTTTCTGGTGGGACCTACTATAGGAACTTTATTTACTCATTAAACTTGAACAAAACATTTATGTACAAAAGAGTTGTGTTTCAATAAACAAATAAAATAAATGGTATATCTTCATCTTATACTCAAATTGGAAGTTAATATACAAATAATATGACAGAATCCCATGAAATAGACCATCAATGTAAATGGTATAATAGATTGAAGAATCCTTTCGTCTATCTTATTACCAGATAGATGGTAACAGAGGTAAAGAGATAAAGAGATCCAGGTAAAGGGTAATAGAACCCTTTGGAATTGTCAAATACATTGCCTTCGACTCCTTAAATTCCTGTGAAAAGTGACAGTTTTTAAGTGGTGTTTTCTAGATGAAAGCACCATAATTCTTTTCCATTCCTGAGTCCAGGGAACTATGATGATGAGATGTCTGACCTATCAATTAATCAAGGTCTTCATTTTAGATCTTCTGTCACTGTCTTGTTAGGGAGATTTGTTTTTAAAAGTTTAATTATTGTTTGTCATGCATTTTCACTGGTTAAAGTGCTCCTAGAAGTACTAACAACTCCCAGAAGAATCATGAAAAGCAAAATTCACATTCTGTATGAAGAATTTAGTAACTAAAAGCTTGATGTTAAAAAGTCTAAAAACTTGGTGTTATAAAATTAGTAGTAAATATAGAAAAATACACAAGAGAACTAGGATTATAAATCTTTCTTGTTGAGGATTATGGGTGATTTATAGATCATATATATAACTCATATATATGATATATAATATATATATTATGGGCAATTTATATTATATATATATATATATTATGATTTATATATTGACATTAGAAATATTTCCACAAGTGATTCACAGACCTGTACCCCTGGGGATAAAAATATATGTTTATAAAAAATAAAAAATTATATTAAAAAAAAAAGAAATATTTCCACACTGGAAATTCCTGCAAATATTAAAAATGCTACACGAGTTTAGACTATTGCATGAACAATGAGCTAATGAGTTAAAATGTGCCAGGGATACTATGCATAGTAATATAAGAACCCCATTTTATGACCTTAGAAATGTGGGGATGTACTCATGGCTTTAATTCTTTTTTAATTTGTAATAATTAGATTTATTAAGCATTCCTTGAAGTCCTTTGTAATTCCATCCACTATACTTCTTAAAGTAACAAATTTCTTAAATATACTATCAATTATGAAGAAAAAACTATGTTTAAGCTTCAAGTTTTACAATTCCTCTTTGTAATATTTGAAAGCACTGCCTTGCGCTCATTGTCAGGGTCTTTGAGGACACCTAACAAAAGTAAATTAAACCAGTGGAAAAATAACAGAAAAAAATATGATTTCTGGAGCAAAATTTCACCTTTATGACTCAAAAAAAGGCTAGGGTAGAGTTTATGGCTTATATTTTGGGGAATTTTAGACTTCTTCATACTAAGCCACAGAATAAAACAGCTTTATCTACTCAGAGCCATGCAGAGGAGAAAATGTGCTCTCTTCGGTCAGACTTATTCTTAAGAGATAAAAAGAGCAGCTAATTCAAATATGCCCAGTATATCACATAAATTTTATCAACCGGATAAATTTCTCGGCCTTCCCAAAGGTGACCAAAGGGATAGAAACTGGTCAAGAGTGTTATATACCAATCTAGCTTCTGGGATGTGGAAGAAATACACCGAAAGGAAAGAAGCAACCTCTCTTACTAACTGGCCTCTCAGATTGTTACCAACACACCTTCTCTGAAGTTCTTCTTCTTTTTTTTTTTTTTTTAATTGATTTTGAGAATACTTTCTCTATCTCTAATTCTCCAGATCAAGGGCATAGTTGCGAAATGTACTTCTGAAGAAAGTTCAGATTATTGCTCATTTTACTTTCTCATCTGGGGACCTGGTCTATTACTTAAGCATTGCCTGATGTTTAAGAAGTGTAACTCTTAGAGTCTGTTTCTTGGTTTGTCTCTCTCTCTCTGTTTAAAAAAAAAAAAAAAATGAAGCGTAACTCTTCACATTATCAAGGATTAATCATATATTTTTTTCCAGACCTTTTGATTCCAGTTTCTACCACCCTTCCTGAGGATACTCAGAAATGTTGTTGATCTTCTCAACAGTAGCATATTGAGTCCATGTCTACAGGCAACAATGAAACTGTGCACTGTAGCTCTTTAATGAATCCTAACTGATGGTTGAGTCACATCCATTATCTTGAAAATATCACCGAGATTAATTGTTCCTGAAATGCCTTGCCTGAAGCCCCAACCAAAACTTCTGCCATTTCACACAGTCCACATAACTCAGTCTCCCTTCTGTGTGTTCCCCACAGATCAAACTTTTGGTTATGCAAAGTCTTCCTGTAATTTTACTGTTCAGTCACCTGAACTTTTATAAAAATGTCAAATAAGACAAATTCCAGTAGTTTTTATTGTGCATTAGCTTCCTAAAGCTGCATGATAAAATACAACTTAGCAGCTTTGAACAATTGATAAGCACTTGGTTCTGTGGGTCAGAAGTCCAGGCACAGTATGACTGGGTTCTTACTCGGGATCTTACAAGGCTGATATCAAGCTATTGTCTCAGGGCTGTGGTTCTCATTTGGGTTGAAGCTCTCTTCAACTACAAGGGTTGATGGCAGAATCCATTTCCTACTAGCTGTCAGTTTGGCACCCATTCAGCTGCTAGGGGCTTCCCCTCTAAGAGTTCAAACGTCAGTGTTTGCTTGCTTCCAGGCCAGAAGTCAGAGAAGGCTCTCCCTCTTGTGACCAGCCAGAGAGAAAGCTCTGCTTTTAAAGGTTCGAATTGATTATGTGAGAATCACATGGGTAATCTCCCTTTCTTAAAGTCAACTATACCATGTGACATAAACTACTTGTAAGGGTCAGATCGATCATATTCAGTGTCACTAGAATTATTCAGGGTATGCACACAAGAATTCTGCCTAGCAAACACTGTGTTAATGATTCCAGGCATAGAAATGCCTGATTGTTCCTATCCTTTTTTCTTTCTTATTTTTTAATCAGCTCTTTATCTTCGCAAAACACTGTCCAGATAAGACTGCCATTCAATTTTTTAAATCCTAAAATCTCTGATAAATATCTGTTAAGAATTTTTAAGGAGTCTAAATGAATTTACTGAAACAAACAGGGTACTTAGAACCAGACAGACCTGGGCAGGAGTCTGGATTCTACTTCTCCCTGGCAATTCCAACTTGGTCAGTTAGTGATGTGGTTATGTAGCCCTGTTACCTTCTGTAAAATGGAGACATAATTCTTAACCCCAAAACACTGTTAGTATTTAATGGATTGTTAAAATCCCTCCCACAGTGCTAGGTCCAGAGTGGCCAGCTAACAATTTCTATTCCATTGTTTTATTTCTCTTCTCTTTTCATTTTGATCCTGCTTGATATTTACTTAAGCTAAAAAATACCCAACAGATGAAACGGATCAGATTTTGCTTTATAGAAAAATGTTACCTTTCTACCAACACATTATTCTCAATAGGGCGCTAGTGTCCTACAATTTATAACCATTGCCAACAGCTTGCCTGGCATAGAAACACTGCTCTAATCTGTTGATCCCTCTTAAATGCTTAACATGGGAATCACATTGACCAGCACGTTGCACATTAAAGTAATACATTACATACTTTAGCCACCTTCAGTACTTTAAATTTTGGTCATGGAAGGTGACTTATTAAGTTACTTTTGTTCAATACATTTAATGAGCTGAACTTACACATGGTTCTTTAACTCCTTTGTGTGTTGTAGAATGATCTTTATCTAAGTTTCCTTTTCTACACTGAATGTGCCATCAGTGATCACATTTGTTCCCCAGTTTATCTCCTTTGATTTTTCTTTTTTTTTTTTAATCTTTAAATAACTCATTTAACTTAATTAAGTGCCTAAAAATTCTTTGCAAGTACTTCTCAAATTATTTTTGGCCTAATTTTTTACACTTTACTTTTTACTTTTACTAGGTGCCTTAATTTTCTTTCACAATTTCTTCATTTTGGAAAAAATTTCTTAACTTTTTGTTTTCTTCATTTAAGTCATGCAGGGTCATGCAGGGCTTGTGGTCAAGTTATTTTCTTGGAAACACACTGTGGTGCTTTTAAGTGATCTAAAAGTTTCCCCTGGGATATTAATGAGTACTTTATAAAAAATATTTTAAATCTTCTGTCAGGTTTTTCTGTTTGTTTGTTTTCCATCAAGTACTCTCCTGATGGTTATTTTTAGTTCCTCTGACTTTCACTAAAATGTTGAATTTGATTAGGCTAGTACTGCTTATTGCTTTACCATCCTCTGACCACCGCTCAGAACTAGATCTATTACATTTCATCTCTGCTTAACTTTTAAAGGAATTAATCTTGGAAAGTAATTTTGCTCCATATATCTGATACTCCTGATTAAGATTTATGCCAATCAGTATGGGGACAAATGTAGTGCACTTATTATTATTATTATTATCTGGCCTGATTTTTTAGATTCTTTTTGTCTAACATTTCCAACTGATTCTCATCACACCCATATTTTGCTACATCTTTATTGTTTAAATATGGAATGTCTGCTTTCACTTACATTCCTTGTCTAGTAATATTTTTATCCTGTATGAATCAGTATCCAAATATTTTTGGAACACTCAAATTGGATGACTTGAGGAGAGTTCATGAAAGAGCCATTTACAAAAATGAGGGTAGGGTTTAGGAGAAGCAACAAGAAACAGTGTAATGTCCCAGGCTTAGTAACCATGAAGGGTCATTAGAAGGGTCAGGCAGAGGGAATGATAGTTATTGGAATCCTGAGACAGATCCATGTGCTGAGGGCTCACAGGAACTATGAATTTAGTGAGGGGTGCATCCCAAACTGCAACCCAGTAGAGGGAGCATCCAGGGAAAAATACTCCATCTTTCTCTTCCTTCCCTTCAATCTCTTGCTGGAAATCACTATTGGCTAAAAACCAGCTAGAAGCCAGAGGATGAGGCAGTCCTGTTAGCATCTTCTCTCCATTCTGAACAGGAGGAGAGGGATCGAGAATAAGCCTAAAAGGGCAAACTGAATAAATTCAACAGAAATACCAACACTGACAGCCCATCTCACTGCCTTCCTAAAGCGGGCATGGCTGAGGTGGAACATATGCCATTGTTCAATTATTTTCCTTCTAGCTTGGTTATGAGTTACCATTCACTGTCTATATTTACCAAGCATTCTACACCTTGCCTTTTGAGATGAATTTAAAAATATTTGTGCATTCTCCGCTAAGATGCAACTTGATATCATCTTTCTGGGAGGTTTTCCATAAAATCCACAAGTGGAGACCAAAATGCTAATTACTTCTCAGGTGCAGTTCTTAGAAGGAGCAACATTTTTAAAAATATCGACAAAATCAATTTTCTTCTTGTAAATTGAAATTTAGGTACAAAGTCTTCCTGTTATATTTTTTTAATGATGTTAGTATATAACCAAATGTTGGCTCCTTCCTTGTTCTTGTTAGCTTCAATGATATATAATATTGCCTGCTCTCTTTATCCCTAGCCATTTACTGTGACAGAAAAAATAAATCTAGTAAATTAAGTCTTTTCATCTTAAAAGTTTTAATCTTTTTCTTCTCAAATATATACATGACAAATCAGCCTTGCCATTGATTTTATAATGTCTATTGAAATCTCACCAGTGTGCTCAATTTAATTTTTTTCTTCAGTTATTTACCATTTTAAAGGGTGGTAAATTTCCATTGCCATCAAAACGTCTGTCTCATTGGTTCATCAAGGTAACTGAAATTTCCTTCTTTAGAGAATCTTCTCTAATATAGGATTTTATCTCCAGGGTAGCTTCCTTCAAGTGCACATAGATTAAGTGAAGTAAGGTGTTGACAGACAGTCACTAGTAAGCTACAAACTCATCAGGGAAAAGGAATCTTCGGTATTTAGATGGAAGTTTCTGTTTGGAGAAGCTAAAGGCTTAAACTTCAGCTGTTGGAACTAACCCAGCTTTTATGTCCAACATATTTCTAGTTATGGATAAAATTAAATGAGCATAGGGCTTATCTGCCAAAGATTTTCAGGCATGAGAGCTGAGATTTATTCTTTTACTTGAAAATTAAGCCCCATTTATTTCTGTCAACAAGTGCTTAGGCAAGACCCTTAGATAAAATATGGACTTGTAAATTTTCCTAGGAGATAAAAGCTAGGAGAAGCTTAGAACCAGAAGCAAGGTCTGAGGAGGGAGATGTACGTTTAGAGGCCAACAGAACCAGGAATACAGGGTGTGTATGGGCAGTTAGATGCTCACAAGGGAAGTGAGTACATTATAAGCACATTTTGTTCCTTTCCCTTAACTTGAAAAAACAGTTTAGCTCTATCTTTCAGTTAATGACGTGTTAGCTATAGAATTCAAAATTATTCTTTGATAGTTCTTTTATGGTAATAATAGCTAACATTTTTTCCATGTATAAGGCAATATTTTAAGCTTTTTATAGATATTAGCTCACTTAAACCTCACAATAACACTATGAAGTGGGTAAAATCATCCCTATTTTTTGGATGAGAAAACTGAGTCTCAGATGTATGAGTTAAGTAACTTATTCCAAGTTCAAAAGACAGTCCGATACAGAGGGAGCATCCAGGGAAAAATACTCCATCTTTCTCTTCCTTCCCTTCAATCTCTTGCTGGAAATCACTATTGGCTAAAAACCAGCTAGAAGCCAGAGGATGAGGCAGTCCTGTTAGCATCTTCTCTCCATTCTGAACAGGAGGAGAGGGATCGAGAATAAGCCTAAAAGGGC
>NC_081559.1:58660287-58665211 GCF_022355385.1 Mustela nigripes | reverse complement strand
TTATCTGCTACTGTACAAAACCTCTCATGGATACAGAAAGTACATCCTGCCCCTCAGATAAACGTATGTTTCTGGGTGCACAAATCAGATTGTCCCCAGCCACATTTTTCTCTTGGACTCAATGGACAGATGGACCATAGCAGTTGCTACTTTGCTATCTCAAAAAATATATACTAGGTCACGAATTCTGATGTGGGTAAAACACAAAAGCAACAATGAATGAGGATATTGTGAATTTGAAATAATAACTCTCTCCTGCTGTGCAGCTGTATTCAGAAATATAAATCCAGGGCAATGGGAGCCATGACAAAGCAATCCGTGCCATCAAGCTTCTGCTGTAGGCCCACGCTTTGGGCCGCCTGAGGGAGCAGGGAACATCTGTAGTTGTCACTTGCCCCCAAGCCTGGTGTCAAAGCCTAGGAGAGGGTGTTCCCCCAACACTGCCACTGGGAGTAAAAACCCATTTGTCACTAGTTTCCAGGACACCCTTTCTGCTCCATCTGTCGTTCTGTAAAAATAGTCTAGGCATTCAAAAAATAAAAATGAAAATCCAAAGTTGTAATGCTCAAACAGGATAGAAAATTCTATGAGACAAGAGGGCTAAGTTACCTGGAGAGATAACTTCAATTTCCCTTTTTTTCTGCTTCTATGGCTTTTGTCCCAGGCAGGCCTACGGAGCCTACTTTTAACCCGGTTAAGGCCCGTACTCACTCCAGAGCACTCTCAGAAGAGGTCTGAATCACTTTCTGTGATTTGTTTGGTGTTTAAAATATTCCTTCATCCTGTGTTGAATGAAGTGGAGGGTATCTCTTAGCATTCTGAAGCTGTGTGCTCAGGTCCAACCCTGGAAGACTATAGAGCTCTATGTGACCTATAGATGAGTAGGGGGAAAAAGGCCTCACTGTGCTGTGTGAAGATGGTGGCATTGAGATCATTACCCTGACTCACCAATGGACTGGGTGTGTGACTAGGGGGAAGTTGCTTTTTTCCAGGACTCAAGGTCTTCCATAAAGTGGGGATATTTACTCTAGGGACTCCATTAGGGTTCTCATGAGGATTAAATAACATCAAGTGCAGGACCCACCACGATAACTGGTCAATAGCAATTGTTTAATAGTAGGTACCTATTCTTGTTGTTGTTAAAATCAGAAATATGAGGCATGAGGTAATTGAATTGGTTGCCCCAAAGGGGACCACGCACCACTCCCTTTGCCCCAGATTCACCATGTTTCTTCATTTCTAGCTCTTTTCCCTCCCAATTTCTGCCCGTCACAGTCATTTAAGGTCCAGCTGAAAGAAGGCCTTTTCCATGAATGGCTTGTCCTCTTTTGGGTATAGCACACGCTCATGAGTGGATTCTTTTTTTTTTTTATGAAAGTTTCCCTTTTTATTTGTGTTTATAACTCCTGCAATTTCTGATCAGTACCTTGCACATGGTAGGTACCTCACACATTCCTTTTAAAATTTATTGATTTAAAATATATTTTTACTCATTCTAAGATATGAAATAAACTTGTATTATTTATAACTTATGTTCTTGCTCCAACGTTGCAAATCTAGCATGAGCAGAAAATATATAATTCTTTTCAGCAGTCACAAGTATACCACTAATGGAGCATACCACACATGTGACACAGACAGGCTTAGTTAGCAATGACACCCAAACACTGATGCTTAGGATTCTAATTACGTTTGGCCTTGACAGTAGTGTGTAAATACTCTGGAGATGTGCAAATTTGCTCATATTCTGAGTACATCCAGTCAGTTAGGTATGAATGCAATTTTACTGAAAAAATGATAGTTTAGTGTGATGAGCTTTCTGTAGATGCATTTGCAACTTGGTAACATGAGTATGTGTTACAAAAAATTTTGAACCAAATAACTAAATATTTACTTGAGTGTAAAAAACACAAAGTATTAAAAATTGTCACAAATGTGTCCCAAAATTCCTCATTACAAATACAGAGTTGGCTTGCTTGGACATTGAATATAGCACTGTAAGTCAGCCTCAGCTTGTTCTAACACTTATTAATACCAAGACACTAATTCAATCCAAACAGCTCCAAAATGAAACAAGAACCAAGACTGGGCAGTGGATGATCATAATAGCACATCTCAAGACTCAATCTTATTTACTAGCCAGACAAGATGTAGGAGTTTTACTTTTCTAATTTCAATCCCCCAAATAATTTATTAATGGTTCATAAAGAAAATAGAAAAATAGCTGAACTTGTTTTTTTTTTAATAATCAAGTTTATAAGTATGAAAACAACCCAACACTGAGCATAAATGTTAACATAAAATGTGTCAATAGGAAGGAGTGAGAGTAAACAAATAATTATGTTTCATATCCCCATATTTTAAAAATAAGGAGGAATGACTTCTAAGGAAACACAGTGAAAATATTTCCTTGCAGATATTAGAGTTATCCTACGTGATTTCTGGTGCAGAATACCAATGAGTTATTGAATTAGGGTTTTTACATTATAAAACCTAATCTCTGGTAAGTAGTAGGACATAGGATATGAAATATTTCTCCTATTTAGTGATAACCTTTCAGCTTAGAGCTAGGTTATGGGGAAATCATCACCACAAGATACATGATCAAACATGACAATACTGTTTTGGCTGGGCTTCTGAACGCTCAGATCAGGACCAATACCAAGCAAAATAGATTAAGTAGGTGACACTGGCCTTTGCAATTCTCTTTCCCCTCCTGTCTCAGCCTTGTGTTTTCTGCAGTTTCTTCCTCTCCTATAAACAGCTATGGTATATACTTTCCTCCCTCTCAGAAGGGTGTCTTTGAAACAGATAGGGAGTGTGACACAACTCAGTGTTTTCCAATGGCTTTGCAAAGAGTTACATATTATTGCAAATTTCTCTAAAATAGTATTTCAGAGTCAAAGAAATCTGAAGTGTGCTGGATTGAACAAAGTAAACATGCTTATTTTTGCAGCACTTCTCAAAATTTCTAATGCTATAATGTGTCTCGAGCATCTCCTCTAAGAGGACACTTCCCAAACCGGATTGATTATAGTAAACACTTTTCCAATAACCCCTATTAACATCTCACTCTATGGGAGATACTGACATAAGAGAAAGAGTAAAAGCTAGAAAGTTCAGAGTTCCAACCTGGCTCTACTACCTACTTCAGAAACTTCTCTAAGATAACATTTTCTCGTGAGAAATACAGGGCACATAGAAATCATTCAGAACATAGTAGCCATGACTTAATTAGGTAGTTGTTAACAGCAGTAGTAAGATAATATAGGGAGACTGAGGAAGCAGAGTAGAACACCCTTATTCCTAGAAAGCCTAGGCTGATAGGAAAGGAAAAGCAGTGGAAAGGGCATGAGGCAGTACAGGACTGAATGGAGTAAATGAAATGCTGGGCTGAGGCCCTCCCAGCAAGTGCATGGTAACTTCCTGCCTCTTCTGTGGCAGGAGAAAGGAAGTCTGCCTAATCCGGAGTGCTGCAGAAATGTGCAAGACTGGGGGAAAAGGAAGAAAGAGTTTTAGTTCAGGCCATGACTTATGAAAGATAAAAATCTCTTAGAACACACGTGATTTAAAAATCATGGAATTCAGCGTCTTCGGCTGATGAAGGAATTGGAATCCAAGTATTCCTCCCTAGTCATGGTGAGGGGAAGGAGTGCCCCAAGATCAAGGAAAAAGAAATATGCATGGCTTACTTTTCATCTACATAATAGGGATGATAATGGTGCCATCATCATTTGTAAAAATGCAAGTGATATTAATGCATATAAAGCCATTAAAACGGTGGCTGGCATCCAATAAATGTTAGCTGTTATTATTACCCTTCTTCCTAACATGTGCTTTCAAATACTAATTATGGTACTCCTAGAGCAAACCCAGAATTAAAGATTGCTTCACACATTCCTGCTATATACCAAATTCCACTGACTGTGGGGCCTGCCCAAATAGGCTGAGCTCTGTTTTTGTTAGTTACCTGGTCTGTAGTTTTCTTCTTAGAGGCAATAAGATAGTTTATAGGGACAAGAGAAACATGGGAAATCAACCCAGGGGCCTTGTCACTTTAAAGTTAAGGAGACATATTTGAAGACAGTAGATAATTAAAAGTAGTAGATACTAAAGATAGTAGATAATTAAATTACTAAGCTCCTACCCCATTCCAATGGCCATTTGATGCATTTTATCATCCAAAGACAAGGGATCAAGGTAATCAGTTCATTACTGAATCTCCATAAGGAGTCGAAACACTCAGTTTTATCATTGAACCTTTGAGGGAAGTTCAACCACCACTCAAGTTAAGAAATTTATTTTTCCGGGTGCCTGGGTGGCTCAGTGGGTTAAAGCCTCTGCCTTCGGCTCAGGTCATGATCCCAGGGTCCTGGGATCGAGTCCCACATCGGGCTCTCTGCTCCGCAGGGAGCCTGCTTCCTCCCCCACCCCCACCCCCGCCTGCCTCTCTGCCTACTTGTGATTTCTCTCTCTCTGTCAAATAAATAAAAATTAAAAAAGAAAAAGAAATTTATTTTTCCCACCCCAGTTAATAATAATAACTTTCATTTATTGCTTAATTTTTATACACCGGATTCCATCTACCTATTTTACAAGTATTCTCTAATTTCATCTTCCCAACAACACTATGAGGTGAGGTGCTTTCCCTTCTTATCCTCATTTTACAGATGAGGAAGCTGAGTTTTGGGGAGATTAAGTAATCTGCCCAAGGCCACCCCATGAATAACAGTAGAGCTGGGTTAGTCCAGTTCCAGGGGCTCCATAGTGCTCCCTATCCAGGAAATTCACTACTCACTGGCATTGCCTCAGCATTTTCTGAATGTTTAAAATAGTCTAAAATGAGAAACCATCACAGACCTGTACCCCTGGGGATAAAAATATATGTTTATAAAAAATAAAAAATTAATGGCTAAAAAAAAAA
>NC_081559.1:58565377-58660187 GCF_022355385.1 Mustela nigripes | reverse complement strand
AAAATATATGTTTATAAAAAATAAAAAATTAATGGCTAAAAAAAAAATAAATAAATAAATAAATAAATTATTCATACTGTTGACATCTCAGACAGTGCTAATACTACCACCCAGAATGTGAATGTGACAAGAGCATTGTGTAAATTGGGCTAGTTATTCATTTTTCGAATGAAAGGCATCTATATAATCCTTCCTGGATATTCTGTGAAGGTACTGCTGGTCCCGTGTTACTCTGTCAACTTCATCAACTATCTAAGTATGTTCATAATTGCTATGATTTCATTGTATCTCTGATTGTGAGGTTAAAACTGTATGTGTTGGTAATTATTATGTTGTTTCTTTTTTATGCCTAATGTATTGTTAGGTGCATTGACAAATTTTTGCCAGCTCAGTCTTTTTGTTAATAATGGTTCTGTATAAAATGTCTTTCTTAGCTCACATGACTTCTTCCAATTTGCTTTCACTTAGTCAGCTTTCTTTAGATGTAACCATGTGACTGGGGAAATAAGAGAAATAGGCAAGTATTAGAATATTTGCCTCCCAGTAAACAGTCCCATTTGACCCAAACCGTAAGGCTCGCTAAACCATGGGCTATTCCATTATTCTTGTTGATAGTTTTTTTGTTGTTGTTTTTGTTTTTTAAGATTTTTATTTATTCATTTGACAGAGAGAGACAACAGTGAGAGGTGTTACACAAGCAGGGGGAGTAGGAGAGGGAGAATTGACTCCCTACCCAGCGGGGAGCCGTATGTGGGGCTCGATGCAGGGCTCGATTCCAGGACCTGGGATCATGACCTGAGCTGAAGGTGGATGCTTGATGACTGAGCCACCCAGGCACCCCAACAAATAGTTTTTCTAAGTGTACCTTCTGCCTCTTCAAATAAATAACATCTATATCTTTTGAACTTAATTCTCTTCCCTAAGCCTCTCGTACCCACTTAAGCCCCCATGTTGCATCACCACTTCCTCATATCAGGGAGATCATATGATAGTTGTCTTTCTCTGCTTGACTTATTTCGCTAAGCATGATACGCTCTAGTTCCATCCATGTTGTCGCAAATGGCAAGATTTCATTTCTTTTGATGGCTGCATAGTATTCCATTGTGTATATATACCACATCTCCTTGATCCATTCAACTGTTGATGGACATCTAGGTTCTTTCCATAGTTTGGCTATTGTGGACATTGCTGCTATAAACATTGCTGCTATAAACGGGTGCACGTGCCCCTTTGGATCACTATGTTTGTAACTTTAGGGTAAATACTCAATAGTGCAATTGCTGGGTCATAGGGCAGTTCTGTTTTCCAGAGTGGCTGCACCAGCTTGCATTCCCACCAACAGTGTAGGAGGGTTCCCCTGTCTCCGCATCCTCGCCAGCATCTGTCATTTCCTGACTTGTTTATTTTAGCCATTCTGACTGGTGTGAGGTGATATCTCATTGTGGTTTTGATTTGTATTTCCCTGATGCCGAGTGATATGAGCACTTTTTCATGTGTCTGTTGGCCATCTGGATGTCTTCTTTGCAGAAATGTCTGTTCATGTCCTCTGCCCATTTCTTGATTGGATTATTTGTTCTTTGGGTGTTGAGTTTGCTAAGTTCTTTATAGATTCTGGACACTAGTCCTTTATCTGATATGTCGTTTGCAAATATCATCTCCCATTCTGTCAGTTGTCTTTTGATTTTGTTAACTGTTTCCTTTGCTGTGCAAAAGCTTTTGATCTTGATGAAATCCCAATAGTTCATTTTTTCCCTTGCTTCCCTTGCCTTTGGCGTTGTTCCTAAGAAGATGTTGCTGTGGCTGAGGTCGAAGAGGTTGCTGCCTGTGTTCTCCTCAAGGATTTTGATGGATTCCTTTCGCACATTGAGGTCCTTCATCCATTTTGAGTCTATTTTTGTGTGTGGTGTAAGGAAATGGTCCAATTTCATTTTTCTGCATGTGGCTGTCCAATTTTCCCAGCACCATTTATTGAAGAGGCTGTCTTTTTTCCATTGGACATTCTTTCCTGCTTTGTCGAAGATTAGTTGACCATAGAGTTGAGGGTCTATTTCTGGGCTCTCTATTCTGTTCCATTGATCTATGTGTCTGTTTTTGTGCCAGTACCATGCTGCCTTGATGATGACAGCTTTGTAATAGAGCTTGAAGTCTGGAATTGTGATGCCACCAACGTTGGCTTTCTTTTTCAATATCCCTTTGGCTATTCGAGGTCTTTTCTGGTTCCATATAAATTTTAGCATTATTTGTTCCATTTCTTTGAAAAATATGGATGGTACTTTGATAGGAATTACATTAAATGTGTAGATTGCTTTAGGTAGCATAGACATTTTTACAATATTTATTCTTCCAATCCAGGAGCATGGAACATTTTTCCATTTCTTTGTGTCTTCCTCCATTTCTTTCATGAGTACTTTATAGTTTTCTGAGTATAGATTCTGTGTCTCTTTGGTTAGGTTTATTCCTAGGTATCTTATGGTTTTGGGTGCAATTGTAAATGGGATTGACTCCTTAATTTCTCTTTCTTCTGTCTTGCTGTTGGTGTAGAGAAATGCAACTGATTTCTGTGCATTTGAAGATACTCTTAGGATTAAAACAAGTCACTGTTCCCACAACCTCAAAAGACTGAATTCCAGGAACATTGAAGACTTTCACAACATGACCTTCTACCCCTCAAAGCCTCCTCCATCACTTCCCGTTCCATGTGATATAACCTGGTATACTGTTAATCTGTTCAGATCAAGTTGCTTAGCAAACTAAGTGCTTCATGTGTCCATGTCTTTACAGCAGCCAGAGGCTATCACTTCCCTTTTCTTAAATCCATTCAGTGGCTTCCCTTTTTCTGTGGAAGGCATTACAGTGCCCACAGGGGGTTTGTTCTGCTGCTGCTCTCCCCTCTTCCTGCTCTGTTGTCGCTCAGCCCTGGATCTCTCACCACTTTCCCCTCAGCTTAATTGGTTTTAGCCACACTGACTGTCTGCTCCTCAGCCTCAGGGCTTATCCCAATAAGCTAAGGCCACCATAAAGAAGTACTACAGACTGGGTGGCTTGAATTATAGAAATACATTTTCTCACAGTTCTTGAGGCTCAAAGTCCAAGATCAAGGTGCTGGCAGGTTTAGTCCCTGGTGAAAACTCTCTACTTGACTTACAGAGGGCTGCCTTCTCACTGGTTCCTCACATGGCTTTTCCTCTCTGTACACACACTCTTAGTATCTCTTCTTCTTCTTACAAGGACACTAGTCCTTTTGGATTAGGGCCACACTGTTATGACCTCATTTAGCCATAAATACCTCCTTGTAAGTCCTGTCTCCAAATACAGTCACACTGGGGTTAGGGCTTCAGTGCATGAATTTTAGAGGATGTAATTCAGCCCCACACCAGGCAGGGCTTTCACATGTGTTGTTACCTCTTTCCCCAGATACCTTCATAATTCACTTCTCAACTTCATCAGTTCTTTATTCAGATGTAACCTTCTCAGAGAGGCCTTTCCTACTCTACTAAAAGTTACAGACCTTTCCCTATTCACAGCACTCACTACCCCTTTCTTTATTTTCTCTCTGGTGTTCAATGATACTATCACTCTTCAATCTATTCTGTATTTTTTTTTTATTTCTGTCTCCCCCAACTCCACTAGATCATAAACTACATGAGGGGATTTAGCTAAATTTTGTTTGTTGTTGAACCTGTAACATTTAGAACAGTGCCTGGCACACAGTGGTTTCTGAATAATTGGTTGTTAGAGTGAAATTGGTTTAAATTATGCATGTTTCTTTTCCATGAAACTTCCTTCTTCTCCAAGTTTACTCTTACTCAGCCTGAAAAGCTTAAGCCCCACATTCCCTTGCCTCTTATAAGAGTAACACTTTAGGTATATTCAGTTTCTACACCTACTAAAATGTATTAAAGATTACATTCCCATAAGCTACCATTTGTGAGTACCTACTCTATGTTAGGCACCCTACTCTATGCTAGGAACCAAACTCTAAATGCATCCTCTCATTTCATGCTTCAACTTTAAAAGAGAAGTATAGGTGTTCTGAATGTGCAAGAAAAAGCTAAGACAAGACAAAGAGAAATGAAATAACTCATCAAGTTTAGAACCCAAGTCTCTCTCTATAACTCAAATCCATCTTCTTAAGACTGTAGGCCACTACCCACCACAGTCACAAATGCTGCTCTGGCCTAGCTCAAGGGTCATCTCCTGTGGGCAGCTTTTCACAAACAACTCACTATCAGGAAGAAAGAAAAGTAGCCAGCAAATATTCACTGAACTCCTGTAATATGTTGAGGTTTGTGTGCATGGACTGATAACATCTTGTCTTTGGGAAGCTTACAGTCTGGTTATAAATGTGCTATAAATGGAACATTTTCACAACTCAGTTATTCTGCAGTGCATTCTTGAAGTGGATTATGAGTACAAATGAAGTGCCTATGTATTTGCTCTTCTTATCAAGAGTGGGAAAACATCTGTTGAAAATAATTAAATGGCTAAACAATGGCCCATGAACTCTCCAATCATAGAAATTTCTTCTAGTTCTGTTTTGGGACTTCATTATGGTCTTCTGTTCTATAGTGATATCGATATCAGCAGGCAATTACATATATGGTATGAGTTGAGAGATATCTGGATGGTCTTATCTATACAACCAAAATATTTCTTTTACATGGAGGCTACATTGGAGTTCATCTTGAGTTAAGTGTTGTTTTTCACTATTCCCCTTTAAAAAATAATTTCCTGAGACTAGTAATCCATTATGTCCTTAACAGTCTTATGTGAAACTAATATATTTCATGATGCTCCTCCTTGATAAGAGCAAGTGCATCATATTTCACCTTGGAGTCTTTTATAGTTTGTCTCCCTCCCAATCCCATCTTGTTTCATTTATTCCTTGCCTACCCCCCAACCCCCCCATGTTGCCTCTCAACTTCCTCATATCAGGGAGATCATATAATTGTCTTTCTGTGATTGACTTATTTCACTAAGCATAATACCCTCTAGTTCCATCCACATCATCGCAAATGGCCAGATTTCATTTCTTTTGATGGCAGCATAGTGTTCCATTGTCTCTATATACCACATCTTCTTTATCCATTCATCTGTTGATGGACATCTAGCTTCTATCCATAGTTTGGCAATTGTGGACATTGAAGGCAGAAAGATTATAGAGCAGGGTAGTCCATACTTGGCTGTTGTATTTACCTTCTCTGGATCTGTCCAAAGGGCAGAGCTGACACTGTCTTTCCTAGATAGGCTCCTCAGAACTCTTGCAGGACTCTGCCTCCCTTCAGGTTCCTTCCCTTGCTGGTTCTATCCCTGCACTCTGGAGTTTCTTGCCTATTTCTTCCTTGGCCTCCAGCGTCTGGTAGTTTGCTATCTCTCTCTTCCTCTGCAGTTCCTTCATCCCCATCCCTGGAGGACCCTGTGCCCACTCCTGGTCCAGAAGACTTGACCTTGAGGCCCTTCTGCCAATACTTGGTTATACCTGCCTGTCCCAATAATTATTCCCATTGTCTCTGCCACAGAAATTGAGAGGTTGTTCCTTTTCATCCCTCTACACCCTCATGGTTGAGTTCCCACTATGACCTACCATTCATCCACATAGCTTTCAAATACCAATTGTCCATGTCTCTCATCTTCAGAAAACATATTCCAAAGGTCCTAGAGGGGGCCTTTAAAATCCCTTAATTAGGCCTGGCCTTGGAAAGTGGTAGCACTTGAGGGTGGAAGGAGGGAAGCTCCAGCAATGGGCCAGTCCTCTCCAAAAAGATCACTTCCCCAATCCTCTCACCATTCTCCTCTCCCTAACTGTTCTAACATCCTGGATATAAAGGCTCTATAGCTATTTCCTTCACAATCTGCATGTGTGAATTGGAAAGACATTGTTCTCACTTTAGTTCCTTGATAGTTATTAGCATATCACATGAGTGAAAATTGAGAAAGGGAGAATTCTATTCTAATATCAAAGTACACAGGTATTAATTCATTTGGTCCCCAGAACAATTCTATGAAGTAAGAATCCCCTTCATTGTACAGAAGAGTAAACTGAGTTGCTGTGGCATTTCTAAAACCATACATTTACTCAGCAGTTAAAGGATGGAGCCAGGATTCAGATTCAGACACTCTGGTTACAGAGTGATACTCTCAAGCAATAGATTATAAACTATTTTCTACAAGTTCAAAAACATGGAAAATTAATTAACACTAAAGTCGAGTTGCACTTGACTAAGGAAACAAAAATCAGAAAACTACTGTCCTGTAAATTACTATTAGACTTTTACTGACCTTACCAAATGGTGGGACCGAATACCGAATTTTGTTATGCAACAAAAATTTGAAATGTAATCAATAAACACATTAATTCCATTTGTATATAAATATGCTGTAGTGTCTCTCAACCCAAAAAATCCAATGTCTGATCACTTCAAAATCTTTTCTAGTTACCAGCCCCAGTTTCTGATCACCTTTTTAGTAAAGCACCTCAAAAGACTTTCCTGTAATTGTGTACACTTCTATTCTTTTTTTTTTTTTAAGAATTTATTTTAAAGTAAGCTCTGTAGTCAATGTAGACCTTGAACTCACAACCCTGAGATCAAGAGTCACCTGCTCTACCAACTGAGCCAGCCAGGCACCCACTGTACACTTCTATTCTTGTTCATTCTTACATGTATTCCAAATAATTTCCTAGCCCCTAATCTACCTAATCTACTAAAAGAAGTTACCCTTGACTTGATCTTTTCTTAGCCCTCACTGAGCCTATTAGCAAGTTTTTTGTAGTTGATTCATGCCCTCCTCTAGCAATACTTTCTTCTCTTAACCCCCAGTGCACTAGACTCTGAATTTGCTTCTCACTTCTATGTCTCCTCTACAATGTTCTCTGGTTATTCATCTTCCCTTCTTTGATGTTGTAGTCCCTTAATGTTGAGCTCAAAATCCAACTTCTCTATTTGTTCCCTAGATGACCTTGTACTATTTTTAAATATAATCCATTTCCTAATTACTCTCAAGTTCATAGGTCTGGCTTGGATCAATCCCTGAACCAAACTGCAGTGTCCTATACCCAACTGCCTTCTAGACATCTGCATTTGGATATCTAATAAGCAACCACAGACCTAACATAACCCAAACCTATAGATTTACACAATTCCCAGAACCACCTCTTTCCACAGTCCTCCCCATTTTAATAAATAAGCATCTCCATTCTTCCACTTTCTCAACCTCCAAGATTGGACTTGTTTGTGACCCCTCTCATTCCCGCACATGCCATGTATTACACCAGCAAGCCCTATAATCCCTACCTTGAAAACCATCTCAAACAGACCCTTTCTCACCATCTTCAGCACCACCCTGGTCCAGACACTCTTACTGCTTGTCAGTATTAGTGTGATATTTTCCTACTGGCTTCCCTGGTTTTGTGCTGGTATACCAAGCTATTTTTCACACAGAAGTCAGAGGGGTAGTTTTAAGTCAAATCATGTCAGCCTCTGCACAAAAACCTTCTTGTGTAACTGAGAAGAAAGTTCCAAATCCATGCATGAGCTTTCTACATGGTGTGGTTTCCTACTCCTCCTACAATCTTACCTACTTTTCAATCACATCCTACCCAACAACCAACATACTGCACTAGCTACACTGGCTTCCACATTGTTCCTTGAGCTTACAACCCTGCTTTTAACTGAAGACTTTTGTACTTGCAGTTTTCTCTGCCTCCTGCACTCTATCCATGGACCACACAGTGAACACCATTGCTTCTTTTATGTCTTTGCTTACATGTCATTTTCAAAAGAAATGCATCCCCTTACTACTATTATGATCTATCTTCTTATTCTGCTCTCTCTTCCTTCATTGTACTTATTTTTACTTCATATATTAGGTGTCTATTCATTTATATATTATGATAATGTAAATTCCATAAGAGCAGAAGCTTTGGTTTATTTATTGCTGTTTTTGTCATCACCACCTGGGAACCCAGACCAGTGTGTGACCCAACACTAGGTACTCAATACACATTTATTGATTTTAGGGGACATATGTATGCCCTGTGAATACAAACAGTAGAATAGAATGCTTGGGTGTCTCAGTTGAATAAGTGCCTGCCTTCAGCTCAGGTCATGACCTCAGGGTCTTGGGATCAAGCCCTCACTGGGCTCCTTGCTTTGTGTAGAGCCTGCTTCTCCTTCTCTCTCTGCCTGCAGCTCCCCCTATGTGTGCTCTGTCAAATAAATAAATAAAATATATTTTTAAAAAACAGTAGAATAAAACGTCTTTAAAGTAGCTCAAAGGGAGGAGTCCTGGTCTTTTATTTTTAAATGAGAAAGCTAGGAATATACCACCAATTTATTAATAAAACAAAAATTATTCAGATTACCTGAGTTTGTTTGCTGTATGGCCACAGTTAAAAATTAACATACTAGACATTTTATTATAATGAGCATTATTCTCCTAAGCAGCTTTTCCTGGTTTTGAGAATGTTTTTACTCAGGAGACAAAACATGGAAATGAACCTGGGTTTAACTAATATTTGTATAATTGCATGTATAATTGTAAAATTATTAGATAATCTTATTGTAAATAAGCTTCTTAACAAACACTATTAATTCCATTTGAATACTGATTCATTTTAACAAGGTGATTGAACTTTTTCTTTCTAGATTGGTTTTGTTCTCTAATTTACATATTATTGAGTGTGCCTGGTTTTTTTCTTCATTGCTAGATTAGTGTTTGCTGGATCGTATTTCCATTTCTCTTTTTCCCAATGTTGCATTCAAGAACAGTATTTAGGAGCACACAGTAATGCCTTCTTAAAAGAATGTTACTTTACAAAAGTAATACCTTGACAGAACTTGGGAGTTTGCGAATGATGCAAGCTAAAAAGTTTTTTCTCTATAAAATGTATTTAATTCTCCTTCTCTTTTAAATTCCATTTATCTCCTTTCAATATCTGCTTTCCAGGATGCTTTGCAAGATTGATGGAGACATTAAATCCAAAAACTAAAAGGGAAAAAATTGTAAATGTGAATTTTCAGTTGACTTTAGAGGAGATATATTGCTTAATAGAAACACACAGGAAACAATGCTAGTGGGCAGTAAATCCCAGATTAATTACATATATTCAATATGCTATGGAGACAATGCATATAACTGAACTTTTTTATAAAGCACTATAGTTTTATGATTTTTAGCACTAGCCAGTAAATTTACAAGCATTAGTATTGCAATACGTGATTTTGCCCCTATTACCAGAAGCGAAATTACTATGCTCTATTACCAACCTATTAGATCTCTATTCCCACATCTTTTATTTATTGATTTTTTAAAAATCTGTGCTTTATATCTTGTGGTACAATCAGCAATACACTTCAATTGTTGGAATATTTGAAACTGCTAAGTAACAAATCAGTGAATTCACAATGATATTCTAAATGATCCAAGAAATCTCATTTTAAGTGGTTAAATCAATATGTATTTTGGTTCATTAGCAGAATACACAATGGCTATTTCTAGCATCTTCTCAGTCTTTCTGTTTAGCCAGTTTGTATTGTAATGCCTGGCCTGAAGCAATTCTATTTTTAGTTCTAATGGAAAGGTCTTAAATTGTTTATTTTCTGTTTACTAAAGTCATCCCGTTTGTTACCATGGAAACTATGACAAGTCTTCTAGCTAACTATTTTATTAAATGAATCGAAGATATAGCTGAAGACTATGAAGGTGCAGCATGTCATTCTTAAGACATACTTTTCAACATCTATAAAACCATGGCCGTATTTATAGAAAATACGAGATTAATTATAAATAAGATCTTCTACACTTCAAATCTGGCAGGCTATTGACATTTAAAAATCTGAATCATAATTAGCACATAGACTTCCCCAACTAACCAAGAGTCCATGTTCTAAAAGTGTTTTTGTAAGTCAGTTCCTTAGAAATTAGAACATGTTCACTCATACAAACAATTTCATAAATAGCAAGTAGATCTCTAGGCCCACCCTCCAAAGCTCTTCCATCTGTGATGTCTCAGTCTATAGCAATACTAGCAATAGTCTTTGTTCTCAGCTCTGGCAGTAGGAGCCAGGTTTTAGGGATGAAAAAAGAGGAAAGAATTTTCTCACACTTACTTTGTTTTTAATAGTTATAGCACACATAGGACACCATTTTGGAATACTAGTCCACTGGTCTTAGGGATGTTGAGCTTCCAACTACATTCTTCCTGTTATTTGACAATGCCCTGGCCTCAGGCTCCTGATCTCTCACTTTCTCACAGCTCCCTCTGTATCCAGGTCCAGCTTGCTCCCAACCTGCTCCTCTCTCTGCACTGAACCACCATTTTCCTCAAGATTCACAATGGTTCCAGCTAGTCAAAAAAAAAAAAGTTAAAAAATTGCTCTATTGTCTGAATGCTTGAGAACTTTTCCTGAAGTTTTGCATTTTAAAAATAAAATACTTTTGAACCCAAACAAATCCCTAACCTGAAATTTCCATTACCATGACTAAAAAAAAAAGAAATATCTAGAGGGTAAAGATGTAAGCTACTTTAAGGAAATACTTAGTTCTAGAAATCAAGCTCAAGAAGTCAGTCAGAAGTCAATTGATTTAAAAGAAATCAACATCTTGACAGAATTCTCTAAATCTTGGATCTTGGATTTTCTGTTAGAGGATGGATGACAGTAGTTAATTGTAAACTGAGTCATTCTTTTGTTCTCATTTCCAGAAAAGTCTAATAAAATATATCTTATTAGCCCCACAATTGTGCTTTAAAAAGAATATCATCTTTTCGGTTAAGGAATTAAATTAACACAGTAATATATACAAAATATTGTTCTTATTTTCTAACAGATTACATACCAAATAAAATCATTATAATTTGGGCACTGTGAATTTTGCAGATAAAAAGAAAAGAAGTATTGGAATATATACAGAGTCAATAACTTACTATTTTATACCCAGGAAATTAAAAGAAAAAAAAAAGAAATAATTTAGCACAAAGATCAAGATGACACAAATGAGTTATCTTTCTGTTCATATAGCTATATTTTATACAAATTCAGAATTAATCAAAATATATATAAGAAGCCTGAGTTTTTCTACAAAGTTAAAGAATATGCTTTTTCCCCTATACTATTACAGTGGTAGGTGTGAAGACAAATAATATTTGATGTTCTGTTTTTCCATAAGGAAGTACCCAAATTTGCCTTTAAGGTCTTTATGTCAAAATTTGTACATTTTTATGTAAATAGACATGCAATGAAATATGAAATAAAAGTCAAATTATTTTTCTTAAATTTTAATAGTCATTTATGATAGAAAATTCTAAAGGTTTATTATAATTTTAATATTACTAACATTTCAAAATGAAAGCATGTTTTTGACCTAACATTCATTTTTCATCTCCTTAGGGTCCACTTTCATTTGTAACACTCACATAATTCCAGTGAAAAACCAAGAGGGTGTGGCTATGATGTTCATCATTAATTTTGAATATGTGACAGATGAAGAAAATGCTGCCTCCCCAGAGAGGGTAAACCCAATATTACCAGTCAAAACTGTAAACCGTAAGTAAAAGGCAACATGTACATAATGCTATTGATATTCTGCTACTGATATTACTGCTACTAGTAATTTTAATACGTTCTTCATTTGAGTGTGATTTCAAAATATGTTTCCATTATAATTTTGTAATTAAAAAAAAAAACATAACTGTCATTACCCTTTGGTGCCTTACAGAATTGATCAGTTGCTTTTACAGCCATTTGACTTGGTTGTACTGTTGTTAATCCAATCCCCTACATGGACTTAAAGGTTGTTTCCAAATTTGGGGCATTACAAACAATGCCAGAATGAATTGAGTACCTGTATGTATATTTTGGGAAAATTATTTTCAGGGGAAGAGTCGATAAGTGGGATTTCTAGGTCAAAAGGTAAATGCATATGCAATTTTTTAGCATCTACTAAATTCCCCTCCCTAGAGTTTGAACCATTTTACACTACCATCAACAATGTAATAGATCTTTCTGCCAAAGCCATGATAACAGAATGAGTCAGTCTTCTCGATAATTGTCATTATGATAGGTGAGAAGTAGTACCTCATTTAGTTCTACTTTACATTTCTTTTCTTTCTTTTTTTCTTAATATTCTACTTATTTGACAAAGAGAGAGAAATCACAAGTAGGCAGAGAGGCAAGCAGAGAGGGGAGAAAGCAGGCTCCCTGCTGAGCAGAGAGCCCGATGGGATGCGGGGCTCCATTCCAGGACCCTGGGATCATGACCTGAGCTGAAGGCAGAGGCTTTAACCCACTGAGCCACCCAGGTGCCCCTACATTTCTTTTATTATGAATGAGGTTCAGATATTTAAGCAGTAGGACATTTCTTTTCTGTCATCTGTCCATTTCTTACATACATTTTTTGTCTTTTTTTTTTCAAACGGTAAAATCAGTGGCACATCTTCCCAGCAAATATTTTTTTGTCTTTTTCCTGATTTTCGTCATGCAAAGGTTTTGTTGTTGTTTGTTTGTTTATAGTGCAGCTAAATTTATCAAGCATTTCCTTTGTTGATTCTGAATTTTTGAGTTACTATTACCATTCCAAGGTTGTAAAAATTATTTTCTTAGAACTTGTATCGCTTTAGAATCTCTGTTACATTTTAAGTTTAGCTTGGTTTATATCGGTATACACACACACACACACCTTGGTTTAGCAAGGTATATGTTTAATTTATCATTTTATCAACAACTCTCCAGTTGTTCTAACATCATTTATTAGAAAGTCTATCTTTTCATCAATAACTTGAGATGCTACCATTACCAGATACTAAACTTCCTTATGTGCTTGAGTATATTTCTGAACTTCCTATTCTCCTTCGTTAGCTTATTTATCATTCAGAATCACATTGTTTTAAATATACAATGAATCTTTGCTATGACATGCTCCCTTTGACATTAATTTTCAGAGGTTTGCGGTTATTTCTTGCTATAGCATCCTATATGAACTTTAGAAATGACTTGTTCGATAAGGAAAAAAAAATTACTAGATTTGCATTAAGTTTATAAATTAATTTGAGGAATATTAACCTCTTTATGTGTTAAGTCATTCTATACAAGAATATTATATGTACTTTCATTTTTAAATCTAGTATTTGTCTTTCAGGAGTGTTCACAATGTTTTCTTACTCTTTAGTTTGCTACTTGGCATTTAACTTTTTGTTATTGTTGAGATTATAAATAGGATCTTCTTTTTCATTATATCTTCAGATCATTTTTAAGGCTAGTGATTTTTTTCTGAGTATGTTAATTTTATATCCTACTACCTTAGTGAGTTTTCTTAGTTTCCAGTGGCTTATACATTGACTATCATGAATTTTTCAAGTGTCTTATTATCTCAAATAGAGATTATTTTACATTTTTTTCCAATTCCTGTACATCTAATAGTTTTCTCTAGTTCTTTTGTGCTAGCTATTACCTCCAACATATTATTAAATAGAAATTAATGGTAAATAGCATGCCTTGTTCCTGGTTTTTGTGTGAATGGCAAGTTTTTTCATTAATTCAAATGATAGCATTTGGGTTGAGTTGTATGTGTTTTAGACTTTTAAGGCTTTCCATTAACTTATATTTATTAAGAATGGTGTTAAAATTTGCACATTGCCTTTTAAGCATCTGTGGAAATGGGTATGCAATTCTATTTATTTTTATGATATATTTTACTAATGGTCTTACTAACATCTCTGAAAAGAGTCACATATGGTCATGATGTATTTCATTTTCTATTACGCTGTTGGATTTTCTTTATCTAAAATTAATTTAGGATTTTTACATCAGTATTCATTAGGGAGACTCATCTGCAATTTGTGTGTGTGTGTTTATATGTGCAATTTCATCAGGTATTGGTATCAATGTTATAATTCCTTCCAAAAATAATTTGGAAATTCTTTTCTATTTTCCATGCTAAAGAACTATCATATAGTTTGGGGATTATCTGATCTTTAAAAGTTAAGAATGATTCCCCCGTGAAATCATCCAAGTCTGATACTTATTTGTGGAGTAGCTTTTTGACAAATTTCTTTCTTTTTTTCCAGAGATTGGGCTATTCAAGTAGTCCCTTGTCCCTCTCAACTAGTACCAGTTTTATAAAGTCTTATTTCTCAGACTTTTATTAGATTTTAAAAATTTATTTTAGTAGTATTCTGCAAAGTAGTCTTTTATGTTTTTTTAAATGATTTTCCCAGTTCTATTTCTTTATTACATATTTAAACCACTTTTTAGTCTTTCTTTGTTTTAGTTGTATTTTTTAATATATTCCAGAGTTGGTTTTCCTTTGTTTCTTATAAGAAAAAATAATACTTCTCTTTTAATTTATAATTAAAATAGGTAATTATACTTACTGATATAACTACTATGTTTTTTCTTAGTACTAACATATTCTATGTTGAATATACTCTCTTAAAGCATGTCATTATGTTATGTTCTCTTTGTTTTTTTATAAACTTTAACTGTGTGGTTTTGGGTTTGTTTTATCCTGTTTTCGTTTTTGTTTTGGTATTTGAAAATATTTGTATTTTTTTCCAGTAGCTGCCTTTATAGAAAATTGTATATAATGTCCTTAATCTCTCGTTTTCCTCACTGTATTTTGATTTAGTATGAGCTGAATAAAATTAGCCTGTAATTCTTTTCCTCCCCTTTCCACCATGCAGTTTTAGTTAATAATATCTGCTCTAATTCTTATCTTTGCACTCCTAAGAATGGTTTTCTGCCATTCAGTTGGTCAATTTAAATTATATTATTTGATTCCTAATTTTTACCAACAAGGTCCTTGATGAGCTTATTCTGTATTTCCTTCTCCTTCTCCTTTTGTTGTTGTTGTTGTTGTTGTTTTGTTGTTGTTGTTGTTGTTGTTGTTGTTGCAGTATTTCTAGTTTGTCAGAGAACTTTGTTTTGGTATTAAATTTCTAGTGAAAGATATTCAATCCTCAGCACTAGTCTTTACCCCCCACCCGAAAGAAGAAATGTTTTCTAAGACTGCTAACTGAGGTCTTGTGCACTTTTCAAGTCACTTTTTATAGTCTCTTTATTAACCAGTGCTCTGACCACTCAGTTCACATATCTGCTCTCAATATTTCTTACATAGTGTGTTCTTTTCTTCTGTGGGTAAACCATATTTGATACTTTTTCCATCACTCTAAGGAGACCTTTGTACTCCCCCTTTCTTCACTAAGTTTCTGTGTAACTCTATTGTAGTGTGCTTTCCTGAACCAATTCTGCTGGTCTTAGGAATTCATTTCCCTGCCTATATGTAAATTAAAGTGTGTAATGTCTCTGTCTCTAATTACTCTTTAGGCATAGTTTATGGATATTTTTACTTGTCTCATATGTTGATCTCTGTGGTTTTTGGAAGATCCATGAGGAAATTGGAATTTAGGTATCTGTTATTGTCTGTGGGTAGCTGGAAACCTTGTCACAATACCTTAATATTTGGAAAAATATTGTTATCCTGTATATAAACTCAGATAGCAAAGTACATCATTAAATCTAAGTTGAATACTAAATCAAATGCATAACACCTGAGAATTTTTCATAGAATCAGTTTCTTCCTTAGATATGTCCAAATGACAGTACAATATTCTGTTAAACCAATATTGGGAGAACTATATTAATGCAACATGACTCTAATATACTAAATATCTTGCTCTGAACAATATCACACTTGGGGGAAAACTCTTTATCAAAAAATCATCAATATGTCAGTCTCCCAGGTGACATATTTAAAAATTAAATTGAAGTACTTTAAAAGAATTATTGTAATACCAAAGTCTTGTTCCTCTAAGTTGATGACTATTTTTATTTCTTTATATTTCCCACTAACCAATTAAGTCATTATTGAATGATTCCTGGGAGTGTACTTTAGGTAATGACAGCCTGTATCTTGGTCATGAATATCAGTAAGAACTTTTGTTTTGGGGGATGCCTGATTTTATTTCTTCATTGTCTTCACAAATTCTTCATTTTCCCATAGAACAGTTATTTTGCATGGTACAGCAACTTGAATAGAACTGAAAAAAGGAGTTGTGCAATAGCAGCATCGCAAAAAAAAAAAAAAGGGGGGGCCAATTTTTAAAAAAATCAAAGTATTCATTTCAAACTGAAATACAAATGGGGAATTGAAACTGATTCCTTGAATGGAAGATAATCTATACAGTAGCTTTGCAGGATGTAACATATAACCTATGCAATTTTATACTGTGATTAAAATAGCATCTCATGTGTAAGCCATAGCAAATTCAGTAGGATTGCTTTTTATTTTGTGATTATGAGTGGTTTCCCTACACTGCAGCTGTCACTCCTATACAGAGTCATTGGGGAAAATATAAATATGCAGATAAAATCATTTCCAGAGCATTACAAAGGACCATTGTTTACAACCAGTATATTAGATTTGATTATACCCTTCTGTCATTTCATGCTCTGGAATTTCCTTGACTTGATGTCAATTTATGAAGTGTTGATTGTTAAATCAATCAGAAAAGTTGGAGAGAAAAATTACACTTGGTAGCTTCTAATACTATCCAAATTCTGCTTTGTATTATTTCTGACTGTGGGAAAAATCCTGATTTTTTTTCCTTAAAGTACCACTTTACTCCCTGTGTAAAATAAAGGTATTAACTATTTCAACATTGTTGTTCCAGTGGTGACCATCAAACCAAACAAAAAAAAAAATGAGTAAATCAAATCTAATATGCTTTTTTTTTTGCAAAAACATCTTAACCTTCAAAATGCCTAATTTTTATATAATAAGAAATATTTAAGTGTGTCAGGATGGGGGTGTGTGCAAGACCCCAAAAGTAAGAATTTAAGTGATAGTAATGAGGAAAAGTCTATTGTTTGTTTGAAAAGATGTGGGTTTCTGTAAATGTAACTGCCTCTCCTGGAGTGAAGACAAAATAAAGAGAAAAATGTGAAGTGACAACACAAGAAACACAGACAAGAAGAAAGTGAAATAGTGTGTAAACCTGGTGATTCACAGACCTGTACCCCTGGGGATAAAAATATATGTTTATAAAAAATAAAAAAATTAAAATAAAGAAATAATAGAAAATAAGCTAAATGCATAGTAGAGAGATGTATCACAAAAAGGAACTATGATAAATTGGACAGAGAAAATTCTAGAGATTTGTTTTGCATTAAATAAAGTGGTGAATCCTTTCTCAATACAAATATCTAATTTCTGGGTCAGGAACCTTACACAACTAAAGTGAGCAGCTTTCTCTGGGAAAAAACTGATTTCTCACAAACTTATTCTCTGTTGAAGATATAGAACAAGCCACAAATAAGTGTCTTATGTCCCCTGCGATGAAGCAAGTACAGAAGAGAGTATTATATTGCTCAGTGTATCAAATTGATAAATACTGCATAATTGAGTCAATTAATTGCTACATAAACAATATAAATGCCAAATAAAATATATAATTAAGTCTTTTCTCATTAATGGTTTCTTTAAAGACCTTAATGTCTGAAGAATGGAAACAATATCAAATGAAAGAGAAAATTGTACTTTTCCTACCAACTAAATGGGGACCGCATCTAAAAGAACTAATGGAATGGGGAAATTCAGGGGTTTTTTCCTATTCTTGTATCTGTTGCTATGAAATATTTGCACAGTGTGGAAGATAACCAAATTATGTGTTTTTGCTAATCAAGTTTAAGAGACTTTCACTTTATTATTCTAAGTAAAATATATTTAAGTTTCATATTAATTTGTAAGTATATTTGAATTTTATATATCTTCTATTTTATGGTAGAGGTTTAGACCTCTTAGGATCACCAGTCTGACCCTTTCATGCACACACATACACACACACACACACACACATTTTGTTTGTTAAAAAATTTTCATGGGATTTATGGGGAACCTCAATTAAACAAAAATTTCTTGGTATAACAATATACATCCAAACAGAAAATGAATGCATTTTATATTTTTATCTTATTTTAAAATTGAAGAGTCAGTCTGAGTCCCTAGAAAAGTTGATCTTCAGCTTATATCCCCACATAAATTTTAATAACATTTTTACTCTCCTTATATTAGTTTAAGATAGCTTTTGTCTAAATTTAAGTCTAGTTAATTTACTCTTGCCATCACTGTCAAAAATCTATGAAACAGTCTCATTGTACTAAACTTTAAATATTTCTCAACAAGAAAACAGACCCACATTGTTTCTTTTATTTACAGAAAAACTATGAACTTTATTAATTTATAAATGATTATACTACAAGTCACAATGAGAACTGTTTGTATAAGTTAATTAATGTTTACATAAAACTATAAAGATATATTTTAAATGAAATTAAATGTAAAAATATAATAAAGTTTAATTTTTATAGTCTCTTATCCTTACAGTTCTTTTCAAAAGTGAACATTTTAATCTAATTTAATCTTATTAAGGTATGACAAAGGAGATTCCATTATCTTTGAAATGATTAGAATTGTTGTCTCCAAATCAAAGGAGAATTTCTACTTTTATCCTTATTAAAATAAAAGTTTGAATTACTCTAAAAGCTTTGACTGAAGCTAAGTCTATACATGCAAACTACAGCTGGTAATTTAGGCAATTATCTAACTAATTTAAACCACTAAAAATATATTCATATGCTTTGGACCCAACTATTCTGAATAATTGACACATAAAATACATATTTGCCTGAACAGCTACATTAAATTTGCATCTCAGTTTTCAGACCTCACACTAAGGAACAAAGAAATTTTCTATATCCTGGATTATGAAAGGGCATTCACAGTATTTTCACCATTCTCCACTAGGGCTGAAAGTTATTCTTTAATTCAAAGATGAAGAGCTACAGTAGTTTTATAGAGTTTCCCCCTCAGTGAGCATTACTACAGAGAAAATCTATTATTCAGATGAATTTAATTAATGGTTTTACAATGCAACTAATATTTACTATTATCATAGGTTTGAAAGTTTCCTCTTTTTAAAGATTGAATTTGATCTAGAAAGGAAACTATGACATGATTGCTAAAAGAAATATGGGAAAAGTTCAGTCACAGGTTGCAATCAACTTTATCTTCTGTTTCCCCCCCTAGAATTTGGGCAAAGTACATTTTTCTAAAATTGGGACAATTGCTGGTAGTTGAAAAAAATTATATTTTATCTCTCTATTAACAATGAATCCTAATGACTGTCTAAATCAGCATATCCATGCCAGAAAGTCCTCGTGTGCATATCATTTGGAAACATTTGTTACCTAGCAACATCTAAATCAAGGATGGTCCCTATTCATACTGCATTCAGGCAACTGGTTTCTGTACCGTTTGTATTTAGAATGCTCCATCAAGGGAATCCCTGTCAGTGTGATGAGTATATGGGCATCCCAGATCAATTTGGGTTAAGATGTTCTTTTTTTTTTAATTTGTTCTTTTATTTTTTTTTTAAGATTTTATTTATTTATTTGACAGAGAGAGAAAAGGAACACAAATGGGGGGAGTGGGAGAGGGATACGCAGGTGCCCCCTGAGTAGGCAACAGGATGCAGGGCTCAATCCCAAGACCCTGGGATGGTGACCTGAGCTGAAGGCAAACGCTTAATGACTGAGCCATCCAGGCCCCCCTAGTTTAAGATGTTCTTATGCTCACACAATTTGAACGGCTTCTTTAACTTGGCATTTGGAAAAGGAAGAAATCTATTGAAGAGAAACACAATAATAGTATCGATAAATGAAACATTCATGTATTACATAGTTATCACATAAACACCTTATTAGGTAAATATACTTCTGATGGCATTTGTTTTCATTTCCAATCCCTCTTCACTGAGATATTTTAACCTTGGGTAGTTAAAAGCAGCCCATCACCCTGTCCTGTTTTCTGCCTGATCTCCCTTATCCCAAACCTGTCTTTTCTGCTTCTTTGCTTTCACGATGACCTGGCCAGGATGAAAGCAGTATCTCTCAGACATCATCAGCATTTATGAACCTGTTCCAGAAGTTCTCTGCTGCTGCTGCTGCTGCTGCAGCTCCCAGACAGTAACTGCTGCAGCTCCCAGACAGTAACTGCTGCCTAACTGCTACTGCGGCACTACCTTCCCTCACTTCCACCCATGTGTGCCATACCCTAGTGGGTCAGGACTCACATTGCTTCAAGATTCTAATTTGGTTTTACACTTACCGCCTTATTGCAAGTTGCTGCTTTTTCTGTGGTATCTCTCATCCGAGGAAATCTCCCAAGAGTCTTAGCCTTTCAAGGCATTACTGACCACATCTGCTACTTTAAAGTGTCCCAAATTTACCTTCAGGTTTACTAGATGGATGGACTTCCTGGTGATCTTTTCTGGTCACTAACATTAGGACCACACTGACTGTACTGCATGTTCGTCACCCACAGTTCAAGTTAATCAAGTCAGGCCTGAGTTCACACTGAGTGATCCTTTTTCCCAGTCTAATTGCCAACTGCTGTCTTCTTTGACAATATTATGGGTTGTTCTAGCAGCCTGTGGGCAGTATCATATACTCATTACACACTTAGGAGTAAGAAAGATTCATCTCCTTGCAGAGTGCCTCTATGGAAATTCCTCCCTAAAAAGACAAGGCAGATATATCAATTACCTTCCCTGTTTCTCCCATCAGATTCTATCTATTGCTCTCTCTGACTCAGAGATTAAAGTCATTTTTCTGCACATACAGAGCTATTTGGCTGGAGAAAATCTCAGTGATTTTTAAGGCTTGCAATTTAAGTGTCAGATGTGTGAATACCATGATTTTAGAAAGGCATGTAGACAGTAACTCACAAATCCTTATTTTGTGTGATAATAGCTGATAGTAGACTTAATTTAGATCATAGGGTTTTTTCCTAGACAAAAATCTGGCTATTGTTCCTTTTCTGTTCCTTTTCTGCACTGTGGATACTGTGCTACTCAGTCAGACACCTTCCTCACCCTGCTGCTGTGAATATTGGCTACTGAGGGTCCACAGCTCTGCTCCTCATTGAGAATTGTAGTCAAAGACAGGGAACTGCCTTACATAGGTTATGGACCTTCTCATGGGGTAGCACGAGACTAGCTATACAGGGAGACAAAGGCCAGTTACCATGACTTGAATTCGGCATCACTCTGAAGAACAGAGAGTCAGCAGAAACCCCATCACATTTGCATAAGAGTTTAACTTCCTCTGCCCAATCCTGTCTTCTTCCTTTTTCTCAGGAGTACCTCCTGAGAACGCTCCTCAGAAAGCTTTTAGCACAGACCTTTCTCAGGATCTGACCTCCTTTACTCTTTTGTGAGATGAAATATCTCTGTTCAGGGCCTTCATAATATACCCATTCCCTTCACCCATGTGTGTCTCCTGATACCCAACTATATCCTTTAGTTTGCATGACTGCTTGAACTAAAGTTTCTCTCTACTTTTTAGTCCATAATTCAATGGAAAACCAAGTAAGAATAAATTGTTTCTGGTCTATATTTAACTGGGTTTTCATAGTAAAATTATTAGATAATCGAAGTTCTAAGAGTTTGCAGAAAGGAAGTTGAACTAAGAGAATGATTGGGAATTTGTAATTGTGAGGAAATTCAATGACTAGAAATATATGGAGGACTTTTGGGAAATACTTGTTTGTTTGTTTTTTTAAAAAGATTTTATTTATTTATTTGACAGAGAGAGAGATCACAAGTAGACAGAGGCAGGCAGAGAGAGAGGGAGGAGGAAGCAGGCTCCCCGCTGAGCAGAGAGCCCAATGCAGGGCTCAATTCCAAGACCCTAAGATCATGACCTAAGCCAAAAGCAGAGGCTTAACCACTGAGCCACCCGGGTGTCCCAGTATTTGTTTTTTCTGAAAAAAATATTATTTCTAATATTCCTAAATCAATTCTTAAATTAGAAATATTGTTTTCTTCCAAATTCAAGTAGATAAGAACCAGCTCCCAGAGGAGAAGATAAGAAAGAAAGAGAAATGATGAGACCTTTTCCATTCTGAAAAGTTTAGTAAAACTATATTCTAAAGTCCCATTACCATAGGAGATTGGATAGAAATGCAGCTGTGATCATTATAATTTTGTGAAAACTATGACTAGCATATATATGTAAAGAAACTCAGAACTGGAAGGAATGTTAAGAGTCAACTAATCCCAGGGAACCCCTGGCAAGGTTAGTAGAAGGGTTTTCCTTCAGGGAGAGGGATTTTGTTATTCATTTTCTGATATCAAAAACAAAATTTTGTGTATGCATTTTTCTATATTTATTTAGGAGAGAGTTATGATTTTCATTAGATCCTCAATATGGATATTTATATCCAGATAGATAGATAGATAGATAGATAGGAGTCATAATTCCAGGCTTTTTAAAGAGAACAATGACAGATTATCTGTGTGCCTACATGGGTGAGAAGTACGAAGATCTCAGTTAAATATGATACAGGATATGCAAAGATGAAGCTTCCAAACTTATATTAGGCAGCTTCTTAAAAGTGACATGTTCTGAGAAAGATATTATAGCAGTAGTTCATCCATATGTGTTAGAAACTAGATACATCTTAGATGAAAATCCTGTTCATGTAAGCAGTTTATCAGTACTTAAAATTATTTGGGAGAGTGCACAAATGGGTAAAAACTCTTATTTTGTTGTTCTTATTTCAGATTTGTCAAATGTTACAGTAAACAAAAGGCTAAATGGTATCTATTTTGGTTGTTTAAGTTAGAAAGCAAATCTAGTACAATGTGGAGACTTGACTTATAAGGGTATTTTCCAGTGGTAAAAACCATGACAGGATTATACTCATCTATGCTTTATATTTCCTGCTTGAAAGTGCTAGCATTGAACAAAATTCTCAATGTGTATTCTTTCCGGATGAGCTGCATTTAGACAACTAAATCTGTAATGCAATATAACATGGTCATATGAACCTAGTGATGCAGAAAAGACCATCTGTACCACCTTGGATATGACCAAACTACAAGAGCAAACTAAATGCCTCATGCGGTCATTAATTTAAGAAAGGCAGTGAATTGTTTTTAAAGGAGGAGGGTAATGTAACTAATGAAAAATGAACAAAAGTAGGCATTGACCTCCAGTGCATTGTAATAAGCTTGCAGAATTGATTTGTAAACTGCTTTATAAGTCACTTCCATGTGCATTAAAAACTAATCAAGTGACTTTGATGCAGTTCACTGATTTTTAACTTGGCAATTTACTTGAGCATGTAAGGGTTGTTAGTAGAATTATGTAAGAATGCCGGCAAAACAGCTACTATAGTACACTGTTGCTTAATCTTATTTGCACAGATTGGTTACTCTCATCTACAATTTATTAATCTAGAACTTAAAGGTAAACATATTTGGAGTTTGCACATTGTGTCATGTCTTTTATCAGAAAGATAAATTCAATTACAATTGTATTGAACACTGTTAACTACTAGCCCACAAATGAAAGCTTATAATAATAGATTAGCCTGCTTAATTCTAAAATTTTCTGTAATAGGTATTTTACATAAAATGAAGAGTTTGAGACATTTCTATATATGTTCTAAAACCAGAATGGTAGCAATTAATAACCTCTGAAAAAGGTGAAATTGACAATAAGAGTTGCATCAGGTACAAAGGGCATGGTAGAGAGTTCACCGTTTCCCTGAGCTACTGAGTTCTACTCAATTAATCATTTTTGGTAAACATGGGTCAGTGCCATTCCAGAAGGCTAAAATTATGTAATTAAGTTGGTCAGAGCAATTAAATATCCTAATTTTCCACAGTCATAATTGAAGCACATTTTCAGTTTGGGATCTGCTTATAGCAATTCATTTATCATGCTCAGGCTTTCAGTCAGAGGTGGGATTTGGTTAGCAAAATAGTCAGGGGCCCTGCCCTCATGAAGCCTATGGTCCACAGGGGGACAGAAATGTTTGTCAGGAAAAGGGCTAAAATCAGAAAGATAGATCATGAGATTGGATTTGCTACAGGATTTCTTTCAGACTTTTAAGTGATGCTGTCAATGAGGTCAATAGATATGCAAGTTTGGAACTAAGAGAATAGGTCTGGACTAGAGATGCAGGTTTATGAGAATAGGTCTGGACTAGAGATGCAGGTTTATGAGTTACTGGATTAAATATGGAATTAAAACTGTGTGTGCAGATAAGACCACATATTGGAAGAGTGTATTTAAATAAAATGCAGAAAAGTCCATGAGTTTTGTGACTCTTCTTCCATGTTTTAAAACCATCCTCAATGCACTGAGGAAAAGTTTATAATAAATATATTAAAGATGAGGGTACCCATGACATTTAAGAATATAAGAAGGTAGATAGTATTGTAGCCCAAAGACTCCAACTGACTGAACTCCAAGCAGGAATCCAACTGACTAGAAGAGCAATGTGTAATTGTCAAGCCATGGGGCCATGTGGACATAGAAAACTGCACTGGCAATAGGGTCTCAAAACTTTGCATTTTCTTAGAGATGATACTTGGAAAAGCTTTGAATTATATAATAGTGTTTGGATGTTTTCTCTTATCTCTTCATTTCTTTTAGAAGTAGAAGTTTTACCTTATTAATTTTTTAAAAAATATATATGTTTGATGTAACAAACAATGAAGACATGTAAAGAAGAATGCAATACATTGCCTTCCCCCACTTCCAAACCCACTTAGTCAGTTAACATTATGAGTTTGGTATGTGTTCTTTCACATATTTCTCTACTGCTATACAACTTACATGGACAAATATATACTTTGATTATTTTTAATGAGTGGTCATAAATGTTAAAATGAAACTTGCTTTTTCACTTTACGCTATTTTTGAATAATCTCCTAATTCTAATCAAGACATAAATATATTTAGGAGAACCGGGGTGGCTCAGTGGGTAAAAGCCTCTGCCTTTGGCTCAGGTCATGGTCCCAGGGTTCTGGGATCAAGCCCCGCATCGGGCTCTCTGCTCAGTGGGGAGCCTGCTTCCTCCTCTCTCTCTGCCTGACTCTTCATCTACTTGAGATCTGTCTGTCAAATAAATACATAAAATTTTAAAATATATATATATATATATATATATTAGTATTTTTATTTAAATACACTTTTTTAAAAGAAGATTCCTAACTATAAAAATGCCATGATTTATTCAACCATTCTCCTTCTAATGAATATTCAGACTGTATCTTGTCTTTGTGTGTTTGTACTACCCTATAAATGAGATTGAAAGTACATACTTTCATTTTAATAGGTATTGTACAATGACTTTCCTAAGAATTTGTAGCAATTTTCAGTCCCATCATCAAAGTGCCAGAATGCTCACCAGCATTTTTCGCCATCACTACATTATGTGTTTTTTTTTAATTTACTGCTAAATTGAAGAGTGGAAAATGATATGCCCTTGTTTTGATTTTCATTTTTATTTCCAGTGAGTTTATATCTTTATTAGTTAACATTTTAATTTTAATACCCACCTTTTAATGTTAGATTTAGTTGTCCTTCTAAGCATTATCTACTGAGATGAATTTCATGCCATATTCTCAGATTTTGGAACAAAAAATATCAGGAAAAATAAATTCTTATCTTTACATCTCTATCTGAAACCAAAAGCTTTTCAAACATTCCAAATGGAATGAGGAATTTTTTTCATACACTGTCGACCCCACTTTTCCAATCTGCACATGACTCAGAGTATTTATTATCTAACACAAACCCTCTTAGATATGTCATGCCAACTTATGCCCACCTCATTCTCTTCCCTCTTACTTCAAGGACAATAGCTCCCTAGTCCCCCAAGCATACATAGGCACTATAATCTCTCCTGTGTCTGTGCATTTTACATATGGTGCCCCTTCCCTTCTTTTCCTTTCTAAACTGTATTCTGCCCTTCACATCTCCTTAAAAATGGATGTATAGGGTTTTTAACACTATGTAATATGTTACAATGTGTAACATGTCTTTAATTTATTGAAATAAGAAATCTCGTGTCATCAAGTAATGCTTTCATGTCATTGGAGTCTATTTAACCATCAGAAACATGATAAGATTATATTACTATTTTCTTACAGCTGATGTGACAATTCATATTAGTCTCAGAAGCTTTCTACAATATCCCTCTTCCAACTGTAAATGACTCAATTAAGTTTTGATTAATAACTTTTATTACATGGTACTTAAATTTGAGTCAATGGTACTTGTTCATTTGTTTGTCTTAAGGAATATGTCTTATACACATGTATACTATGTGTGTTTGTGTCTGTAGGTATTTGTCTTGAAATAATGTTTTTTCCTGTTTCCATTTGTAGGGAAACTTTTTGGGTTCAAATTCCCTGGTCTGAGAGTTCTCACTTACAGAAAGCAGTCCTTACCACAAGAAGACCCTGATGTGGTCGTAATCGATTCATCTAAACACAGTGATGATTCGGTAGCCATGAAGCACTTCAAGTCTCCTACAAAAGAGAGCTGCAGCCCCTCTGAAGCAGATGATACAAAAGCCTTGATACAGCCTAGCAAATGTTCCCCCTTGGTGAATATATCTGGACCTCTGGACCATTCGTCTCCCAAAAGGCAATGGGACCGACTCTACCCTGACATGCTGCAGTCAAGTACCCAGCTGACTCATTCCAGATCGAAGGAGAGCATTTGTAGCATACGGAGGGCTTCTTCAGTTCACGATATAGAAGGATTCAGTGTCCACCCCAAGAACATATTTAGAGACCGACATGCCAGTGAAGGTATGTTTTTTTAAAATATGGAAATGCATATTAATGGGGAATGAAAGGTAATTTCCATATTGTTTTTAATTTTGACATTAATCCTTATGCCTTGGGAGAAAGAGATGCAAGTAAATTATGGGAATTAAATTTTAGGAGTCTTACATTCAGAGTTGTTACTGATTTCCTCTTTGAACCATAGTGAGTGATCTGGGTTTTTTCTGGCTTCTTCTGTGTTTCTGAAATGGTATGATAACCATTATCTGCCTACCGTATGGAGTATTAATTAATGCTTTATATAACATATGCTTAGGTGATGACACTATCATCTCAAGAATAATTAATTTTGCTGCATTTAACAAATAGTCGAGCCTTGGGGTGAATGAGTGGTATGCCTTCACAGGCCTATTAACCAAATCTTTCCAAAGGAAGAGGTTTATAAAATGTGGGTGTACTGAGTCATCATTAGAAAGCTGTAAGTGTTTGGGGTGGATTAGAGATAGGAAGGAAGAAGGGGAGATTTTTAGGAGGTAAACAACCAAAACAAACCCTGAGAGTCCTGAAAGACCAAACTTGAAAACCAAAGTCAGAGCAACTCAGAATTCATTTATTTTTCCCTGGACTCATGGTGTTCACACTCTTCGATAAGCCAGTAGTGAAAGCAGCAATGCTCAAAAGACTCTGGAGAAAATTATCATCATTATTATTATAAAATTATATTATTATTATATATTATGTATATATATTATGTATTATTATAAAATTATTATCATCATTAACATGATGATGGCCAACATATACTATTTGTTATGCGAGAGGCAATATAAATGCTTGACACACATTAATTCTCTCTTAATTCTTTACAACAACTCTCTGAGTTTGGAATTATTATGAAGACCATTTTATAGATGAGGAAACTGAGGTTTATTTCTACTACATAAATAACTGGTCCAAGGTTGCAGAGCACCAGAGTCATCTTTCACACACAGGATCACCCATCTCCAGAGTCCACAGTCTACCACACTAGAATTTCCCATGGTAGAAGGGTTCTGTGGACCCACTGAACTTTCCCCCAGGGTTGGAGATTCAAAGTACCAGTTGAATGGATGTATCAGTCCCACTTTTCTGAATCGCACAAGCTCGGGTTCTTGAGAGGCCCACTGTTCTTCCTGTGATATCCATTACCGTGCATGACCATCATCACGGCTATGGTTTCGAGTTTTCTTCTTAAAACATAGATCTAAGCACTGGGCACAGTGTAGGGTACTACGAGGTACCACAGTTATAATTCAAGCCTTACTTCCTGCTCGTGAAGGACTCCTTCCCCTACTATATATTCCACTCTAAACCCACACAAAGATAATTGCTTTTTCCCAAAAATGTATCACACATTTTCTTGCTTCATTAGTTTGTTCTGCCAGGAATAACTCTTCTCCACTTTGTCCCTCCTCATTCTGCCTCTCTCAGGCATAAGGACCCATTTTTCCTTTCCAAACCCAAAGAATTAAATGATTTCTCACCTGAGTGTGCAAAGCAATGTTTGCACATATTTTAGCATTTCTTACATTCTGCCTTTATTCCACATTATAAGTCTGTCATTTCTGTTAGATATGCAAAGCACTCTATGTTTCTGTGAACTCCCCCAGTGCGGGAGCTTGGGCACAGTTAGATCTGTAGCCTTAGAATCACGATTGCCTTTTTCATGGCAGGAACTCAATAAATGTTGGTGTGAAATTGACAGGACTATGCTTGTGAAGTATGTTTCAAAACCACATGCAACAGGAAGTGATTGTACCCCATCCTACTTAAATCATGTGGGGGAGCTTTATGTAAAGGGCATGGTGAAGTTGAGAAGACAGAAGTGATGAAAGCAAATGAATTGGCAGGAAGAATTCAAAAAGAGATAAGTCAATATCACAAAAACTGAAGTTTTCCACAGATAGGTTTGCGAAACTGTATCTGTACAAAAGCAATTAGCACATCCATTTTAATCTGTGATCTGAAGAAGGTCAAAAGGAAAATCAAATCAAGGACAATTCCCAAACTGAATAATCATCCAGGCCCCCATACTGTTTAGTAATGGCATGCTCAAGATCTCCTAACTGAAAACCTCTGAAATTTGATCTTTGAGCAATGAATCCCATGGCTGAACAGCGACAAACCCAATAGGGTGATTCAGATGCCCGACTTAGTTAGTTAGTCCAGTTAGTGTCAGCATCTTTAGGAATTGTACAGACTTCAGAAATTGGCCTTCTTTCCTGAGTTATAGTATACTAACATTCTTACCTTTTAAATGATACATGATAGTGCGTGGTACAGACTTAAACTGTGGTTTGACAGTGGTGCTGAATAGGTTAGATCAGATTCCATGATCTCACTTTATTTTCTTCATATGTATGTGGTCTCTATTTAGTACACAGTTGCTAATACAGTTATGGGAAAAGGTGATTTCTCTATTCAGGACCCTCAGTAATGAAGTCATTCTCCACCCAAGCTGTGTCATTTTCAAAAAAAAAAAATCACTTTCTGGCAGATGCTCCAGTCATCTGGCTATTGATTGATATAGTTCAAGGGTATTTGATAGTTCAGTTTTAGAACAAATTTAGCTATAAATAACCGATTAGCAGAAAAGAAACTACACCTTCTAAGGGTAGCTAATTTGGTATATTTTAGAAAGTGAGCCACTGACAAAGGAAGCTGGAACACTTTTTTTTAAATGTCTTAATTTTTTTTTTATTTGAGTAGAGTTGACAGACAATGCCCCATGAATTTGAAAAAATTTTTAAACTGATTTTAGTTTCATGAATTCATATGACTGGTTAATAGGTTAGATCCCACTTGCAGCAGATTTTGAATTCAGATTATTGCCTCCTCATTCAAGAAGAGAAATTACCTTCTATACTGACTATCTTTTTAGAACTTCAAATAATTTGCAAATGTAGTAGTGTGTAATAGTTTACATTATCCTTTTACTTAATTTACCTTACCAAGTACCTTAGAACTCTACTGCTCAAACCATTTATGATGAAGGACCAGAATTTTTTCTAATCCATCACAAATGAATACGTTTGTAAATACTATTTTTTAAATGCACTATTAGAAAAATGAAATAAAAAACAGACATAGAAAATATAAACACCAATTGTTTTATTATTAGAATGACCAGACATAAAGTTGCTCCGTCAAATTGCTATAGGACTCCAAATGCTTTCTCTAATATCTGCACTTACATTGCCATGTACAAATAACAAGGTCTCAACTAGCCTCAGTGCCCTGACTGAATGCTCTTAGAATGTCAAAGCATCATTAACCATATGATGCAGCTTGAATCAGGTTTTTTGAAAATTTACAAATCTTTATGTGTAATTTTGATGATAAGCAATGTTATAATTTTTAACTACTTGTAAGCAGTTGTAAATCATTAGTAAACTAATGATTTGGGGGACAAGCTTCTGATGAAGATAATTCTCTGTAATCTCTGTTTGCCTTTTTATGGTCCCTCAGAGGGCAGAGTTGTCACATGAGGTCACAACTTTGTGTATCTCTGTCAAAGGCAATGTACACTAGCAATTCAATATACCACATTATTGAAATTGCTTCAGTTGTAAGCTTTGAAAGAATTACGATATATCCCAAGATTCTAAATATACACAGCAGTAGCATAGATGTCAACAAATGTTGAACAGATTTTTTCAAATCTTGGATATATTTGAATGGTTTTGACATGACTTCATTTATTTTAAGCTTGTTTGTTTCAAAACCAGTAATGCATATTTTGTTAGTAGCAAATATGCATTAAAGATTCAGATTTCTAATCTCAAAATAAATCTGAAAACACTCCATTATGAGACTTGAAAACAGCCCATGCTAATATAAATGAATTTCTTAAATATTTTAGTTATTACACTGAGTCCCCTGTGACAACAAAAAACTTAAAATTCCCATGTTATTTTAACAGTCAAATCTTTCCCTGATTTCTTACAATTACTTTTGCCTAAGAATGACTCTTTGAGCACCATTTGGTATTTCCAAAATATACATTGAAGAACATTTGTGGGGAGGGGCAGTGAAGAGAATTCTGATAATAACACAAGTTGGTTTATTAAGGTAAGCTGTTGTCTTAGAAATATTTGTCCTTATTAATTTACTAGGTTAAACCATATGGGGAAAAAAAGATTACTTTAGGTACCAAATGTTGCACAGTCTTTCTTTGTAAATGATGGTTGAACTGCTACTAAAATTGGCTTCTGACAAGATCTAAAGTTTTTTATCACAACTGCAGGCAGCTGGAGATGCCTTTCTCCAGACTGTCATAATTATAAAATCTGTATCCTGAAATCTAGTTAAATTAAGTGAGATAAATGTTTCACATATTTGAAAATGCATGCTTACAGCAGATAGCATTTTTGGTTTGTGCATTTTACTTGGTTGAAGAGTACAAAATGCTAATTTCAAAGATACATTTCAGTCCTTATATCCTGTTTACTCTGATTGTTTTTACAGAGGTAATTCAGTGTATATAACATAATTTTAGTCTTTTTTATTTTTCTTTCTTTTTTTATCCTTATGTGCTCAAAACAGACAATGGTCGCAATGTCAAAGGTAATGTACGAACTCGAATTTCATCATCTGATGCTCAGAGTGCCCCTTTACTTGGCATGTTAACTTGCCTGCTGTATGCCCTGTTCAATGCAACATCATGCTGGCCCTTAGCTAGTTCAGGTGCCTGGTGGAGACATCCTGGCTTGATTTTGTTGGAGACATTGTTACTTTTTCGGCCATGTCACCAAAATGATTAGGAGTTCCTTTTTCCTGCAAGAACTATAAGGCTAGGTTGACAATGATTACCTCCTGAATATCTAAACCATTTGGAAAGAAACAAGTATCAAGCTAAATATATTCCACTGTGAAAGAGGCACATAAGCCTATTTCAGCCAAAAAAATTTTTGAGTGCAAGAATAAATAAAGTAATCAAAGTGCTACATAACAGTATCACTTCACTTGTTCCTCTTTTGTTTCCTTAAAACTAGTTTCACGTTCCTGGATGGCAGGGGGTATGGTTTTAAGCTTACTGTAGTAATAAACTGTACATGCATGAGAGTCATTTTCTCTTTCTCTATTTTACATTTCAGTCATTTTTAATTGTGTCCTATATTAGTCTGAAATCACTGGCATGACCTGTAGCTCCTGTAGGGTAATGTTTAAGTGGGCCATACCTCTGGATTAATCTGGATTTGACTAAAAACTTGAAATTCACCTCTGTTTTTTTCTACTAAATCAGAGTAGATATAAGGAATCACAAAGTACAGTAATCACATTATTCTCATCAAGTTGAAGACTTTCGGGCTTAGTCTTTTAACATAGGCCATGCATGCTGCTGTGAGTGTGCCTATGGTGACAATGACTCGTTTTGTGCATGTGTGTTGCATGGACACTTCTCCACCAGTAACCATCACTACTTAAAGTTCACTGTTTTGGCCTCTTCTGTATGTCACTGCTACTCTGATCACTATGAAGTTTTGTATATTGATTTCTCAATTGCTTCCCTAATTAAGTCAGAGCTGGTGATGGTTATGAATTAATAGCACTAGACACTAAAGCTGCTTTCTGGTCAGCCGTCCCGGGTGATTTGAAAAGAAGGGAAATCATGACAGCTTCTCTCCATCCCAATTTTATTTTGCAAGCACTTCAAAAAGGGTCATGGAGGTGACCTCCAATAGCAGGATGGTACTTCATCTACATGATTATTCTATCCTTGGCCTGTCTACTCTAATTTCTAAAAGGCAGCAAATTAGTGTCAGCTGTGATGGTGATTTGTGTTGATATAATTCAGGATATAATGTCGAGAAACAGAACACAGACACCTCTTGCCAACTCCCCTATATGAAATATGACTGCCTTTAGCATTTAACAATTAGCAATTAATTATTAGACATTATTTTTCCAGTGATCTTTTAAATGCAGTGAGAAATGAATCTAATTTTTCTCAATAAATGAAAATCAAGCTTGCTTATCTTCCAAACAAGCAGTTCACACAGTTGCCATTCAAACTACATTAATTTTATTTTTCTCTCATAAATGAATCCATTTAATCTCCAACCCTTTTCCCTCAACCCTCCATTTTTTTTTGAACAGCAATAGTCTTTGAACAAAAATGAATCATCAAAGTCAGAATTGGGATTAGGAAACTTTAAACCATTGTAGGAAGTTTTCACATGTTACTATTTATGAAGTCAAACTCCCAAATTAGAGGGAAAATGTGCAAATTTAGTTTTAAAATTAATGTAAATGTACCCTCCAAAGTTTTCAGACTCTGGTTTTGAAACTATCAAAAAGAACCTTAAATGTCCGGCTCTTTAAGATTTTCACAGAACAATTAATATACTAATTAGATACAGAACAGTACATTAAGTGTACTTTAAAAATTCTTTTGGTGTTGTTTCTAAACCACATTTAAATAAAAGGTTTAAAAAATAAAAGGGATTTCTATATTTCTTTGTATACAAATGCATAATTACAGGGTTTTTTTTTTCAATATCTAAATCACCCAAACATAATTTCTTTACCAAAATAAAGTAAATAGTTTTGGCAGGCACTTGGAAGGACTTCAAGTTTGTCTGGTTTATTCCCCTTGGGCAGGGTGTTGGCTGAATCCCTGACACAGATGGTAGAAGATCTTTATCTCCCAAGGACCCCATTCTTTAATATTCTTGGGGAATCTATTTTATTGCCTGTTACACAAAGAGCTAGCCTAAATCCTTCTTGCTGAAATGCAATTTTCTTGCCCCCTTTATCTATCCTGAGTGGACAGAGATACCAGCCAGTTACTTTTAATCTTGATATAATAGCACTGTATAAAAACTGCAAATTGGTACTCAGTCTTTTCTTCTAAAATGGAATCATTTCCATTTAACCTTCTTTCATGGGATTAATGTTATTTCCCTTGAATAAATTTCCTTGGCACTCTGACTCTTTGAAATAAGACTCCAGAGATCTAAGTGTAGCCCTGTTATCAAGGATTGAAAAAAATTAACTCAAATAAATTATGTATGCTGTTTATATGTGTGTATGTACATAAAATTTTTAAATAATTTCTTTAATATTATGAGAGGTGAACCTAATGCTATCTCAACTATGGGTAAACTGATTTTCACCTCAAATTTAGTGGTTTCTCTGCCTATTCTGCTTTTCAAGTCATCCATAAAATTTAACCCCACTTACCCTACTTATAAATAGATCATTAATATAATTTTACCCCTCTATTGCTTCCACCTCCTTATTATTTCAAGTAACTACATCCCACTAACAATGGAATGTTCAGTTTCCATCTTGTCTATGAATCTGACCTATGAATCAGAAACAAAACTATTTGTAAGATTTATCACTGCCTTTATCTCCTCAAGCCACAAAACCTATCAGACTCACAGAAGAAATCAACTGATCTGATACAGGTTGTGTCTCTTAAGCTACACTGGCTGTTACCAAGTTTTTGTGTTCTTACATGAATTTGCAAACTGATTTTCAGCGGTGATAGTTTTCTTCTGAAAATCATTTGTCATGCACTGAACCTAGACAATATGAATACTGACTACAAATAATGTGATTACTTATCTATCTTTCTAAGCGTTAAACTGGTTGCCATGGTTCTTTTACAAAATCCAATTACTAGGCACTTCATTTGCATTTTTTAATATTAAGTCACTTCAGCAAATTATATTTTATTAAACTTTACCCTAATAAACTCAGTGCCCTAAGAAATAAACTGTGTAAAGACCTGATGCTTTGACAACCTTAATTTTTTTGCTTTCCTTCTCCTGTGTCCCATTTTATTCTCAAGAGCAGCAATCTTTAAAAAAGAAAAGAGCATTACGATGTTTTTTTAATTATCAGATGTCCTTCGCTATATTCCCAGCACCATCTAAAAGAAAATATATTCTCTTTCATTCTCTTGTAACCCATGATAAATTCAAATGGCCTCATCATAAAAATTTTAAATATCTTTAATCTAAAATTCTTTCCAGGTGTTGCTTTAGTCTTTGGCTTGATCTCTAAATTCAGGATATTTCTTTGTGGCCGGAACCTGGCTTACCTTATTTTTAACCAGACACTTGTAATGTAGGAGAGTTTTATCCAGCTGTTGGTTTAGTCTACTTGGTCACCTGTTTTTCTTATCCTTCTAGTACACGGAAGCGTTTAACCTGGGCATCCATTTCACAAATGTTTCTCTAAAGAACATCAAGTCCTATTACTTTGGAGTTTTACATTCCTTTCTATTGAATCTATTATTTCCCTTTATTTCTGCCCATTTATTTCATTTAAATTCATTTACTTTGTTTTTCAGGTTATTCTCCTTTCTTTCATTAGAGTCCTTAATCCCATCAGTTCATGGTCACTCTCAGGGAGGCTGCCCTTCACCTTTAAATCCTCAACCAAGGCCTCTCTGAATATAGACCTAGGAGGTAGGAAACCCTGTATTCTGATTTCTAGACCGTGATGCTTATTCCCCTTTGGTCTCATACTCCGTCTGCTTAGGCTTACAATTGGTAAAATGAGAATATTGTGGATACCGATCCTAACTGAAGCGTTGGAAAATTTTTGAGAATTTAGATAGGCTTTAGAGGAACCTAAGCTAATACTGATCATCTTATAGACTCAGACTTCTGCATATAAACATCTGCTTCAAAATCAGTGGGAAAAAGCATAATTATCTTTGTTATGCAGGATGAAATAGAATGTAAATGTCTTATCTAAGTAGCATGTTGGATTATTTTAAGGAACATTTTAGGTTCTGCTAATTCTTTAAATGTATAGATTTTAAGAAAGAGTCTACTTTAAATCTCTAATATTAAGAGCTTAAAAAAATAGAATAGAGTAACAGTTCAGAAGGTTTATCCACAAGTAAATATGAGATCTAAAACAGGGACTCAATGACGTTATAATGCTCTGAGGGCAAATCTGAGTATGACATGTATTGACCAGGGGTTTCTCAGCCCTGTCAGACTCAATGTCCACTTGTTTCTACAATATTTTGCTATACTCTTTTTACTAGACTGTAACACATTTAGAGAAAATTAAACTAATTCTAAAAGTCAACCTCATCCTAACTATAATATAAAGGAAGAATACAAGAAAAGCAGTTTATAATAAAAGGTTATTTTTCTCAATATGTTGATGTTCAAATATAACTATACTAGAAGATACAATGCGATGATCAGACATTTTTTTAAAAAAATGGTTTTAAGAGCATTAAATTATCCAGATAAGTACTGGATAACAGAGCAGGAATATGGGTCGATAGCAAAATAAAAACCACTGTTGGGTTAAATAATAACAGAGCAGGATTATTTATATATGAATTTTAAAAATAAGAAATAACCAAATTGAGTTATGAAGAATACACCAAGATAAACTGGAGAAAGAATGAGGAAGTAATGATATTCTCACAAATGTGCCACGCCTTACCAGCTTGGAGTAATGTCAGCATGATTCCCTGTGTGATAACATGTGATACTAATGAACTGCACTGAAGGAGAAAATCCCACCAAATGTGAGAACATCTACCTTTTCCAGTATTTCAAAAAAAGCCCTTGCAGACCATATACCTTCCTAAACAATGGGACTCAGAGCAAGAAATGGCAATCCAGACATTTAGGTGAAGGTGTGGCAGATCTCTAGGGAATTACTCAAGTGAGACTGGAAACCAACAGGCAGTCTTAAGACAAATAATTTCAAGTGTTTAGCTCTTATACATAGTTTCCTTTGATTGCATCATGCATCATTTTACATATATAGAAAACAATAATATGAGATACATTTCAAAGAAATTTTATTAATGATTTTCACTGTGATTCCTATAATTCTCTGCAAATTTAATATTTGGTTCCAACACTGGCAAAAAAAAAAAAAGAGTCAAATTTCTTTGCTTACATATTTATTCAGAATATACAAACACAAACTATAACCTTATAACCTGAAGTCATATTTCACAAAATTCCAATGCCACAAATAGCATAGTTTTAAATGATGCGATTTTCCAAAATGAGGAACAAGTTTTGGTAAACTTCTGAACAAAACAATACAAAGTTCTTTCCCTTACATGGTAGCTATAGCCCTGGAAAGCTCAATGTATATTAAAATCATGTTAAATGTAGATTGTGCTCTTTATATGTGAAATAAGTTCAAGGCTCAGATCATTATAAATAGGCTTTCACCTTCATGAGTGTCCCCTGGGACATATGGGATGGTTTTTCCAGGTGAAAAACTACCACCTCTCATCATTATGAGAAACAAAAATGTCCCCACAAATGCCCCTAAGATGAAGTACCATCGTAATTGAGACCTCTTGCTCATTGGTAGAGTCAATGCAGTGGCATTTATTGGAACAGGCCACAAGAACAATCAAAGTATATTTAACAGTATTTGTCTGCCTTAATGTCATAGATCATCCATGTTTTTGCCCAATTTCTTAAATAACCCTGTAGACAATCGCTACAGAAATGCACCACATAGAGGGATGATAAAGAGAATTGGAAGATGGGTGTAAAAGTTTTAAACACAACCATGTATCAGAGCTCAGCTTTCTCTAATCTCTTCTCAGTATACCTGTGTGTTGTAAAAATACCTAATGGGTGAAAATATAACATTGGAGTTGAGGAAAAGGCATTGTCTAAGAAGTCTCAAGTCCTAGAATGTTTCACAAATTATAAATTTTAAGATATAGGTCTGGAATATAGCCATAAAATGATAACAAAAAAGGAAACGCTATTTAGGATGCGTTACAATAATAAATCACTGGTGTGTGGTGGAGGCTTCTACAGAGACCTAGGGGATGGTGCTTCTGTCTGAACTGTCTGAACTCTAAATTAATATGGTACCATTTTGGGGTCATATTTCTCTCTTTGTCATATAAATAGAAAAGAGAATATTAATATGTATGCAAATGAGAGCATATTGGACAATAAATGCCCAAAGAGCTCAATGACATTTTTCACCTAGATGGACTTGATCATGATCATGGATAAAACTCAGAGAATGAATAGAAATGCACTTCAAGGAACACAGTATCTGCCACATAGGTGAAATTCTCTTAAATCATTTTAAACTTTTATAATAACCTAACATGTACTTTTATAAACGAATATAGAATGAATTTTCTCCAAGTTAACTATGAACTAAATGATGGATTTTTTTATTAGTATTATATTTAAGCTGAGTTGATTTATTATTGTGGTTCAAAATATACAACCTGTAAATCTAATTTTCAGGTGGTTAGACCTTGTTTGGTACATAAAGTGCTTTTTAACTTCTAAAATATGTTTCATCCTCAACAACAACAAAAAATAGCATAAGGCAAAATTTGCTGACTCGCAAGTTTAGTCCTGCAGTTTCTATGTTTGAAGCACTCTTGAGACAGCAGGATAACAGCTGGGTAACACTCATAGGCTCAGGATTTCTATAAAATTCTTCTTGATGCTAATTTTTAAGAGCTATATAATGGTAAAAGTTGCAAAACTCACTGTACAAGAAACTCTTTGGAGCATTTCCTGACTTTCCATGTGCAACACACAGTAAGTTCATCTCCAGATGTAGCTGGTCAGTGTATTCATCCTGGACAAGGGGGCCAGGAGTCCTAGAACCTTGACCAATTGTCTTCGCAGGGAAGAAATGAAATATGAGAAGTGACCAGGTTTGTACAAACAGTACTAAGCTCTAGCTATAAGATGAATAAGTTCTGGGGATCCAGGATATAGCATGATTTAAAAAAAAAAAAAAAAAAGTAACCAGGTACTGCTGACCCCAGCCCATTACCTAGCTATGTCACTTCAATCATGTTACATTTGTCAAAGCATTCTTCTGGAATGGTCTTTATAAAGGACCCCCCCCCATCCAGAAAGTCTTAAATTTAAATAAAAGGAGAAAAAAAGGAAAGATTTTTAAAACTTCACACAGGATTCTAGAGTTTTCAATAGAGTACACACACATATACACAAAGACATTGGCCCTTCTCAGTCTTAGCTGAAATTCCTCCATCTGGGCTTAACTCTTCTAGAAGTTCTGTATATCATCTCATACAAAAAACTCAGCTGGCTTTTCGTTTGTCATGGCCAAGAGAGAGGAGTAATGCATATTGGAGCTCAGTAGACAACCTGTTCAGAAATGTCATCGCCAACATGATTTTAACCATAGGCAAGTCCTTCCTTGAATAATCCCTGGATCATAAAAAGATATTCTTGAGAAATCAATTTAGCCAATAATAGGCCAATAATAAGGAGTGGAGTTTTTTTTTTTTTTTCCTTTTGTTCCATCCCTTAATGAAAGACGTTAAGCCCTTAATGAAAGATGCCATCTGGGTACTTATCTTGGACCCCATCTTACCCTCGGATACTCACATGTTGCTCCATTGGGCAGACAGTGACCCTAAACTTGTGTTCAGGTATCAGCTGGCTGCATTTAGTCCCTCCCAAAGCAGGGTCACACTAGCTGTGGACCATTAGCGGGTCGTTCAGGACCATCTCTTTCTTCTATTTCTCCTGATACTGCTTTTACAAATATTTTCCAATTTTTTTAGGGCCTTTTAATCATATCAAGTCAAGCCTCCTGGGATCCACGTCAGATTCAAATCTCAACAAATACAGCACCATTAACAAGATCCCACAGCTCACCCTGAATTTTTCAGATGTCAAAACCGAAAAAAAGAATGCCTCCCCTCCTTCTTCAGATAAAACCATTATTGCACCCAAGGTTAAAGATCGAACACACAATGTGACAGAGAAAGTCACCCAGGTAGGATATGATTTTACTCTCAATTTTAACTATTTCCAAGGTTCTCTGTACTGTAAAACACATGATTTTTCATGTGAATGATTATCAAAAGAGGTAAGATATTTATTTGCACTTCAATTTATCTTGAAAAGTTGGATAACCCTCTAATGCAACAGATAAATAAAACTATAGACTGTGATTTTTCTCTACTGCAAGATTAAGCAAAAATGGGCTAACTTAGTATTGTTGTTCTCTTTGTTACAGAGGTGGTTAACCTGCTATTCATCCTGTTTGGACATTTATTGTTTTGCTGCCATGCCTGCAATAGTAAAGCATGGTTTCTTAATATAATGGCTGTGACTCTTGAAACTTTAGGTGACTAACTGGGATTTACTCTTAACCATGACCTCCTTTTTTGCACAAACTCTACTAAGCAGACTCAGCTACATGTCAGTTGACTTGAGGAAAAGAGCTGAAATGATTAAAAGTCAGAGTAAATAATACATTTCACAGGAACAATATTTTATTGTTTTCAAATAAATATTACAATTTGAACTAGGGTTAAAAATGTACTGTCTAGCAGGAGCCCTACTTTAAAGAATAGATAAAAATAATTTGTACCTATTATATCAAAATACCAACCTAAGCAGTATCTAGCTTTTGCTTACAACGCACTTACATTGTTGGGAATTCATGACTCTAAAATTTGTGTCAAGTAAATAGTTCTTTTACAAACACTTTGCTTGGTAGGTTTGCTCAGCAAATCTTTTCAAGAACTGTCACGATATAAAGGTAAACTTGGCCCCAATCTCTGCCCCAAGCCTTGAATATTTTGCATTGATAAAGTTTTTGTCTGTAATTATAATCACTACCAGCAGTACTAGAGTCATCTCTAAATAACCCATTATGTGTGCTGCAATAACTATGGAAAGACCGTGAGTCAGTTATAAATAGATCTGAGTCCTCTGTTTGAGATGAGAGATTTTTACATGCCATACTTTACTATGTGTATTTGTTTTATTTTTTTATTTAAATTCAATTAATTAACATAAAATGTATGTTTCAAGGGTACAGGTCTGTGATTCATCCGTCTTATACAATATCCAGTGCACATACCCTCCCCAATGTCCATCCTCCAGTTTTATGTATATGTATATGAGGCTTTCTACCATGTCATACTGGAGAGCATCTCTAGTACATGCTTTAATATTTATGTAGTAGTGAGGTTTTCTACCCTTAGCATTTCACTTTTCTTAACTTAGTAAACTGGAAATGAAAAATAATTTGTAATAATCATATTATACTTCTATTATTTATAATGATTATTTATAATAACCCTATAACATTGAAATTAAGAGATTTCAGAAATTGCACAGAAGACTGATTGCAAATCTTGGGGTCAGGACCCTGCCAGTAGCCTAAGTGAGCAGAGTCACCAGGACAGCCCAACAGTAGTGGAGAATATAGGGAAGTGTAAAGTCAGGGCCCCTCAACAGCAGACAGTTACCATTCAGCTCGAGACGACTGTGGTCATGTAAGATTGATGAAGCTTTCCAAATCTTCCAATCTAAAAAAGAAGCTGGAAATCCAAGATTTAAGATAAACTCTTACTTTCCAAAAGTTGGCAAACTCACTGAGAATGTTTTTTTAAGCCAAACAAGGCATACCTTAAAGTCTGGGCAGCCAAGTGTGATCTCTGCAAAGCTTTCCTGCCCTTGGTTTACCACAGGGTCCACCCTATCCTGTCACATTTAGCCCACCCTCTGTGGCAGGAGAGGGTGACATGCATGTGGACCAGAGATGGTGCCTGCTTTAAGGACTTTCTAGGGCTGGTGAGAGAGGAAACATTACAAATAGCTATAATGAAATTATGCTCATAATGAATACAGGAACACACTTAGGGTGAAAGTAATTATGCTTTGAAAGGAGAATTTTCAGAGAAGAAAGATGTTGATGGGACATTTCATCCGGATCTAGAAGGTTACCTGTCACATAGAGTAGTAAGTGATTTTAAGAGCGTAAGTTGGAGTCACAGGTACTTGTGTTTTAATTTTGGCTAAGTCATTTATTGTATGCCATGGAGATGAGTGCCATTTACTGTGTGACATCAAGGCAAGTTTTAGTGACAAAACTTATTTCTAAGTGTTGATGTAAAAATTAAATAGAGTGATGTGTGGAAATGTTCATCACAGTGCTAGGTATATAGCATGCAGTATTAGTCATTATTCTGTTTAGAATGTTTTTGTATGACTTCCTTCTGCCCTCCTCACCATCTCTGCATTTTCTCCCTACCTCAGCAGAACCTAGTAAAACACCTAACGGAATGGAGTTCATGAAATGTTTACTGAAGGAAGGGAGGGAGGAAGGGGACGTTGGTGCAAAGGGAAGGGGTGAGAATCCTAGGCAGAGAAAACAACAAAAAGAAAGTTGTGGAGGCACAAAAATCCATATGTCTTCTGAGAACAGGTATTTTCCTGGCCCAGGAGAGGTTAGGCTGGGCAGGGACTTACAAGAGTGCAATTTTCCCCTCTAGGTGGTTCTTCACTACGTTTTCACAGAAGTGCCTTGGGAGTATAAGTAAAATGGGACAGCTACCATCAAACACTTGGCATTCTTTTAAGGTCTCATGCTTTCTTTTTAAATTCCTCTTTTAAGGCACCTAGGTGGCTTAGTCAGTTAAGCATCTACCTTCGGCTCAGGTCATGATCCCAAGGTCCTGGGATGGAGCCCTGAGTTGGGCTCCCAGCTCATCAGGGAGTTTGCTATCTCCACTCATATTCTCTTTCTCTCTCTCAAATAAAATAAAAATTCCTCTTTTATATTTGCCTTCATAGTATCACAGTATTTGTTTAACATTTTTTAAAAGATTTTATTTATTTATTTGACATAGAGCGACAGCTAGAGAGGGAACACAAGCAAGGGGAGTGGAAGAGGGAGAAGCCACTGAGCATGGGAGCCTGATGTGGGGGCTCGATCCCAGGACTCTGGGCTCATTCCTGGAGTAGAAGGCAGATGCTTAAAGACTGAGCCACCCAGGTGCCCCTTTTGTTTAACATTTTAAAAAAATGTTTTAAATTACTTACCAATGAGATAATCCCAAGCCCTCAAAAAAAAAAAAAAAAAAAAAAGTCTTTTTCCTACAGCTTTTCATAATTTACCCAAATAGTATAGTGCTCCTCCCAGACTCTAAAGGACCCCAACTGAAAAACAATGCACCTTAAAGATGTTGGAAGATTTGGATTGGATACTATTTTGTAAAAGATCACTGTTTTTTAGCAACATGAAAAAATACAATGATAGGAAGATTATGAAAACAGAACACTTAAGTGGCTACAGTTCTGGCTAAAAATCATGAGGGACTAAAAAAAGGCTGGGACCAAAAACTAGAAAGAGGTGGTAGGAATGCTCCATCTTCTTTTTCGTGCCATTCATACCTCTTAGTAACAAACCTGCCAACTGCCTACACGTAAATCCAAACAAGGTAGAGGTTGAATATTGAGAAATTCCTCCTGCAGACATGATTCTGGAAAGTTTGTTTAAATACTTGAAAGCAGGATTAGCCTCACTTAATGTTTGTGAAGTTTCCTCATCATAACTGTCTCTGGAATTTCCATATTCACAACATAGAACACCAATTGACCTCCAATCACTAAAATACCCTGTTAAAAACCCAAAGATTTTACTATTCCTTTTGTTAGGTTTGTATGGAAATTCTCCTCATTGAGATATTCTAACTGTATTTCTATAGGCAGCCAGCAGTATTTTCTTTATCTAAGGTTCTTATTTGTTTTATTCCTTTATTGGATCTGTATGGTAACCCTTTCTTCAAAAGAAATCAGGGTTTTGTTCATAGAGCATTCAATAGTGAATTTTAAATACTCCTCTAAGCACAACAGTAGAGCAGATATCAAGAAAAAAGGCATAAAATGAAAGGAACAATTAATTTCTGTTCATGTTATGCTCTATCAATATTTGGATCTTATCTCTATTATACATTCGTTAATTGCTAATTAGCCAAATTGTTATTTCTTCCCCAGCTAGAGTGAGCTTCTTCAGAGTAGGGGCCATGGTGTTAGTCATTCATTCATTCATTCATTCATGCACCATGTATTTGTTCATTCACTCAATAACCATTTATTAAGAGCTATTATGGGGGTGCCTGGGTGCCTCAGTGGGTTAAAGCCTCTGCCTTCAGCTCAGATCATGATCTCAGGGTCCTGGGATCAGCGGGGAGCCTGCATCCCCCTCTCCCTCTTCCTACCTTTCTGACTACTTGTGATCTCTCTCTGTCAAATAAATAAATAAAATCTTTAAAAAAAGAGTTATTATGTACAGTGATAATTTCTGGGAATTCATGTGAAAAGGCAATTACTGTGCCTTTGAGAAGTGAGAGAGATAGACAAGCACAATCCATGGACATTAGGATGCAGTGTGAAGAATTTTACTACAATAAAACAGTGCAGAGGGTACTGCAAGAGGAAACCTTACCTATATTGGGATTTTGGGATGGTGGTTGGGGAATATAAACTCTTGAGAAATTTCAGGGTTAGGAATTAGAATCTGGAATGGGGCACATTTGGGGAACTGTGAGTACCAGAAAAGGAATGAAACATGAGGTGTTTGTATCACTAGTACCTACACAATGTATAAAAAGAATCTTAAAAGATTGGGAAATGGACCACTGAAGACACTGAAGAGAATCTTTTAATTGAAGAGAATTAAGCAAGAGTAACTGTTGGTCAAAAATCTCCAAAGCAGATGCTTGCCTTCCAGATTCTCCTCATAGGCAAGATGCTGAGCCTGACTCTTGTTTCAGGTCTGGAGACTTTTTTCATTGGCTGGCGTTATAGGCCAGACTTTGGGAATGCACTAGCTCTTTATGTCATTTCCCTCTGACCTTCTCTATTAATTGGAGAAAATAGAAAATAACTCTCAAAAACCTGTATTTTTTTTTTAACTATAATCTACCTTGTACAGGCTGATGTGTAGTAGGGTCCTTCCTCAGAAGACAGGGCCTTAGTTGGCTAATTCTTACCAAATTCCAGTGGAGTGGTGGAGAGAAAACACAAAGAATTAGAAGAATAGTTGGGTAGGTGGAGAATAAAGATCTGCTTTTACCATACATTTGTTGTTCTCAGTTGAGGATCAAATTCTTGGCTATATCTGCCCCCTTTTAAATACAAGTAAACTGAACTTTTGCACTCTTGTATGATTTCATTATTCCTGAGGCTAATTCTAGTTCAAATGTTATGCTAATTTTTAGGATAAAATGTATTATTCGTTGTCATGTTCAGCTTTTACAAACTGGTATTAGATCACTCTCCCTGCATATGCATAAGAGTATCAGGAAGATTTAAGAAGGCACTGTCGGTTCCAAATATTTATTGACCAGTCACAGGAGACTGTATCAGTCAGTCAATGCCATAACTGAATGTAACAGAAACCCAACTGGAACCACTTAAGCAAAATATGAAAGGAGGAGGGGGAAGTTATTGGGTCACATAACTAAAAAGTGCAAGGACAGATCTGCTGTGGGCCATGGCTGGTGTGTTCATTGTTTGAACATGTGATGACATTCTTGCCATCTCAGCCATGCCTTCTTCTATATTAACTTGACTCCCCATCTTATGGAACCAAGGACCTCAGTCTCAACTCACATTATGCTCACAGTTCGTAATCTGATGAGAAGGGCATTTTCTCCTCTGGTGTCCATTACCTTCCTGAGAAAGTAGACTCCTACTGGCCATCGTGGGCCCTGTGTTCATCCTTATGGTCTAAGAAGCATAGCCCCTTGGTCAATGACCACATCTGAAAAATGCTGTGGGGGAGGAGAGGTTCTAAAGAAGAAAAACAAAATAAGTGGCCCATTGCAAAGATGAAGATAGGAGTTCAAGCTAAACATGAGTCTCTTTCTCTCTCTCTATCTCTCCCTCTCTCACTCACACACACACACACACACACGCACACACACATCCTACTTTGCATTATGCATTATGTGCTGGATAAGCACTAGAAACACAAAAGTATAAAAACTAGTACCAGTACTCAAGGGGTAATAAACTAGTTGGAGAAACACTATATAACAATATATAATAATAGCATTTATAAGAACTAATGTAAAAAATGCTACAAGATTGTGAAACTAAAAGTAGCTCACATTTCCTTTAGACTCAATACTGGTTGGATTATGATCAAATAATTCTACAGCTTATTGCATGAGTACTTAAGAGGAATGTCTGATGAATTTAATAGAAATCTGTATTGTGATCATCAGAAAATCAGACTATGAAGGGCCATAAATGAACCAGGAAACTTTAATTTGGTGAAAAGATGATGAGGAAAAGAATTACTACTAGTCCACAAGTATAATTTTTCCATAGTTCCACTATTAAGAAAATAAGTGTTAAGAGTGATCAGAGACTTAGGTCACAAGAAAGAAAACTCTGAATGTTTAAAAGGCCATATAATCCTGAAATCCACATGGAAGTCTAAAGCCAGAATAGATTCCTGTTATTTAGGATTCATTTAAGTGTATTATTGGCATGAAAATAGACTTATGATAGACTTAATAATAGCTGACATTGATTGAGCATTCACTATGTGCCAGCTCTATGCTAAATGGTTTAATGGATTATCAATTTGAATCCACATAAGAGTCCTTCCTGTGAGTTGGTACTATTATTAACATCTCCATCTCATAGAGGAGGAATCAAACTTAGAGAGAGGAAACAATTTGTCCAGGTCACATAAGGAAATGGTGGAAGTAGCCTTCAAACTGAGATCATATGAGCCCAAATTTGAAGTTCTTTATCTTTAATGTACACCCTCTCTACGAGTCTATACTGGGTCCCTACAGGCCGGCTAGATCTGCTAAGAAGTTAGGATGGCATTTGGACATACCTATAACATTGGACTGTTTAGTCAAAATCTTAATCTAAAAGTTTAGTAGCAATTTACCAGAAAAGTGAGTCCACAGAAATAGGGAAGAGGATATAGCAGATTTTCTCTAGAACTCCTCAAGCTTGTCAAAAAGCAGAAGAAAACAATCCTTAACAGGGAGCTTCATTTCAGCATTATCTTTTGTGTAAATTTCTATCCTGTTTTTCTTATGCTAATTTTAGATTAAGATAGAGGATTTGGGGTTTTGTTGGTAGCATGCCACTCAGTTGCAGGAAAAGCAAAATTACACTGATAGTACTGACATAAAGAGGAGCTCAAAGATTATGGCTTTTTATTTTCCACTGACTTTTGTCCATTGCAAATATGCTCACTATCTCTTCATGTTTCTCAATGACTCTAAACGTATATTTACTTTTGACAGAAACCCAAAACAATGCTTATAATTCAGGACTTGTTTAGAAATGGAGATTGACTTATAATAGAGGGATAGTATTGATTTTATTAGCTAATGTTTAAAGTTATTAATGTATACAATTTTTGCATGTCAAATAGCCTCAATAAAGCCACAAATAATAATTTGTCATCTCAGGCTTTAATAGTACAAAATTTCTTAACACTTTCTGTGGTTCCTCTCATATTGGATAAATTTAATCCTAAACTTTCTTCAATGACAGTATTAAAAAATATCTTTCTGATGCAACTACAAATTAAAAGTGGTTTTATATATAGGAATAGTTTCATTAGTGATGCCATCGTAATTCTAACTCCAGTTCAGATTCTGACACCAGCTGGATAGCCTACAATTCAATTCAGTTATGACACTATCGACCTGGGAGATATCACCAGATTTCATGAAACTCCCCCCTCACTTTGCATACCAACCACAAGTCCAGGTTGTCACCTGTGCTTCTGACTGGCTGGCTACACATAGGAGTTCCTCATAACCTGTTCCTTGGGCTTGACTACTTTGTTAGAGCAATTACAGAACTTTGAGAAACATTTACTTATGTTTATTTTAGGAGGATATTACTCAGAAATAGTCATATGGAAGAGATGCACAGGGCAAGGCATGGAGAAAGAGGTGGAGAGTTTTCAGACCCTCTCCTGGCCCCACCCTTTTGGGTTTTTCTGAAGGCTTTGTTACATAGATATGATTGATTAACTCATTGGCTATTGGCTATATATTCAACCTCCAACCCCCTTCCCCACCAGAGGTAGGAGCTGGGACTGAAAGTTCCAACACTCTAATTACATAGTTGGTTCCACTGATGATTAGCCTCCCTCCACAGGTGACTTGAGAGGACCTAGGGGCATTCCAGAGTTACCTCATTAACATAACAAAGATGTTTGCCACTCTCTTCACTTACAGCAGCCAAGTGTTTAAGAGCTCTGTGTCAGGAACATGAAGACCAAATACATGTTTCTTGTTATAGACCATAATATTACAGTCATGAATTAAAAATTACATTTCATTGGGGCACCTGGGTGGCTCAGTGGGTTAAGCCTCTGCCTTCAACTCAGGTCATGATTTCAGGGTCCTGGGATCGAGCCCCACATCAGGCTCTCTCCTTGGTGTGGAGCCTGCTTTCCCCTCTCTCTCTCTGCCTGCCTCTCTGCCTACTTGTGATCTCTCTGTCAAATAAATAAAATCTTTTTTAAAAAATTACATTTTATTTAAAAGTCTCTATTCAACAGTTATTTTTATAAAGCCTCACTGTTGCTTCACTCATGAAATTACAAAAAAACAAAATTCACAATACTTCTACAGTATGTTTTACATGTTTTTCTAAAACATTTCTTGCCTAAACTAATATAAAATCATGCAAACCTCAATAAAACTGTACAGATCATCTTGAACTACCAGAAATAGTAATAATCATAAGATTCCAAATTAAATATGAAATGTAATGCAGAAGTTCAAAATTTCCTCTGAATACTTCCAATTTAATATGATGTAGTTTTGCATTCATTGTCTTATTATTATTTCTAGAATACCATCAAACCTGACACAGCAAAACAGAAATCCCCATCTAGTGTTTTCCCCATATATTGGGTTTGATCTATGCCTATACACGCACATTGAAATGAAAAATATATGTGGATGCTACAAGTAGGAATAAAGCACATTCATCAGGATCATTATGGATTCAGTATTTGTGAATGCTTACCAACTGTAAGTCAAAGTTTTATGTACAATAGTGATGAAAAAATGTGTAAATCAAGGTCCTCACCTTCAAGGGCCTTTTGTTGAATACAAAGCTTTGATCCTAGATTATGTTATCTAGTTTTCTCTAGGCAAATAGATATATTCTAAGACCCTAAGTTATGATGAGGAAAACATTAAAAGTAAATACAGACATTTAAGTAAAAATTGAATACTACAAGCATGCTGTTTGCTGTTAAGTGTAAAATAAAGATAATTCATTATTTTGAAAGGTGAAATAGGTGATTTTTAAAATGCAACAAATTAATTTTTGTCTATTTTCACTAAATACTATATGCATATCAAAACTGATCAATATTTGCTGACATATTCTAAATTAAAACATTAAAAGTAAATACAGACATTTAATTTATTATTAAATTATTACTAATTAGTTACTAATTTACTAATTTATTACTAATTAATTTAATTAGTTTTATTTCAGTTTAAAACACCTTAATTAGCTCAAAAGTCATACTTTCTGTACTCTAGATGATGAAAGAACAGCATCCTTATGAAGCCCTATTAGCAATAAAGCCATAGCTTGTAGGACAAGCATTTATACATAATTGCTTTAAAAAAAAAAAAAAAACACCTGTTCAGCTTTGTACATTCGTCACATATTTTTAAATGAACGAAGGAGGAAAATATCGCCTCCTTTAAAAGTTTTGTCAGCCAAAGAAATCAGGTTGAAAATAGATGCTTGAAGAAAAGAAGTAAAATATCAGTGGTCAGAAGAACAGGTAAAAACAATTTGGCTCAGCATACAGAGTGATAGCCTGGTTACTATAGCAACAGAGACATAGGAAGATTGTGGATATCTGTTGCCAAGATGTTTCGTTTTTATCCCCTCAGTTAGTGTGAGGCTTGGGTTAAACTCAGACCCAGAGACAGAAAGGACGTTTTAGAGGGAGAGTTTCTTTGCTCATTTGGCCTCATGGCCTAGGGGTTGGACAAATAGTTCAAAATAGGTTGCCTAATGAGAGTAGGCAGGAGTAAATTTTTCATGTTTCACAGGATGAGACTCAGGCAAAGGATTTTTATCAGCTATGGAAATTCCAGAGCAGACATGGCATTTTCACATACCCAGGCAGCCAAGGTCTTGTACTGTTAAGTAGCTATGAACTGTCCCTAGTCTCAGGAAATGAATTCAACCATGGAACCTTATTTAAAAGGAAATCCTAAATAAGACAGCAAAAACAGAATAAAATAAAATAATAAAATAAAATAAAATGTCTCATTGGTTTTCTGGATGGTGAAGTTGTGGGTAATATATTTTCCTCTCTAACTCTAATTTTCTGTATTGTGGAAGTCACATTTATAATGGAAACTATGTAGTTAGATAATAAACCCTCTAAAGCTCAATTGCTTTAAAAGACTTCATTAAAAAGCAGTTAATCTTCATAGAATTTTAATATTCAAAGGAACTTTAGATAACGTCTTCTCTAGATTTTTGTTCAAAACTTCCTGGTCAATGGAGTCATCTGGAACACTTCTCTCTCTCTCTTTTCTCTCCTCCCCCAACACATACACACTCTGGAAATTCAGTAAATTTCAGTGGAGTCTGAGAATTCTGAATTTTTAACAATCTCCATTCCATTTGCAATCTCTATTCTAACATTTTTAAGATCAGGCAAATTTGGAAAGTATGAATGTAGCCCCATCCATTCATTATGCCACTGAAGAAACCGAGAAGAGAACCCAAGTACAGATTAAGGCTTTATAGTACTTCATTGTTATTCTAAGTCTATCTCTTTCTGTAGATTTCTGAATAAGATAAAACTTGTTGATTCTTATTTATGCAATTCTTATTGGAGAAACAGACTTCCTTTCATAGGGAAACTACTGATTCCAGGAGAACCTACTGCGATTTTCACTCTCTGTGCATACCCTCTTAAGAAACAATCTCCATGTAAATTTCTTTGCCTATGTCTCCAAAGTATTTTCCAGAAGAAACGTTTTCTTATTTAAATACTACTCTCACCTCTCCCCAGCCCCAGATTAACATGGCAAATTAGCACATTAGAAGTTTTCAGAAGTCCTAAATTAAAGAAATCTGTACAACTTTGCTTTAACCAATATTTTTTGATGAGTATTTGCTTGATGGATATTTACTTGACCAAATATTTCATATTTTTTGATGACAGAACACGGGTTTTGTTTTTTTGGGGGGAGTTTAGGTTTGTTGTTTTGTTTTTTGTTTTTTGTTTTTTTGTATTCTTTTGTTTTTGGTTTTATTTTTAGGTGATATCTACACCCAACATGGGATTCAAACTTACAACCCTGAGATCAAGAGTCACATGCTTGACTGGCTGAGCCCACCAGGCACCCTATGAGAACCTATTTTTAATTGTTTGTTTGTATATAATACCTATTGATATTCTAGGGAATTCATATTTGAGGGGAAATTCTGTAGGAAATACCAGCCTAGACAAAAAGCTTTTTCATGGCTAACTGTGGGCACTGTAGTTCAACTCAAACATGGATGTGTTAGAAATCTTAAAACTTTTAAAAGAAACAAGACTGGGAGAGGCATGAGACAATAGTGATGGGAAGGTGGTAGTACATAATAAGTACATTTTTCTTCATTGCTTTAATGAAGTCAACTTGGGTTTCTTTTTGAACCATCTCCCAAATATAGAACTCAGCTTAAAGGGGCTGGAGAAAACACCAATATATTCTTTTCTCTGTTTTAAATACATCTGCTGCAAATACACCTGTATTTTGAAGCTGACTTATTTAGAATCACTTAGGTAGAAATGGAAAAATGTGAAATGCAGGATCATGAAGAGACCTAAAAAGTATCTCAGTCTTTCTTCTGAGACTACCATAGTTAAGGCTGACCTGCTGTATAATAGTGGCCATGTTGCTGAGAATGAAGAACCTGCTTTTTCTGCCCCTTTTCCCAGTATCCAGAGGTTGGTGGTACTAAGAATATCACTTTAATGGTGGGGACAGAGGTTAGGTGGCATGTGGTAAGAGGTGAAAGAATCAAGCTGACAAATCTCCATACTATACCTAGGAACACGGTCTTCATTTTCAGGTCACGGCAACCATGCTAGTTGAGATCGAGTGAAGGAAGTCAGAAGAAAAAAAGAATGTAATGGAGAAAAATATTCTAATACTACTTCTTGGTTGACTGGCAGCTGTCGGTTGAGCTATACAATCCTGTTTCAGGTGATAAGCTGTAATTTGTAAATTGTGCCCATAGCTATATCCATTATTCATGGCTTGGTATTGGAGAACAGTGATTTCAAGCCCCTAAATTTTCCTACCTGCAGGCACCTGAATTACTTCCAAAACTAAATGCCATATTACTTCTCGTGCCCTTGCATCATTTTTCTACCATCATCAGATCCTACCAGCCCACTTTGTGTCTCAGGTGAAGCACATTCCTTCTCTCCCTTTCCTATATTTCCTTCCGTAGAAGTGAAGGCATAAATCCTGATGGATGAAGTACTTTAATTCTAGTAAATGGACAACTGCAAGCATGAAATTTCAGTATAAAATTAACTGGTGAAAAATGGTATTTTCCAAAGAACAAGTATTACTGTCCATTCTATACAACTGATTGCTTGAAAGTGAGTAAGAACAAAGGCATTAACTTTGTGGATTTTAAAAAGAGAAATCATTACCATATTTTTACATACTAGAATTATTTCATATTATTTCAAATTATTTCAGCTTAATAACAACTTAAAAACAAATTAGTCCAGTAAAACCAGAACGGCAAACAATTGTTGCACAGGGAAATTGAAGGAATCTTGCCTTCAACAAGACAGATTTGCTCTATCCTGAACCTTCAAAACCTCCCCCCTTTTTTTAAGTTCAGGGAGAATATCAGAGACATAGGTTCCTTAGCTCATATTTCCATGCACCTATCTTCTGTGGCATATCAAACTGCTGATAAACATTATTATACATTGAATAGCTAGATTGTGATATACAATGACAGTGGTGGTCTTTGTGATTTCTTCACCATGTTATTGCTACAGCAATACAGAAAAGAAGACTGTAATATAGAGAAACACTCTAATGCTATTTTGGAGGAAGTCTCCTTTACAAAAGATAATTGTTCCAATAGTTGTGAAACTTGTGCTGGGTGCCAATAAGCAGCTTGGGCCCAAGGGGACAGAGCTCCGGAACCTCCACTGTATGGCCACGTTGGTCAGATCAACTTTATTCTAAGCGGCTTTATGTATTGACATTTAAGGTGTCATACATGTATAATGTTTTGAGGAACTTGAAAGGGTCAGACACTAAACTTTGCTCTTGTTCTGCTATTTATTTTGTGCTTTCCTTTATCAAAACCACTTTGACTTTCTCATTCTATTTCATTCTATTGATTCTAGTCAAGAATAAAATTTTATTGAGAATTTTGATTTAAGTGAATTACCCAGAGTCCCATAAATTGTTAACTGCATACTCAAGACTAGTACCTTCATTTCTAGACTGAGAGTCCCGGATTTTTTCCACTTGGTTTGCCCTCTCGAGAGCCCGACCATTTTAATTCCTGTATTTGCTCCTTCCCACCTAATCTGGCAGAGCCCAAGAATCCAATCAACTGATCCAACTCCTTCTAATTGGTCTGATTCCTAACTCCAATCCTCTTCTTTACAAGATAAAGTTGTTCAAGAAGTATAAATAGTTACTACTAAATATAACTCTACATAACTTGTTAAAACCAAGTAAGCAAACAGGCTACTTTTTTGAGGATGAATATTTCACTACCTGCCTCAAGAGTAAGACAGAAAATTAACTTTGTGGAAAAGAAAACAACATTTTTTTTTAACACAGTCACTAAAATTTGGACTGCTATTACTCATTTGTTCGGAGAATATTCTCAGAAAAAAAAAATCTGATGCTACTTTTGTGCCAACAGGTTCAAATGTAGAATTGATACTGTCAGGAAGATACAATATACAAGAACATTTAAAAAGCAACAAAGAAAACAGTGAACTTTTGTTCCTTAAGAAATTATTTTTATCATTGAAAAATAAGATTCCCAAATGTGGTCAAGAACAGTAATTCTCTATTGCAAAATCCCTTGTCCACTTTATGTAAAATTGAAATCTATATCAAAAGCTAGATAGCAGTATATAGAAATATATACCTCGTGGGGATGTGGGGGCTATACCCTAAAACTTGATTTCGCTAGTATGGCTCCTTATCCACAGTATTTGAAAAGGTTAAAATGTAAGATTTTTCAATTATTTGTTTTAAGATAAGACCTTTAAAAAATATATCCATGTTTTAACACATGCATCTCTATCTCCTACCCACATGGAACATCAAACTGGCTATTTTTAAATTTACGAAATTCAAGAATGGAATTTGAGAGCATGTAAAAATGAGAAATATACCTTGTTATTGGTTCTTCATCCTATTTTTATTTCCATAGCTTATGAAGAGTTAATTCCTTATTAATAGGATAGAAGTGCTTCCCCATCCTTAACCCTTGAGAACAAACCCAGAGCACAAATACTGCTACATAAGAGTTATAAGAATTTTCAGTTACAACATGTGAAAATTAGCCTGCTAATAGCTGGGATATGATTATATTCAGTTGACACTTGACATTCACTTTGTGTTCCAGAAAACATTAGGAATAGATTCTGAAGTTTCAGGGAAATATCAGTTTAGTGTAGTTATCCAGTATAGGAAGGAGAGATTCCTGATTAATCTATAAAGGTTAGAAGAACTTGCTTCTGGAACATTTTCAATTCCCTAAGCTTCTGTAGCTGCAGAAAGCAACAGACATCAATAACCTCATTCTCTTCTCTTGCTTTGGCTTAATGCTTCACCTGAGTGACCTACTGCACACTTTGATTCTGGTTCAACCAATGAATTCAGGGCAGCTATTTAAAAGTACTGGCACTGTTTGAAACAGTTGTTCCCAACACTGTCTTGGAAAACTTTGGAATTTTAATGACTTAATTCCTTTTCTGCTCTATCACCCACATGAACTCAGTTCATTGAGTTATATATTGCTATCCTTTGGAATTGACTCCTCTCATCTGTCTAGAAAAATACACACACACACACACACACACACACACACACACACACACTACAGAAGACATTTGAATATTTCTTCTCCCCAGAACAATCAACACTATGCCTATGTTCCCCTTCCTATCACTTGTATTCTTACTCCTCACCAGCACATACTCTCTGTTCTGGGCAGTCTCCTTATGTCTCCAGTTTCTCCACTTATGATAAGACCTGGAGGTTTGCTGGCAGTGATCCCTAGACTTGCAATATTGTCATCCTCTTCTCTATCAGATCCTACCTATTTCTGAATTTTGTAGCATCACCAGGTAAATTTGTCAGCTACCATAGCCTGTGTTGACCTCTCCTATCCTTAAACTCTAAGGCACTTGGTCTATTTTCATAAAACTAAACGATTTATTTTCAGGTTCTTTTGTATATCTTGGTAGATGATAGATAGATAGATGATAGATAGATAGATAGATAGATAGATAGATAGATGATAGATAGAGAGATGTGCATAAGCCTTCATAATAACTTTTTTCACCTCCTAACTATGCCTTGTGGAATAACATTATAACATCTTTAAAATATGCCCCCAAAAACCTAGCCACAGGGCTTACTCATCAATTGGTATTCAGTCTCAGTAAAATCACATTTTATATAGTATATTCTTGACACATACAAGAGAGGATTCTAACTTCTGATAACACTTTGGTAATAAGCAATAAGGACATTCTGTGTCCATTCATTTAACATTTTAAGTTCCTTCTAAGTACCAGGCATGTCAAACAAGACACAGGAAAATTAATTCTACTCCCTCTTTATAGATAGATGATAGACAGATAGATAGAGAGAGGTACATCCTGACAGTCATGGTATATATATATGTAATAGAAAAGAAAAAACATACATATTTTCTCCTTTTTATCAATGAGAAAAGAGGCAGGAAATGATAAGGAGACATTGTGCTGGATAGAACAACTGGGAGAGGACTAGCCTGTGCTGATCTGTAAGAGGTGGCAACTCTGATACTATTAGCTTCAAAATGGAGAATGAGAATATCATGTGGATTGAAATTCCAGGCCCCATCACTTAGTACTGCCCATGTTCTTGGCGACATTGTTTGATCCTTCTGGTTTGAATCTGTAATTAAGATCTGAATAGGGATAATTTCTTTCTTGTTGTAGGCACTCTTCAGGTCAAAGCAGAAGAGCAAATGGTTCTCTAATTCTTCAGGTACAGACCCAGTGCCTACTCAGAACAGGACACTGTGTTGCAAATCTGGTTACAATGGTAACACATCCCCACCATTTAGTCATGTGGACAAAGATCAAAAGATTAACAGAACCCATTAAGAACGTGGTAGAAATTATACTGTGGCATAAGGGGTGATCTGTGAGCAGAGAAAAGAGTATCTAACGGAATCTGGAGGAGTCAAAGGGGGCAGTGCCTGCACTAAAATATGAAGAGAGAAGGTGGAGGCAGGGAGGCAGCTAGAGACATGCATAGTAAGGATAACAGTACATACAAACATTCATGCAGAGATGTTCAAACCAGATTAATGGGGGAGACAAAGTCCCAGAGGCTGCTGTAGAAATGCATGGTGAGAGAGCTTCTATATCTGAACTGCCCTCCTGGTCCATTCTTCCTGGTCCGTATTCCAGTCCAAAATGCTCCCTCTGTGTCATGGATGACTATCCCACAGACTATCCAAGTGTTTTGCAGTAATATACAAAATTATAAATAGACTTTGTTTACAAGTAAATTCCTCCAGTTCTTCTCATTATAATGAAAATCCATGGTTTCTGAATTTTTGTTAATTTTGCTAATTTGATGGAATATTTCATATAAAAAGCTGCATGAAAGCTGGGAGTTTTGTTCTCACTAGGATGTATTTTCGTCTTGAAGGAGAAACTCATTAACTCAAATGAATCTTTTATTGATGGAAATGTCAGGGAGGGAGATGAGGGATGACAAGCAAAAGAAAAGATATTTTTAAGAAACAAGCCTTCTGGTTCTGCCTGGATCTTTCCAAATTCCCTGCCACACCACCTTCCTAAGGTACCACTCAACCACCTTGCCATTCCCATTCCCCTTTCAGAAGGAGTTAAGGGCTCAGTAAAACAGTTTTCTCCTGAAAAAGGAGCATTAATTGTTATTCAGAGTAAATTTATGAATATGCTGAGCCTCCTGCATTTAGTGTAGACTGAACCATTTGCAATGTAATAATTGCTCAGGAAAACTAAGAAAAGTGCTTACTTATACCACAGGTGTCTATTTAAAACAGTAACATTTCAATAAACCTAGATTTAAAAAAACAGAATTCTTATATGAACTAATCATAACTTCATTTTTTATGGCTTAATCTAATACCTGCCTTCAACTAGAGATTTTCTCACCTCTCATAAGATCTTGAAATAGCTTCATTAAGCCCTTGAGAAATTATGGTCTCCTTGGCAAAATCATTCTTCACAAAATATCAGGTTACCTTTGCAATGCCTTCAAATAAAATCTAAGATGACATTGTCATGAAGTAGAAATTAAAATAAATTCTATCCCCTATCTTGAGGATCAGCCTGTACTTATTCCCATTCTAAGAAAAATGAAAAGTCAGAAATGAAAAGAACTTAAAAAGGGGCATCAGTAGGAATCCTGTCTAGGCCCCTCCAAATACATTCCCAAGTAGGTGGAAATATTTTTGTTCAGCTCTGAAAATCTGATTTTAGCCACACTTCAGTCATCGTGCAAATAAGAACAATTTTTACCACACACACACACACACACTTCTTCAGTGTTGTGTCTCAGGTTTAATTCCACTGCCTCTACCCTTTGGAGACATCCTTTATTGTGTACCTATGACATATAAGACATGCTCTACCTGCTATGCAGAAGCAATTTACATAGTGACTTCCTCTGATGAGTCTTAGTTGGAAGACTTTTTATAATATATGACCTAATAGGAGAATATATTAATGTACTACAGAGCTATGTATGTTTAAAAGGTAATGTGCATAAGCCAGACTTTATTTGCAGTTAGCTTATGGGTAAAGCTTATATCTGTGTGGTCAGGAGTAACTTCATGGAAAACTGGAATGGGCCATGAACAGTGGGCGTTGGGAAGGGTGGAGAGCACCAACATGATGAGCTGAGGCGAGACCCAGCTGTGGACGTGAGGAGTGCCTATGAACACACTCCTGGTCTCAGAAAAGTTATTATGACCTCACACTTTTTATTCTCCATATCCAATTATTTTAGATCTTACTGAGTTTTTCAGATGAACGTCCCTCAAATGCCTATTTATCCTATGAATATACATATTTCTAATCTATAAAATTTGAAATGAGGGTAAAGCATGTATTATTATTTAATTTATGCTTAAATTGTAAAAACTAATTTCTCATTCAGTTGAATTTTTAGTTGTACTTTGGGTACCGATCATTTGCTCTCATAAAGAAATGTGCTTGCTTGGAATTTAGAAAAATATATAAGGTTCATAAGCCTTCTATTTTACCAAAAATCAAGCCCTGGCAGTCCTAAACATAAAATGAAACATTTGATCGATGTGTAAGGGTATCCTTAGCTATTTTAAAAATTTAGCATTACTGGGAGCCTGGGGATCTCAGTCAGTTGGGCATCCAACTTTGGTTTTAGCTCAGGTCATGATCTCATAGGTCCTGGGATTGAGCTCCATGCTTACTGGAGAGTTTGCATGAAGATTCCCTCCGCCCTTCCCCTCACTGATGTGTGTGAGCTCACTCTCTCTCTCTCTCAAATACATATAGTTGTTTTTTTAAATTACTATTTAAATTTAAAAGATAAATAATTTACAATCAATTTATCAATAAATATTAGGTATAACTTCAAGATACTGAATGACCATTTATATAACTTAAAAAGAAGACTTCTAGATCCTCATATCCCTCTTTCCTGTTAGAGGAAGTGAACATTTTCCAGTAATTGAGTCATCCCTACTTACCTAAATTTAGAGTGCAATACCTCTCCCCTCCCTCGTAGTTTCTATGAACAGATCTGAAGCTTTCAAAATAAAAATTTCCCACATGTTTTCTTTGTATCAGCTCTGTTTCCTTCTCAAAAGCGCTAGGAAAGCCCAGGGAGCTACAATGATTAATGACCTGTTCTAGAGTCTAACCCGCTCTGTAAAATGTGCTGCATTCCAGAGCATAAAAGAAACTCTGAAGTAGGTCAGGAGCTTAAACGGCCCAAGGGCCTACCTTAGACTAAAGGCAAGCAAGTTTGAAGTTAAATTAACACCAGAACTGCAATGACTCATGATTCCATGGCTTTACATTGGATGGGGAGGATAGAGAACTACTATGTGTAATAAAGTCCTAAAAAACCTAATTCATTCAGACTTACACAATTTTGAATTTGAATTAATTCAGATGATGGCCTAACTCAAAATAGTTCTGAGCTTTCTCTAAAGTTGAGGCGGGGGCAGTGGAGGGGAGAATTTGCAAAATGAATTCAGGAAATATTTAGCCTATGGGACTAGAGACCAAGAAAAACTGATCAAGGATTACTTTAAAAGAGTCACAGAATGAATGTGCCAATTACAAATAATTCTTACTAAACTTGAGATTTTTACAGCAAACAAGTAGATTAAATCTACAAGATGTTCACCACTGAGGTAACACATGATACTCTGTGACCTGAAGCAGGTCACTGCTGCTTGCTGGACAATCTGTTGGCCCACTTCCTTCTCGAATCATCTATAAAGCTGTCATCCACATGGGAAGACCAGCAAAGTTCCCAAAGCTGTAAAGAACTACTTTTGGGAAAAGATGGGGGATTGATGGGAGATGGTGACTTCTCCTTATAGGAAAGACCTAGATCCTAGGTCCAGGAAGTGACTGGAAGCCTCGAGATTTCGTGCATGTGAGCCCTACCTGTCTCTGATATCACCTCTATGTGCCACCACCCTACCTAGCCAACTTCTGTTCAGATACCATTTCCTCAAGAATGCCTTCCCCACCCTCACCAGACTAAGTTAAAATCACTCAGTTTTACATTCTCACAGTACCTCCCTTTTACCATTTATTACATATATCACAATTTTAATCAAATCTGTTATGCCTGTCAGGGCCTTAGTCTCCTGCTGAGTAAATCCAAGCTAGGTGAGGAGGGCTCTCACCCCGGAAGACTTACCACAGCAGGAAATGTTGCAGAGTGTCAGGAATGATCACAAGCCCCCAAACTTTCAAGCGACTGCCTTTAATTGTTACCATGTCCCGGACAAAAATTACACACTTCTCTTTCATTCTTTTCTTCTTCTTCTTCCTCTCCTCTCCTCCTCTTCCTCCTTCTCCTTCTTCTTCTTCACTCTTGTGAATGACAAGTTTCCTGTGCCTAGCCCAAGCCTCAGATGTCCTATTTCCTAACTCCTGAGGTAAATGAAACATGAAAGACGTTCAGGGATGCATCTTCTGCTCCTCACCAAACCTTGTATTGCAAAGGGAACTTAAATTATATGCATAACCACTTTTAACATCTGAGAAGTTGATGTTTCTACTGGAAGTAACAATAGAATCTTATTTTTTGAAGCTTCATATTTGCAAATATTCTCTGGGAAGGTATTCTTTCTCCTAAATGATATAAAATGTTCTCTGCCATTATCATTTACTACAGATAGTATAGGGGTTAACCTCTGATCAGTTATAGCAAGATTTAGTTGTATTTAAATGTGTTTTTAAATATATAAATAAATGTACTAATGAATCTATAATTTTAAAAATACAGAGTAAATTACACAAAAGTTAGTAAAATGGAAGTAACTTGAAATGAACTGGTAAGAACACCCTTCCTTAGTTTAAGATTTACGACCTTTATTTTAAATATATATTACATTAAAGATATAAAATCTACCATAAAAATCAGCTCGTTTCACCTACTGTCTTCATAACAAGGTAAATGATAGTTTCAAGATAATGAGTTTTTCTGAATCACTGAATGTATTAAGGTGCTCTGAGGTATTCTTATCTGACAGTAACCCAGGCAAATATTAATATTTTGGCACAGCCTTTGGTATAATGAATATGTCGTAGAGGATTAGCACTGGAAGTTTTCTCTGTGTATAAAATTCAAGTGTAATTTTGACCAGAAAGTTTAAGGACATTATTTCAGCAGGTTACATTGAGAAAACTGAGGCTTGATAGATTGAATTTCATTAATGGGTGCCAGATGCCTTTAATGAGATGCCAAGCTTCAGGGGTTTCCTCCAGGTTCTAAATGGTCAGGACAAGGCTTGCCAGTTTGCTTTGCTGAAAGCACAGTTTCCCCTCAAAAGGGTCTTCTCCAGTTGCCGTTTTCTAGGTTAATGTATTCTTGGCTGAATTATCTCACCCATTGATTGCTGCCCTGGGAATTTCAGTGTTCATACAAACTAACAAACGTCCACCAGACAAGCACCAGCAATGCCCAGCTGGCTCTTTGTCCCCCATGGGAAATTTTCTCAGTCAGAGCCTGGTAATTGTTTTGTGCAGCTGCTGCAGTTTCAAGGGTGCCAGCTCATCTGAGCCAACTGTATGCACACAGCTCATGACTCAGAAGGCTGAGAAAGTACACATCATGGGTGGGCGGGAGGCCTTCAAGGACTCCATTTTAAATTTGTCCTCTTTTTCGTCAACTATTTTGGGGAAGAATCCATAATGAAAGGCAGTTATTGAAGGGTTATAAATATCCTATACAGTCGTGAAATTCAGCATAAGAGTGCATAATAATCTCCTCTTTATCAAAATTCATTTGCTGTATATCGCAACAGTCACTTTCTGGGTTGTGTTCTCTATGTGTCACAACAACTATAGTGTAACCCTGTGGTTTCTTCTACACACCCAGAAAGAGAATAATGAACTGGTTTAGTGTCCAGAGCGAGGGGCAATCTGAGTGGATGCTGGAAATTCAAGCCCCATCATCTGGCCTCATGCCATATGAGCTAGCATGAGGGTGCACTCTCAGATCTCCCAGAATTATGCAGAAATACCAAAAATATATTTTGTTGGAAAAGTAGACAAAAACAGATTATTATATGCTTATAATAATTTATAAGCATATATAATTATATGCTTATAATAATTTAATTCCTCAGGGCTTTACTGTCAATTAGAGGTAGTAATATCCTCGCAGAAAAACCCTCCTACCTAGTACTCTGTACACAAATGGCATCATTAAACAGTGTCAACCTGCCACATTTATACCAACTGTCTCCAGGGGCTTGCAGTCTATGTGATGACTCCTGATATTTTAGTTATCTGCTACTGAGAAACAAATTACAAAACATTCATGGCTGAAGATAAGCAGCATTTATCATCTCAGTTCTTATGGGTCAGGAATCAAGGAGAGGCTTAACTAGGTGGATCTGCTCAGGGTATTCACAAGGCTGCAAGAAGGTGCTCGCACAGAACAATCATCTCAAGGCTAGTCTAGGGAGGGATCTGCTTCTAAGCTCACTCCCGAGGCTAACAACCGACCTCAGAAGATCTTCTCTCAAGTTCCCTCATGCAGGCCTCCCAATAGGCCTCACATCATAGTAGCTGGCTTTTCCAGAGCAGTGGGCTAAGAGAGACCGAGAGAGCACATGTGGGACCAAAGCCACAGTTTTTTAATAACCTAATATTGAGAGCGACATCCCACTACACCTGCCATTTTCTATTCATTAGAAGCAAGTCAGTCAGTCCAGCTCCCCTTGAAGGGATTACAAGGACATTGAACACCAGAAGTCAGAAATCATCAGGGACTATCACAGAGCCTGTCTACCACACTGACAGACTATATTAATCCAAGACCTCAGCATTTCTTTCTGGAATTATAGCAACCACTCTAACTAGAGTCACAGCCTACTCTTGATCCCTTCTGATCAAACTACCCTTGTTATAAAGAGTGGTCCTTAATAAAAGCTACAAATATGAATATGTCATCTAACAACTGCTCATGGACAATGAGGACTTAGGAGAATGTCAAACCACCTTAATGTGCCGTACAAGATCCTTTACATATGGTACATGAAGGTAATATCAGACAGTCTCTAAGGTCATGGGCTGTAAAACCAAGCTCCACAGTTTATCAGTTTTATGACCTTGGGCAAGTTTATTGACCTCATTGGGCTTCAATTTCCTCACTGAAACCTGAGACAATAATGTTACCTACTTTACAGGATTCTTTTTAAAAATTTATTTATTTATTTGACAAACAGAGACCACAAGTAGGCAGAGAGGCAGGCAGAGAGAGAGAGGCAGAAGCAGACTCCCCGCCAAGCAGAGAGCCAGACATGGGGCCCGATCCCAGGTCCCTGAGATCACGACCCAAGCTGAAGGCAGAGCCCCAACCCACTGAGCCACCCAGGCATTTCCTTTATAGGAATATCGTGAGGATTAAATAAGAAAATTCTTGTGCAGCTACTGGCAGTGGCCAGCACACAGGAAGACCTCAATAAGGATAAGTTGTTATTATAACTTCCCCATTTATCTGAGGCCATTTCACAACATACCGTGCAAGCAACTAAGCCAATGTACAGTGAAGAGGCCATTTTGACCTCTTGTAAGACTGTTTTCTTTGCTTGGAAAGCCTTTCCTGTTCTCCTTTACCTGAAGAACTTTCACTTTTGCTTAAATACTCAATTTAGGAGTTCAGCTTTTCTCCAGGAAACCTTTACACACATACTAACACACACAAACACACACATACACATATACATACACATACACATAATTTCTGGGTTAAGTGGCATCTTGTTTTCCCTCAGTTCACATCCCTAACTCATTATGGTACTTATCATACTTGTATTTTCATGTGTATTTCTCTGTGGACCTATGGAAATGTGAATATCTCAAGAGAAAGAATGAATCAGGGTGTCTGGGTGGCTCAGTCAGTTAAAGCCTCTGCCTTCAGCTCAGGTCATGATCACAGGGTCCTGGGAACAAGCCCCCCACAGGACTCTGCTCAGCAGGGAGCCTGCTTCCCCCACCCCTCTCTGCCTACCTCTCTGCCTTCTTGTGATCTCTGTCTGTCAAATAAACAAATAAAATATTTTTAAAAGAGAGAGAGAGAGAAAGAACAATCTTATACTTTTACATCTACAGAGCCTCGCTCAGTGACTGGCACAGACTAGATCCCCAATACATGTGGGGGAATGATTTAATGAATGAGGGATTTGAGAGATTCTGATGGACTTTCTTTCCTTCTTCTCCATTTTTTTTTAAAGATTTTGTTTATTTGTTTGAGAGAGAGACAGAGATAGTGAGAGAGAGCACAAGTGGGGATGAGAGGGAGAAGCAGGCTCCCCGCTGAGCTGGGAGCCCGAAGTGAGGCTGGATTCTAGGACCCTGGGGTCATGAGCTGAGCCGAAGGCAGATGTTTAACAGACTGAGCCACCCAGGTGCCCCCTTCGTCTCCATTTCTTAATACTGCGTCTCACCCTCACATATTCATGCCTTCACCCACGGACGCTAGTTCCATAAGAATATTTCAACTATGGCTTTGAAGAGACTGCAGCATGAACCTCTGCTCTCTGTTTAGATCAAAGAATATGTTTCCCTTCACTTGCAGCTCTTAACACACAACTGGATGAAAGCCCATATCTCTTTCACTGCCTTCCTGTTATTTGGGATTTTGAAGTCTAAACTTTGTAATAATTGCATGGCTTCACAAGCCAGACTCTTCAACTAGGCACTTGAGGCTCCACATAATCTGCTCCCCACAGCCTTCTCTATCCTCACCGTCTCTACATCCCCTTCTTCCTTTGCCCACTTTCAAACACATACACACACGTACACACCCCCACACTCAAACATAACCCCCCACACACAAATACATACACAAGAACTCCTTTAGATTCACTCTAGACGCTCGTTAAAATTCAGGCTCCTGAGCTTCACCTAGACTCAGAAAGCAGAAGAGAGGAAATCAGCCTTTTGACAAGCTTCCTAAATAGTCCTTTCACATAGAAAGGCTTGAAGACCATAGCCTTGTCCCACTGAATTGTCTTGATGAGCATGCCTCCAAGCTTTATTAGTGTTATGGCCTCTTCCTGTAAAGCATCTCATTTCCAACTGGAAAAAAAAAAAAAAAATCACAGTTTCCCTTTAGGATTTACTCAAATAGCACCTATGTCAAGCATTCCTAGATGGCCCCACAACAGTTGATGGATTCTGCTTACCTGGCTCTTGGCAGATATTATGAGTATTATTAGTTTGCCTGTTAATTCTCCAGGTCAGTTAAAGAGCAACTTAAATGCAGGGACCACCTCTGGCAGCACTTTTGGTACAAGATCAAACGTAGTCATTGCTCAATGTTTCCTTAAATTTTAGCTATTACATTAAAATATTATTTTGCTTTCAAATGTGTTTTCTTGCATGAGTCCATAAGAGTTTACTTTTCAAACATGAAATAAAATATCATAAGAATATAGCCGTAACATGCCACCTTTTCAAAGACATTATAATAAAGAATATATAGCTTCCCCAAGATATATAAATAGGACATTAAATTCTTCTGCCAAGACATTTTGTTGATAATCTTGCATAATTTAGAATAGCTAACCACAAACTAGATAATATACAGCTTTTAGTTGTATTGGCATAATAACTTTATATTCCTTAGTACAAAGGCATAAGGTCAGATCGTATCAGCATTTTTATTTATATTTTAATGTCCCAGTTATTTTAATGCTTTGACGTTGCTGCTGAATTTTTCTTCTCTAATTGGAACTTGAACTCTATCAGGTGCCCAGTAAACAGACTCCTTCAACTTAAGGTAAATAGTTGCCAAGATTCATAACCAAATGCATTTAAATGGAGCCATTGGTGAGCCTACACTTACCAGGGAGGCTGTTCCAAGATGGAGAGGACCAAGAGGCGTGGGCAGCAGTATACTGAGCAGCTGACAGTTGGTTCTTGGCACATAAATGTACAAGTTCACCAGTTGATCAAACATGGTAGATTACATTTGGAGTTCAGTTGACATATTGATTTTACATCCTTCAGTAAAAGAATCACTTCCAGCTTTTCTGTGACACGATGACATCTTCTGCCGACTAGTTTTCCCTAAAGACAGGAAATTTACATAGCTTTCCAGTCCTCAGTCAGCAGAGGATCCTTTAGGCTATCTTGTTTTTCTTTTAATATCTTGTGAATTTCCAGAACAAAGCCTTCACTGTCATAGGAAGGAATTAAAATCCATCCTGGAGCCATACAGAATTATCTGGAAATGATATGCTGGTTACGGTAATCCACTTCTTTTCCTCAAGAACAGACATGAACAAAAGTTGATAGAACAACACATCTCTTCACTTTTAAGTGATTCTTTCTCCCTTTAAAATCATTCACTATTAGTCTATTAGATATTTAATATATTAGCATCACCTCTCTTCTTTCCACAACTTATTTATAATGTTAATTCCCAGTTAAATTGTTCCAAATTTTCTGGAAATTAGGTAATTTTGAGTACTTGAGCTGAGCAACAAATACTTTACATTACCAGTCCTCAAACTGAATGAGGAACCCAAACTAGGTACCATGAAGTAATACCATTCCAAATAGCTATATATGGCATATATTATAAGTCACAGAAATGTGGTTTTGATGTATTCTAAGTTTTCTGTCATGATGCAATAGTGTCAGGCAAAAGCTCCCTGCCACATGTAACTTGTAGTGTCCCTCTCTTGCTATTTTCATGCTCTAGCCAACATACCAACATCAACACACACACACACACACACATTGTATTTATACACTAATTTGCAGCACAGTTATAAGCTTAACACCTAACCACTAAACTTACAGTGGCAAGGAAATAGATGCATTCAATTAAACAAAGAAAGATAAGACAGCACCCTAATGAGATGGAAAGTTTGATTGCCTGCAGCACGGGGTAAAGTCTGATTACCTTCAGAGTTTGAGCTTAGTTTAAAGGAATGCTCTATAAAAACAAATATTGAAGATGGATTTGAAAAAATAATTGAATGGTGGCCACTCTATCATCTAGGAAAATAGATGACTCTTCTGGATCCATAGCTACTTAAAAATGCATAGAAAAAAAGATGGAAAAGAAAGAGATACATGACTGCAGAGCACAATGCACATCTGTGTGGTACTAAGTGGATTTGGGGGTCAATGTATAATATTAATATAGATAGTTCACTGTAGTCAGCTCCTGCCCTGTGCCCTCAGCAAGAATACAGTACACACCATTACTCAGCAGGACTAACTGAATGGTTCCCGTGCAGAATAATGTCTGTGACCAAAATGAGTAATCTGAGGCAGCTTTCACTTTAGGACATTTGGATTGACACAAAATACACTTGGACAGAAAGCTTAGCATTCGGGGGCCTGCCCCTATGAAGTGCTGCCCTACCACAGCAGTTGCCTGTCTATTAAGTGTATAGGATACAGCTTATGCTTAAAAATTGCATTCATATATTATTGGATATCTTCCTTTTCATGATAGAGTTTGAGTTTAATATGACCAACACAGTAACCACTCTTGACTAGCAGAGTAATTTGCAATACAAAAAGTGCAGTAACTATCAGAAACAGAATATGTTAGGACTAGAAAGGATTTTAGAGACGACTTAATTCAACCCACGTATTTTCTAATTGAGACATTTGCATGATAATTTCTCTAAACTCTGGCCTGCTGAGCAGTGCTTGCTGATACAAATTTTATACTGTCCACAACAAAATGAGAAAGATGAAACTGTGTAACAAAGTTTCCATATAGCTGAATTTACTCACTTAAGAGTAATTGCCTTTTATCTAACTTTGTCTTTATTTTGACACACTTTTATGAAATGTTGGTGATAAAGTTGCTTTTCCTAACATTTGTAATTGTTTAAATAAAAACTTCTCAACCCTGTTACGTACCCCAATTCTTTTTAATTTTATCAGACTATAAAATCCAAGAGATGGGGAACCACTGATTTAGATTCCAGTGTAGAAGGGAGTCCATTGCTTATTCTGTATATTAGAGGTTTAAATTTAACAATATGGCAAAATTACTAAGAAGGGTTATTTATGAGATGAGTTATGTTAAAGAACATTGATTCTGTGTATCATGTAAAATCTGACAAAAGGTCACAAAGGATGTAAGATGCATCTTTTGTTATTCATGTATGACTCAAACAAGAGAATAAACGTAACAGATTTTAGCTGTACTTGAAAAAATGGCATTTATTTTATCTATCAGTGAGATGTAAAAATTTCAGGAATAAGAAAATCGAGGAGAATAAAGCATGAAGATAATCGTATTATTACACATTTGTTAGGCTAGAAGTGATAGAGCAGGTGATACTTAACATCAGGAGGCATAAACTGTCTTGATTTTCACTTGTTCTGCGTCACATGCATAACACTTGTTGTTTCAGACAGGCATTATCATATTCATGCCTCCCCCAGGAGACATGGATAAAAGTCAAAAATCTTAGAAGGTTTTCTTTTTTCATGTAAAAGTTAAAGAGTCTCTAATGAGATATAAAGTGTAATACCAGGCAAAATGGAATTCAGGACCACTTAGAATCAAGATAAATTATTTCCTAAGAAGTTATCTCTGCAAGAAGATGCACAAAAATAGGAAGATAATGAATCCCTGCTACAAACTTATGCTTCTACATCAAGTCTTTTAAATATGCAAGAATGTCATATTTCTGTCTTTTAAAAAAATTTTAATCTGAATTTAAGGATGTTCTATTAAACAGCAATTCAAGAAAAAATTTCCTCTCTTAACACCAAACCATCCTAAGTTTAGACTGACTACCAAATGTGAGTCCTTTTTGTCAGAACTTTACTGAAAAAAATACCTTTAAAACATTGGTTTCTAACCTTATAGCTGATAGCAGTTATATTTTTAAAAATTGATTTTTTTAATTTTTTTTTTAATTTTTTATTTTTTATAAACATATATTTTTATCCCCAGGGGTACAGGTCTGTGAATCACCAGGTTTACACACTTCACAGCACTCACCAAAGCACATACCCTCCCCAATGTCCATAATCCCACCCCCTTCTCCCAAACCCCCTCCCCCCAGCAACCCTCAGTTTGTTTTGTGGGATTAAGAGTCACTTATGGTTTGTCTCCCTCCCAATCCCATCTTGTTTCATTGATTCTTCTCGTACCCACTTAAGCCCCCATGTTGCATCACCACTTCCTCATATCAGGGAGATCATATAAAATTGATTTTATGGGGCACCTGGGTGGCTCAGTTGGTTAAAGCCTATGCTTTCAGCTCAGGTCATGATCCCAGGGTCCTGAAATTGAGCCCCACATCGGGCTCTTTGCTCAGCAGGGAGCCTGCTCCACCCCCCCACCCCCGCCGCCCCCACCTGCCTCTCTGCCTACTTGTGATTTCATATGTCAAGTAAATAAATAAAATCTTTTTTAAAAAATTGATTTTATTCTTGGCAGAATAAAGAAGAAAGTACTATTTGTCTAAGATTTTTTATTCTTGAAGATATTAAAGCAAATTGTGTTGTTCTATACTTTTAGACCCAAAGTTTTGTAAGTTCATAGTAAATCTGTGCATTTACAGGTTGTAATTATGTAAAATATGCCTGATTAGTATACCAAAAAGTACTTTAAACGGTAGAGGTAAGATTTCCTTCAATATTACTTAATGTTTGTACACAAGAGACCTACATGATCTACTTGGGGGTCTCATTTTTTAAAGATTTTATTCATTCATTCATTCATTTAAGAGAGAGAGAATGCACACATGCATGAGCAAGGGAAGGGGGAGAGAGAGGGAGAGGGAGAGAGTCTCAAGCAGACTCTGTGCTCAGCACAGAGCCCGACATGGGGTTCAATCCCATGACCCTGAAATCATGGCCTGAGCCAAAACCAAGTGTCTGACGCATAACTGACTGAGCCACCCAGACACCCCAAGGGAGGTCTTATTTTTTAAACATTTCTACGAAAACTACAAGTTACCCATTTTTACTATTGGAACTAAGGTCCATGAGGACAAGGTGTTTTTCTTTTTTCAATTGAATTATACTTGACATACAATATTCTGTTAATTTCGGATGTACAATATAGTGACTGTACACTTGCATACATTGTAAAATTATCACCACAGTAAGTTACCATCAATCACTTTATAAAGTTAATACAATATTATTGACTATATTCTTCATGTTGCGTATTATATCCCCATGACTTATTTTATAACTGCAAGTTCGCCTTCTTGATACCCTTCCCCCATTTTGCCACCCCCTCCTTTTTCCCTCAGGCAACCCCAAAATGTTCTCTGTATATGTGGTCTGGGTTTTGTTTTGTTTTGTTTCGTTACTTGGTTGTTTTTTAGATTCTCCATATAAATGAAATCTTGTGCTTTTTGTCTTTCTGTTTTCACTTATTTCACTTAGTGTAAATGCTCAGTTTCATCCATGTTGTCACAAATGGAAATATTCTGTTTTTTTCTATAGCTGAAAAATATTCCACTGTAGAGGTACACCACATCTTCTTTATCCATTCATCCATTAAAGGGCATTTAGGTTGCTTCCATATCTTGCCTAATGTAAATAATGCTACAGTGACTATAGGGGTACATATACATTTTGGAATCAGTATTTTCATTTTTTTCAATAAATACCCAGAAGTGGAATTGCTAAATAATAGTTCTATTTTTTAATTTTTTAAGGAAACTCCATATTGTTTTCCACAGTGACTGCATCAATATTCATTCCTACCCATAGTGCATGAGGGTTCCCTTTTCTTCACATACTCACCAACACACGTTACTTCTTGCCTTTTGATACTAGCCATTCTAACAAGTGTAAGGTGATATCCCATTGCGGTTTTGATTTGCATTCCCTGATGACTAGTGATGCTAAGCATCTTTACATGTTCCTGTTGCCTACCTGTATGTCTTGCTTGGAAAGATGTCTATTCAGATTCTCTGCCCAATTTTCAATCACTTTTTTTTTTTTTTTTTTTGGTTTTCCAGTTATATGAGTTCTTTGTATATTTTGGATATTAACCTCTTATTGCATAGATGATTATAGTATCATAGTATCTTCTCCCTTTTGGTAGATTGCTTTTTCATTCTGTTGATGGTGTCCTTTGCTGTGCAGAAGCTTTTTAGCTTGATACAGTCCCATTTGTTCATTTTTACTTTTGTTTCTCTAGATTTTGGAGTCAAGTCCAAAAAAACCATCATTAATACCAGCATCAAGGAGCTTATCACCTATGTTTTCTTCGAAGAGTTTTATGGTTTCAGGTCTTACATTCAAGTCTTAAACCACTTTGAGTTAATTTTTGGATGTGGTAAAAGGTAGTGGTCCAGTTTCATTCTTTTATGTGTAACAGTCTAGTTTTTCCAGGACCATTTATTGAGGAGACTCTTTTTTCTCCATTATGTTCTTACCTCTTTTGTCATAGATTAATTGACCATATATACATGGGTTTATTGCTATTCTGTACCACTTGTCTATATGCCTGTTTTTATGCTAATACATGGTCTTGATTACCACAATTTTGTAGTAGAGTTTGAAATCAGGGAGCATGCGTAGTTCTTCAGGGTTTTTAGTAGTGATGAACTTCCTTAGCTTTTATTGGCCTGGAAAATTATCTCCTTGCCAAGTATTCTTGATTGGAAGGTTTTTTCCTTGCCTTGTCTTACCTTTCTCTTCCCTTCTCTTCCTTTTTTTTTTTCCTTTTCTTTTCTTTCCTTTTTTCTTTTCTGTTCCTTGAATATTTCATTTCATTCTCTTCTAACCTGCAAAGTTTCTGCTAAAAAATCTGCTGATAACCTTGTAGGGTTTCCTTTGTAGGTAATAATTTTTTTTCTCTTACTGATTTTAGGATTCTATAAATTTTGACATTCTAATTGTAATGTATTTTGGTGTGGATCTCTTTGAGTTCATCTTATTTAGAACTCTCTGCTTCCTTGACCTAGATGTCTATTTCCTTTCCTAGGTTAGGGGACTTCTCAGCCATTATTTCTTCAAATAAGCTTTATGTCTTATCTCTCTTTTCTTCTTGGACCCTTATAATGTGAATGTTATTTTGCTTGATGTTGTCCCGTAGATCCCTTATTATCTTCATTTTTTAAAATTCTTTTCCTTTTTCCTGCTCTGTCTGAGTAAGTTTCTTTTCTTCTTTTTTTTTTTTCCAGCTCACTTATCTGTGTATCTGCTTTATCCATTCTACTGTTGACCTTTACTGTATTTTTTAGTTCAGTTACTGCATTCTTTATCTATCTAGTGACTCCTGTTTTGTACTTTCTTATATTTTCTATCTCTTTGTTGAAGTTCTGTGCTCACCCATTCTTCTCCTGAGTTTGCTGAGCATCTTTATGACCACTACTTTGAATTCTTTATCAAGTAGATTACCTATTTTCATATCATTAAGATCTTTTCCTGAGGTTTTATTTTGTTCTTTTGTTTGGAACATATTTCTATGTTTCCTCATTTTGCTGTACTCCATTGTGTTTTTTTCTATGTATTAAGCAAAACAGCTACCTTTCTCAGTATTGAAGAAGTGGCCTTATGTAGGTAATGACACTTCTCAGTATTGAAGAAGTGGCCTTATGTAGGTAATGACACTTCTCATTCAAATTTTCCCTAGCTCTTGTGTCTCAAACCTTTCTCATTCAAATTTTCCCTAGCTCTTGTGTCTCAAACCTTTGCAATTGTCTAAACTGCTCAATTTTTTTCTCGATATGTCCCTATTGTTGAGGGTGTTCCAACACCTGTGATCCAACAGGAAGAATCTCATTTAGCACCTATATTTCAGGCTGATTAGAAGCCCGACCCTCAGACAGCAGCTTTGGAAGTATGTGAATATATGGTCCTGTGGGTCTATAATCATAATCCCCGCTGGACTCCAGACCAAGAGATCTGGATTTGTCCCCTCAGTGATAGTTGCAAAAGTTGGGGCTTCAGACAAGTAGATTAGCTCCTTTCTGGGAGGTCATGTTAAGTGATAGTGAGGCCAAGGAGGTATATACAAAGGGTGTCTCCGTATTTGTGTTCTTTGGGAACCCTCTGTAGCTTTTAGCTGTGTAGGAAACCTGAAGCCTATCCCTCAGGCTGAAGCTCCAGGTTAAGTACATAGGCCTTTTTCATAGGAAGACTGAGGTTATTTTTCAGTCTGCTGTCTATGCAGTGCCCTGGGATTGTGGCCTGCTAAGAACTGTCTTTCCAGTTGCCACATTCCTGTGGTGCTCAAGAATACCATTCCTTTGGCCATCAGGGCCAGGTGAGATCAAGGGGCATCCCTTGTGTGGATCACATGTACCTGCTGGCTTTAATAAGGCAGCTTTAATAGAGTGTAGGGGGCAAGGCATGCTTGCAGGCTTTAGAAAGGCAGTGGATAACTTAACCGTGTAGGTCCGTTGGCTTCAGGAACGCCACAGGTGAGTGCTTTGTCTGACCTGTTTTAGGCTGGGAGCTGGAGAATGCTCCAACCAGAGAGCAAGGGAGTGCTGCAGCTGCCTTCCCTTTCAGGCTTCAGCAAGGCAGCAGGATAGTGCCACTTCACCTTCAGACATGGCCCATCAAAGTAAGGCTCTTAACTACAAATTTGGTAGGAATGTCACACTTGCTAAGGCTGCATAGTAACTGAGTGTACTCAGTTCTTGACAGAAAGACATTGCTCATTTGAAAATTTAGCAGGAATGAGAAACTGCCTTTGAAGCCAGGTTATTTAAAAGCAAAGCACAGGGCAACTGGGTGGCTCAGTCAGTTAAGCAGCTGCCTTTGGCTCAGATCATGATCCCAGGTCCTTGCTCAGCAGGGAGCCTGCCTCTTCCTGCCTGCTGTTTCTCTTGCTTGTGCTTGCTCTGTTGGAGAAATAAATAAATAAAATCTTAAAAATAATAATAATAAAATAAAAGTGAAGCACAGGTCTGAGAATTAACAGATCATTCACCCTGTAAACACTCAGAAAAATCTGTCAGTCTCAGAGAAAGAGCTCACCTGTGCATCAGTGAAGATGCCATCCTTGTCTTCACTGCCACTTTGAGCACATTTCCTAGTAGTTCCACCACCTTTACTTTATGCTTCATTTTCTCTCTAAACATTTCCTGTTTGTATTATTTTGCATTTCTCTCTTTGTGATGATTATAAATGTGTGTGTGGTCCTTAGAGACTCAGAGACCCATAAAAGTTCATGCCTTAAGTTGGGTTTTTTTAACTACTTGCAGGCATAGATGCTTGAAAATCTGATAAAAAACATGAACGTGTATTCCCTGAGAAATAAACAGCACCACACAACTTATGTTATTTAGATAATTTCAAGAAGTTCACAAAAGCCCACCTGTACATCTCAGGGTGATAGAGTGCTAGACACTCATGTACTTCCTCACACATGTGCACACACATTTAATTTCTCCATCATCCTGGAATTTTTGTGAAGAGAGTTTCCAGTTTCTTTCCTTAAAATATCTTATTCATTGACCTGCAGTTGATACACTGTAAAATCACACCAATTTAATGTAACTGAACAACCTGTTCTGTTGAAAAAAAAAAAAAAAAAAGCAGAATTGAAGAATTGCAGAGGTGATTGTACTAGTTTTGTTATGTATATCATTTCTATAGGATCCTTGGGAAGTGTACTAAAATTTGAAAACTGATAGGATGTCATAAATACTTATTGAATTCATATTAAAGAAATATTCCATTACCCACAGTAAAATAGAGAACTCCATGCACTCTTCAAAGATGCCCAAAAGTAATTTTTTCCAGCCACCCAGCAGACGTTCAATTCTTTATGATAAGTATTCCAACCAAACCAACTAAATGCTCTCTATGTCTAGGGCATGTGCTTTTATGAGAGAATATCTTATCACTTGCTTGACTGGGACCTTTCAAATTGTTTAAGGGTTTTTAAAAAAATAGTTGGTTCCCTAAATCGCCACTTTATCACCACGGCCCACAGGACAGTATAGCAAAACTGAGATGTTCATAAACAAAGAAAACATGTTATCTTACCAGCAAACACACATAATCAAGAGCCTGTCTGTCTGTCTCTTGCTGTTTCTATCTTTGCATAATTGACTTCTCCAAGGGTCACCTCAGAGAACTGAATTCGGTCAATAACTATAATTGGCGCTGAATGTTATATATAATTAAATTTTGAGGTGTTCAAGATACATACACTTAAAATTATAATGAATGAATAAAATTATAATGAAAATACTTATTTGTTGTTTATGGTGAGACTGGGATTATTTGTGGAACTTTATACATTTGTGTTCGTACTTATTGCACAGTTGCCTATGAGGAAGGTATTTCTGTCCTATTTTGCTGCTAAAGAATCTGATACCTAGGGAGATTGTTTTAAATAGCCATGGCAGAGCTGGCCATTTACTTAACAGGGCTATTTCAATCTCGAGTCTAGTGTGTTCAGCAGTCTTTGACAGATTATGGATTTCTAATTAATGGAAATTGTCTTTGTTTTTATTTTTGGTGCCCATCATAGCCATTTAACATTTCCATTTGTTTTTGTCCTACACATGTATGTCCTTCCAAATAAGTGGCTTCTAGGCTCTCGACAAGAAGTGGTTCGACATAAGTCTCTTTATTTATTATTTTGCCATAAGTGATCAGGATTTTATTAAGAGCATTTGATAACTATGAAAGCATTCACACGGACCCCTATAAAATAATTTCTTCTTCTGGAAGCAGTATTTAGGGTGAGAAAACATGGGCTTTAGTCCCATGAAAGAATAAATTGAATATTGGTATGCTGTGTAGATAAGAAGACAGGCGCTATTGAACCAGACAGTGTTGGGAAGTTAGCTAACCTCAGAGTTTACATCTGTAGAGTGAAATAAACAATAGCACTGTCTCATTTTCTGGGCTGTCATACAAATTGCCACTAACTAGATAGCTCAAAACAACAGTTATTTATTCACTTACTATTATTCAGGCTCAAAGTGAAATCAAGATGTCAGAAGGAGAATGTTCTGTCTCAGAAGACTTAGGGAAAAATCTGTTCCATGCCTTTCTCTTAGCTCTGTGAGGTTGGCTGTCACTCCAGTCGCTACCTCCATTGTCTCATGATGTTCTTCCTGTGGATCTGTTTCTGTGTCTCTTTCCTCCACTTATAAAGATACGAGTGACACTGGATTAGGGCCTGCCTCAGTTCAGTGTGACCTCACCTTAACTTTATTATATCTATGAAGACCCGATTTCCAAAAAAGATCACGTTCACAGGTATTAGGGGTTAGGACTGGAGAGTGGCTTTCTTGGGGTGGCAGGGGAGACACAATTCAGTCCACAATAAATACCTGTAATTGTGACATTTAAATGGGATAACGCCCATATAATTTTCAGTGAATAATAGGCATTCAGTAAGGTAAAAAAATATTATGGTTGATAATACTTTAGTTGGCTCGGAGAACTCAGGTAGGTTATTCAGTCTCTGAGTCGGTTTCCTAGCCTATAAAAACAGAGATAATTATGCTTATCTAAAGAAGCTGTTGAGAGAATTGAATGCTATAATTCAGTACTGAGCCTGGTAACTAACACAAAACATATTTGGTATTAACTGTCCTCTTCCTCAAAGACAAAGCATTTGTAAAGTAAGCAGTCATTCTCTCTCCAGAGTCAGTGTTATCTTATTGCAACATATTCCAAAGAAAAGATCCAAGTATTAGGGAAATGCTAGCTGCTGGAACTAATAAACCCCCATATTACTGTGGTTATCTAATACTAGATTTCAGGCTCAAGCCGTAGCAGAAGCTGGTATTCCTGTACAATGAGGGATTTTCCCTCTCTTGGTAATTTGGTGACAAAGTTTCCTATATTTGAGGCTCTCCCACCCCCACTGGATTTAAGGACTTGAGTCTTTGGAAGCATCTGTGCTTACCAAGGGGAAGGAAAGAGAGAGCAGGAAAAGACACACCTGCTTCTTGAAAGCTTGGGCCAAAAAGTGCTACTTCTCAGACACATGGCCATACCTAGATTCAAACAGGATTGGACAATGTAGTTTTGGGTCAAGCAGACACATTCGAGCAGCAACAACTCCATCCCATGTAAGGAAAAACAGCAAATTTTGGTGCACAGCAGCTATATCATCATAATCCTTTCTCTCGGGCATTTTCCATATTGCCATCTCCATCGTCTCTTTTTTCTTCTGTTTTAACCTACAGACACACCCCCTCAACTACTCTTTGTCCTACTAACTATGTATATATCCCCTGCTAAGCCCGGGAATACTGGCTATGCCTTTTTTTTCTCTATCCCACATTTTAGTTATCCCCACTGGGTTCTCTCTTTTTGTATACTTTCTTGACCAATAAATCCACTTTCCAGAATCTCACGCTGCCTGTACAGAATGAAATTTTGAGCTGCAACCTCCTCAGGAGCTCTAACCCAGACTTCCTGTCTGCCAGGCATCTTCTCCTATTGGCGCCTGGCGCATCTACCTCCAAGTAGCCTATCTCAGCCCTTTACTCCCCTCTCCTACCTCCAAGCCTGTTTCTTAGTTATCTGCGCTTTTGAAAAACATTTGTGAAAGGCTTTCTCACAAACCAATGTGCTACCTGTTCCTTTGCCTTAAATGGAGATCCATTTAAAAATAAGGATAAAGGAAAAGGAGTGCATGTGTGCCGTCTCCGTGAGAAAAGGAAAAGGAGAAAGGAGGCAAGGAAGCAATCTGGTATCAGCAAGCAGGTGTTATCTCAAGCTCCCAGACCAGCCTGGTACAGGGTGAGGGGGCCAAAACTGAGGGCTATGCCCAGCTGGCCACTGGCGTGGAAGTTCAGAGTATATGGTTTTGGAAGAAACTGCAATTTTTAATATACATGTGTTTGCAGTCATTTATGAATATTATAAATGTTTAAGATATTACGTAACCTATTTATCTCATATTCTGAGTCACATATTTTGAGAATCAGATTTTTTGTGTTATTAACATAAAATTTTTTTGTATTAAAAATTTTTTGTACGTAGCATACTACGTACAAAACAAAACACTAAACCTAGCATTTATCTGTACCCACATGACTCCGATTTTTACAAAATTGTACTATCTTCTGATTCAGCCCAACACACACACACACACAAGCATACATGTGCACATGTGCATAAATGATACAATGTCTACTTTAACCTAAACCTTGCACAATTATTTAAATATGGACTGCTGCAGTGATTCTACTACCTCATTTTAATATTTTATTTATTTAAAAAACTTCCTCTGTGACAGATTTCATTTATTGTGTGAATCTTTTCATCTTTTAATTTAAATATTTGAGTAATTATCCATCAGGCTGCTTGTATTAATGAAAATTACTCAGATTTTGCTGGACTTCTTAAATCATCTGCTGAAAAGCCGGGGGGATTTAAATATTTTCTGATGCTGTATGATCTGTCTGATTCATTTTATTACTGACTGCTTTTCCTGATAGATAAAAATATAGCTAGCCTATTAGTTAACTGCAAGTCCCAAGTAAAGGATAAATAACAGATGAGCAGTCTCTACCAACACCTCAGCATGGCGTTTAACAGCTGCCAAAAGTACTGTATAATCTTTTGGAAAGCTTAATCGTTCCCTATTGCACTTTTCAAAAGAGAAAAGTAGTTATTAATCCTGGTGTTCACACAAAATTTTCGCAGTAGATCTTCATTGAATAAATAGTGCTGTTTCGTATAAAGATTTGGGTTTTATATAACACTTAACTGTTATAGGTTAAACAAATAGCAATGTGTTAGCAAGAAGAAAAACTGGACTTGGTGAAGAAAACCATATTTTAGTCTGTGTTAAACTGTACATTTAATTGGTGGTTTGAGGAAAGAGAAAATAGAAGTGTCTTTCTGGAGACCATGGAGTTCCCCTTTATAATATAGTGAGGGTTTTTTTTTTCCTTCTTTTTTCTTTGACTCTTAAAAGAAAACCCTTATAATAGTTCAATTAATCGTGTTTTATCTTTCTTAAGTATGCTATTTCTCAAATGTGTGGGAGAAGTTGGCTCTCCTAAGGAAACGTAATGGATTGTGTAGCAGCCTTTCTCTTTTTTAATCATTGGCACCTTAGAATCCTATTCACATTTTTTAAATAAATATTTGCCTGTCTAATATTTCATTTCCAGCATAATGGCTCTAAAGCACTTTCAAGATTAATATTAACTTACTTATGTCTTATAATTTATACATTTATCCTATTTCCAAAGAAGTATAAAGTGACATTATAAAAGATACATGCATTTAGACCATTGAAATGGAAATAGAACAATTAAAACAAGGTGAAGGGAAATAGAAATAATTGTACTGAAATTTTAAACTCATAGTTTTATGTAAGAAGACAAAAGGAGATACAATTAATGGAATAATTCTTATTGTCATGTTTTTTTAAAATAAAAAAGAAATGAAACCTTTTGATTCCTTAAGAGAGATATTATTTCCTAGAAATGGATTATAAAAGGAGTACATAAGGCAAATATTTACGAAAATGATGTTAACCAACATAAATGTTGCATTTAGTCATAGTCTTATGGAGAAAAAATAAAAAAGCATGCATATGTCAATCCAGAATGAAAACCTGAACTTTGAATATGAAATGTTAATAAAAGTATTGCAACAAGAGGTCTAACCTAATAAGTCTCTGAGAAGTGACTGTATTTTAATCTAACTTAATGAGCAATGCAGCCAAGTATACTCAGAGGAATAAGCATTTGCAGACTTAGCTTATTCAACTATCTTCTTGTAACATGATTTGTCTGAGTCACCAATTTGATGGGACTTTAAAGGCAAACATGTCAAGGCCAGCAAAGTCAGCATTGTTGTTTAGTCTGTGTGGCTGAATGAAGACCAACATAATATGAATGAGATGTGCAGAGAGCAAATTAAATGTTCTATTGTAGAAACAGTAATCCAAGCTTACCCAACAAGGAGCTCTGATAGGAGTGAGCCCTTGTGATGCATGTAGATCCAGTTCTTTTTTTCCATCGAGAAATTACATTCTCAGTTGATCTTGGGCCTTTCTGGCTGAAATTCTAAACGTATTGGTTTTTATAGTGAAAAAACACAAACATGTTATAAAAATTATAAATACTCTATGCCCATCTCCCAGTTGTAGTAAAAGTCAGCGTACAACTAATGTTGCTGCAAATAACTCGACTTCCTCTCCGCCTTCCATTCTCTCACTCTGGATTACAACACCCCCCATTAACCTGCAGCTTTGCTTTCTGCAGTTTCAGTTAGCCATGGTCAACCATGGTTTGAAAGCAGGTGATCATCTGTCTATCATCAAAAGATCAATGATAACCTAATTACATCACCTGTGTCGTTCACCTCACTTTATCTCATCACACAGACATTGTATTATATCACGTATTATAAGAAGAAGGGTCAGTACATTACAATAAGATATTTTGAGAGAGAGAGATTCAACATTCACATAACTTTTATTACAGCATGTCATTATAGTGGTTCTTTTTAGTGTTACTCTTGTTCATCTCTTAACTGTGCCTGATTTGTCAGTTCAACTTCATCATAGGTGTGTATATATAGGAAAAAATATAATATATATTGGATTCAGTATCATTTGTAGTTTCAGGCATCCAGCAGAGGTCTTGGAATTCATGTTCTTATAGTTACCCCAAAAGCTATAGCATTTTGTCCATAAATATTTCACGGTGCACCCCCTAAGAAGTAAATACTATTTAAATAAACCATAATAGCATCAAGCCTAAAACAATTGTCAATAACTCCTGTGATAGCTTGTCTCCAAGACGGCCCCAATTTATTCCTTTCCTTCCACACATATGCTATTTTTCTATGAAAAAGTAAAGACTTACATCTCCATTTTCTTGAATCTAGGCTAGCCTGTGACTGCTTTGGTCAATAGAATATGGAAAAAATGATCCCGTACTATTCCCAGTCCTTGACTTTAGGACTAGATGTTTCTGCTTCTCCCTTGGGAATACTGAATCTCCACATGGACATTTTACTACCCTGCTGAAGAGACCATATGGAAAAGTGCCACAAAAAGGGACTGTATAGAGAAACTATATATAGTTTTTATAGAAACTGTATCTCTGTATGCATAAATACATACATCTCTCTCTCTCTGGATATACATACATCTACATATACACACATATGTATACACAGTCTTTATATTATATATCTCTCTATATAACCCTGTATATGCAGTTTCTTCAAAAATTACATATATAACAAGTCTCTCTATACATAGATAGATATAGATACGTGTCTTTAGATTATATTTATCTAGAGTCTAGATGTTATATATATTATCTGTGACTCTAGATAATATAAATATAGATATATAAATATATATTTATAAATATAAATATATTTTGTATTTATTATATAATATAAATATAAATACATTTACATTTATTATATTAATATATTATATAAATATAAATATAAGTATATATAACAATATAAACACATTTTATATTTATATTAAATAAAAATATATATTAAATACAAATATATAATTATATTATATATTATACAATTATAATATATTATAATTATATATAATACACAATTATAATATATAATTGTATATTATATTATTGCATGTAATAATTATTATAATTAATACTAATTATATAATTGTATATAATATACAATTATATAATTGTATAATATATAATATATAAATATATAGATATATATTAAATATTTAATATAAATATATAGGCATATATTAAATATTTAATATATAATATATGTGTATATACTATAATTATATATAAATTTTATATATTTATATAAATATATTTTATGTGTATTATTTACATATACATATAATTATATATGTATATATTTATATATGTGTATATAAATATAATAATATTTATATTATTATATTAATCTATTATATAAATAAATATAATAATATAAATATATTATACATAAATGTATATATTTTTATATTATATATATTATCTAGAGTCACAGATGAAAACAAAACAAAACAGCCAGATCCAGAGATATTAAATTACCAGAAAAATTGTATCTGAATTTTAAACCCAGTTCCTTACATTTAAAATCTAGGGTTCCTTCCCTTAGTCTATAAATGGGTGAAACTTTATAGATTTGTATTACCATGAATGGCTCTAATAAAACTCATTATTGAAACCACAAAGAAATAAATGTTTCCTTATTCCTCATTCTTATCTTGAAATGCATTTAGTTCCCAAATATACCCTTCTTTTCAGTCTCTGCCACCTCCCCTTAATACAGGCATTTCTGATCTCTTCATTTATCTATCTTTCTTAGTACCAAAGTCCTAATTTATCTCTAAGCCTCTGATCCTACCTCCTCTGGGTTCTCTTGCTTTCCATTGCCAGAAGCATTTATCTAAAACTTAATTTGGTTACCTTGTCTTCTCTGTCTGGTAACCTTTAATAATTCTTAAACCAATATTCACAGAAAAGAATATTCTCAAAGGGCCATAAACTCTCCCAGAAAATCTTAAAAACTGTGTATGTTGGTGAAAACTCCAAATAATCTTCTGACTCAGTAAGATAATCACTTAATAATAGAGTGCTACCTGACTTCACTGCCTATGACCACATTTGAGGATTTTTTTTTATTATGTTATGTTAGTCACCATACAGTACATCATTAGTTTTTCAAGTAGTGTTCCATGATTCATTGTTTGTGTATAACACCCAGAGCTCCCTGTAATCCGTGCCCTTTTTAATACCTATCACGGCTCACCCATCCCCCTAACCCCCTCTAAATCCTCACTTTGTTTTCTGGAGTCCATAGTTTCTCCATAGTTTCTCCCACTCCAATTTCTTTGTCTCCCACTCCAATTTCTCCCCCTTCATTTGTCCCTTCCTTCTCCTCATGTCCTCCATGCTATTCCTTAAGTTTGACAAATAAGTGAAACCATATGATAATCGACTTTCTCTGCTTGACTTATTTCACTTAGCATAATCTCCTCTAGTCCCATCCATGTTGATGCATGTTGATGTTGATCTTTTCTGATTGCTGAGTAATATTCCATTGTATATATGGACCACATCTTCTTTATCCATTCATCTGCTGAAGGGCATCTCAGCTCTTTCCATAATTTAGCTATTGTGGACAATGCTGCTATGAACACTGGGATGCATGTGGCCCTTCTTTTCACTACATCTGTATCTTTGGGGTAAATACCCAGTAGTGCAATTGCAGGGTCATAGGGTAGCTCTAATTTAATTTTTTGAGGAACCTGCACACTGTTTTCCAAAGTGGCTGCACCAACTTGCATTCCCACCAACAGTGTAAGAGAGTTCCCCTTTCTCCACAACTTCTCCAACATTTGTAATTTCTTGCCTTGTCAGGTTTTGCTATTTTAACTGGTGTAAGATGGTATTTCAACATAGTTTTGACTTGAATTTCCCTGATGGCTAATGATGATGAAAATGTTTTCATGTGTCTGTTAGCCATTTTAAAATCATCTTTGGAGAAGGGTCTGTTTATGTTGTTTGCCAATTTTTTGAATTGATTATTTGTTTTTTGGAGTGTTGAGTTTGAGAAGTTCTTTATAGATCATGGATATCAGCCCTTTCTCTGTAGTATGATTTGCAAATATCTTCTCCCGTTATGAGGGTTGACTCTGTTTTGTCGACTGTTTCCTTTGCTGTGAAGAAGCTTTTTATCTTGATGAAGTCCCAAAAGTTCATTTTCGCTTTTGTTTCCTTTGCCTTTGGAGACATATCTTTTTTTTTTTTTTTAAAGATTTTTTTTTTTTTTTTGACAGAGAGAAATTACAAGTACACTGAGAGGCAGGCAGAGAGAGAGAGAAGGAAGCAGGCTCCCTGCTGAGCAGAGAGCCCGATGCGGGACTCGATCCCAGGACCCTGAGATCATGACCTGAGCCGAAGGCAGCGGCTTAACCCACTGAGCCACCCAGGCGCCCTTGAAAGAAGTTGCTGCGGCTGATGTTGAAGAGGTTACTGCCTATGTTCTCCTCTAGTATTTTGATGGATTCCTGTCTCACATTGAGGTCTTTCATTCATTTTGAGTTTATCTTTGTGTACTGCGTAAAAGAATGGTCGAGTTGCATTCTTCTGTATATAGCTGTCCAATTTTCCCAGCATCATTTATTGAAGAGACTATCTTTTCTCCATTGGAAATTTTTTCCTGCTTTGTTGAAAATTAGTTGACCATAGAGTGGAGAGTTCGTATCTGGGTTCTCTACTCTGTTCCACTGGTCTATATGTCTGTTTTTGTGCCAGTACTGTGTTGTCTTGGTGATCACAGTGTTGTAATATAGCTTGTAACATAGCGTGATGCCCTCAGGGTTGTTTTTCTTTTTCAACATCCTCTTGGCAATTCAGGGTCTTTTCTGGTTCCACACGAATTTTAGGATCATTTGTTCCAGCACTTTGAAAAATGCTGTGGGTATTTTGATTGGGATGGCAATGAAATAATAGGTTTCTCTGGGCAGCATAGACATTTTAACAATGTTTATTCTTCTGATCCATGAGCATGGAATATTTTTCCATCTTTTTGTGTCTTCTTCAATTTCTTTCATAAGTTTTTTGTAGTTCCTAGAGTATAGACCCTTTATTTCATTGGCTAGGTTTATTCCAAGTTATCTTGTGATTTTTCATGCTATTGTAAATGCTCTAATTTCTTTCTACAGTTACATTGTTAATATATAAGAAAGTAATTTATATCTGTGCACTGATTTTGTATCCTGCCACATAACTAAATTGCTGTATGAGTTCTAGTAATTTGGGAATGGAGTATTTTGGGAAGAGAGAGAGTTTGACATCTTTGCCAATTTTAATACATTTTATTTCTTTTTGTGGTCTGATTGCTGTTGCAAGAACTTCTAGTACTATGTTGAACAATAGTGGCGAGAATTGGCATCCTTGTTGTAGTCCTGATCTCAATGGAAAATCTTTTAGATTTTCCTCACTGAGAATGAGATTTACTGTGAGTTTTCCATAGCTGGATTTTATGAAGTTGAGGAATGTTCTCTCTATTCCTATACTCTAAAGAGTTTTAATCAGGAAAGGATGCTGTATTTTGTCAAATGCTTCTTCTATATCAATTGAGAGAATCATGTGGTTCTTGTCTCTTCTCTATTGATGTGTTCTATCACACTGATTGATTTGTGAATGTTGGACCACCCTTGCATCACAAGGATAAAGCCCACCTGGTCATGTTGCATAATCCTTTTATGGTACTGTTGGATTCTAATAGCTAGCATCTTGTTGAGAATTTTGGCACCCATATTCATCAGGGATATTGGTCTGAAATTCTCCTTTTTAATGGGGTCTTTGCTTGGTTTGGGGATCAAGGTAATGCTAGCCTCATAGAAAGACTGTGGAATTTTTATTCTATTTCTTTCTTTCTTTCTTTCTTTCTTTCTTTCTTTTTTTTTTGAAACAGCTTCAGGAGATAGGCATTATTTCTCCGTTGAATGTTTGGTAGAATTCCCCAGGGAATCCCTCAGACCTTGGACTCTTGTTTCCTGGGAGGTTTTTGATTACTGCTTCAATCTTGTTACTGGTTAGTGGTCTATTCAGGTTGTCAAATGAGACCTTGTGGTGCTAAAGTATGCTGTATAAATAAAAGTTTTCAAATCATTGGCTAGTAAAATTCATGAAAGAATTGAATGATAAAACACAGGCATACCTATGCAGAAGTCAAACTTGTATCATCTAATTTGGTATTAATTACTGCAAATGCATTTTTGTCCATCAGCAGGATAAGACAGCTTGTAATTCCTCAACACACAAGACATTATTTCATACCTTTGTTCTGTTTCCTCTGCCTTAATAGTCTTCCTTTTCCAGTTTCCTTATCCCCCAGCTACAGTCTTATCTTCTCTCCTCTCAATGTCTCACTTCAAGGGACATCTTTCCCTGAAAAGTCTCTATGGAGACCACCCCCTTCATCAGCTCCATCACCAACCCAGAAATGGGTGGACCTCAGTAGAGCTTGCATTCACCTGCATGTTTCTTTCTCCCAGTAGGCCATAAACTGCAATGTCAGGGACAGTGTCTTCCCAATTTTTCAGTCTCCAGCAGTCCTCTGTTAAAGGAATGCTTGCATATGTGTGATGGAAAGGGCTCCATCCACAGTTTTCACTTCTCAGGGGATGCTCCGTGGTGCTGAATGCATTCTAATTTAGACTTCTGCTTAAACAAGCATTCAAATTGCCCTCTGTGGGAGGTTGGTATCAGAAGCATGTCACTTAAGCAGGGAGCAATCTCAAATACATATCCCTCTCATTAAGAATGACTTTTTGGTTGTTGCTGTTCTCGTTGGATAATTACATACCCATTTTTTCTGAAAGAAATTTGTGAATTTAGGGATTTGGAAATATCTCAGTAGGTTAAAATTTTTAGCCAAGTTTTGTCAGAGTGCATAAAAGAATCTACTGAGAGAAAAAACTGGAAAGATAATATGAGTTCAGGTTTTAGATGACTTTGAGAGGCAAAATAAGGTTTTGGATTTTATTTTGTACACTCTGAATCTCCCCTGTTTTTTTTTTTTTTTTTTTTTTTTTTTTTTTTTTTTTTTGCTTTGTTTTGTTTTGTTCTGTTTGTTTTTGTTTTTGCCTTTTTTTTTTTAGAAAGGGACATTACATAGTAACACCTTAAGAGATGAAGAGATGATCCTACAAAATATTATGGGCTACTTTTCTGTACTGAGCCTAAGATTGGAGTTTTAACAGTCTGCAATTATCAACAGTCTGCAGTAATCAACTCACAGATTTCCCAAACATTATTCTTCTTTACAGTTAGAGATAGAGATTGAGGTCTTGGATTCTAAAGATTTTCAATATTTCAGAAACAATGAAATCACTTTATTTTCCAGATTTCTTTTTTACTAATAATTCCTGTCCTTTCTCATAGTAGCTTAAAATAAAGCTCTGTTTCCTGTTCAAATTTACTCTGGACTGAGAAAAAATGGTTAGGTTCCGTATTATTATGATTTTTTAAATTTAAGCTAAATCGGTTTAGCTGTTATCTTAAAACACCTTTGTCTATTTTAACTGAACTCTTCTGTTATATTTAAAAATCTGTTGTATCTCATTTGTGGTTGTTATTAAACTTCTCAAGTTCTTTTTAAGATAACAATAGTAACTCATTATATGTGAAAACAATGTATGAGATATGACAATGAAAGTAAGATTTAAAATTGAAATTTGCCTATGCTATTGTTATAATCAAGTTAAAACCTACAGGGATAAAATTACCAAGAACAGAGAAATAATACTCTTTGACGAACCAACAGGGATTGTCTGAGGTTCTTGCTGAAAAGCTGATAATATATTAGCTGTATTTAGGAGAATCTAGCCTAAGAAAATTTATTTAGTGAATTTAACTCCAAAATAGAGACAATGCATATATGTGGGATATTCATAATACAAGAGTGTCACCCACTGCTTCCTTAAAACATGACTCTATGTGCTACTTGTGGAGCCATCAAAACTTTTTAATTTTTGTACACTTCTATATTAGGACTAATTACATTTTGGGGTCATGAAATAACATTTTTGCTTTTACCTTTGTTATTGAAACTTAGTCTAAAGTTACCAACTCATGAACTTTTCTACTGGGCTGTGATTCAGGTTTAGTTCTCATTTTTTTCAGATAAACTAAGATTTTACAAGATGAACTACTTTAGTCTACCCAATGTCTTATCATGTAGAATAAATCCCAGGGCTTACGTGCCCACTGGTGCTAATAATCTTACAACATTTCTAGATCAATATTCTAAACATTTCCTTGTACCATTGTCTCTTTGTAATTCTCTAAATGTGATGGAGGAGTTTGAGTACAAGTACATTTGTCCCAGAATAGAAAATATTCTCTCAACCTTTTAGGAAAAAGACTCTTTTGTGTTTATTTTAGACTTATGTGCCTTTTTTTCTAATTTTAAAAACAGATTGCAGGTGAGAAAATTATAATTAGAGATTTGAATGAGTTGCATTTAATTTATCAAGGTTTAATTATAAATTAAACATATATAAATTAAATATGAGCATGGATCCAAGTAGGCTTCTTCTGTTCATTACAGACAATCCTTTCTGAGATTTGAAAACTGAATTACTCATATATCAGAATGGTTTTATGATTTTCTAAAAACAGCCATGTATTTTTATTTCTGAGTAGTAGTATGTTCCAAAGAACCAGTAACCACTCCTTGCTATTTCAGTGACAATACTCATTACTTTTCAGTGAAAATAATATTTATCAAGAAAAAAGACTGGAATTTTCTGGGGTCAAATATACTGCAGAATAGAGGTTTATGTGGGGTCCTTTAAATGTATGCCATTTTCATACATACATACAGGATTGCCTGTATCCTGCCTAACAGATTTTGATGCATAATTACCTTACCTTTTTATAGGTCAGGAGATCAAATAATGACATTTTTATGTAGTGTGCTATTTTCTTTTTTTGCTCAGGTTCTCTCTTTAGGAGCGGATGTCCTACCAGAATATAAACTGCAGAGCCCACGCATCAACAAGTTTACAATATTGCACTACAGCCCTTTCAAAGCTGTCTGGGATTGGCTTATTCTTCTCTTGGTCATATACACTGCTATATTCACGCCCTACTCTGCAGCCTTTCTCCTCAATGACAGAGAAGAACAGAAAAGACGAGAATGTGGCTACTCTTGCAGCCCTTTGAATGTGGTAGACTTGATTGTGGATATTATGTTCATCATAGATATTCTCATAAACTTCAGAACAACGTATGTAAATCAGAATGAAGAAGTGGTAAGTGATCCGGCCAAAATAGCAATACACTACTTCAAAGGCTGGTTCCTGATCGACATGGTTGCAGCAATTCCATTTGACTTGCTGATTTTTGGATCTGGTTCTGATGAGGTAAGTTACTTCAGAATCTTATTTTCTGAAAGATTGCTATTACAAAAGTGAATCTATTTCAACTGAAAAAAAAAAAATCCCACAAGTGGTTGCTTTACAAACTTCCCGTATCTCAGAGATGAACTTCAATCTTATTGGAAATGCTATAAAATAAAATGACATAATTTTGCCACTGCAAACACTTCACAATTTTCTCTGTTTTTGTTAAGAGATACTAAAGACTATCTTTCAACCAAGAAAGCAAATTTTTGGGAAAATGTTTCATAACACGTAACACATTTCCAGGCTATAAAATCTCCCATGTTAACTTCACGGATATAAAACTGTCCAAGTTGATGATGTCTCTTTCTTTTTTGACTCATAATTGTGGTTTGAGACAGCAGGAACTTATTTCATGTTCAAATTATGTGGAAGAAGCATCTTCTAAAATGTCTTGTTCAAAACTCTTTCTCTTGGGGCACCTGGGTAGCTCAGTGGGTTAAGCCCCTGCCTTCGGCTCAGGTCATGATCTCAGGGTCCTGGGATTGAGCCCCACATTGGGCTCTCTGCTGAGCAGGGAGCCTGTTTCCCCATCTTTCTCTGCCTGCCTCTCTGCCTACTTGTGATCTCTGTCTGTCAAATAAATAAATAAAATCTTAAAAAAAAAACCTTTCTCTTAAATAATATCTATATTGGAAAATAATTCTTGTGTTCCCAGTATCTTATGAAGTTTTAAACTTCAAGGAAATATGACAAGTATATGTACAGAGCATTTTCTGGTTAAAGTGCATAACTTTAACCAGATTCTTAAGGGGTTCTTTGATCCAAAAGCAGTTAAGTTCTCCAACAGCCCCCTCCATTTAATTGCCATGAATTCTTATTGTAAATAATCTTCCTGGATTCTGTAATTGAATGACTTACAGAAGATGTGAAAGTAGTTCTAAGGGAGTAGCTTGAGAAAGATAACCTCAATGTGTTTAATTTTAAAAATTCAGGGTGCTTTTCTACCTGAGAACCCCATCTTTGCTTTTTGTTCAAGAGGAGGTCAAATATCAAATGCCACCTGCAGATGTTTGCTCCCTGACCATAAGAGAATCCTCCACCACCAAGAGGAACAATTGGTTTGGAAATGAATTATCTCCTGTAGATCATGCCTGTTGAACTCTGGGCAGTTAAGAACAGGGCAGTGAAGGGGCACCTGGGTGGCTCAGTTGGTGAAACGTCAGCCTCTTGGTTTCAGCTTTGGTTGGGATCTCAGAGTCCTAAGGTGGAGCCCTGTGTCAGGCTCCATGGAGCGTGCTTTAGAGAATCTCTCCCTCTCCCTCTCCCTCTGTCACTCTCCCGCTCATTTTCTTTATCTTTTACTTTCTTTCAAATAAATAAGTAAAATCTTAAAAAAAAAAAAAAAAACAAGTCAATATGTTCTTCCTGGATTCTACAAACCTTACACAAAGCCTCAAGCCTGACTCTCCTCATCTGTAAAGATAATAATATTAATAATAATAATATTACTTCCCCACTTACATTGTTGTATTTATTTATTTTTAATTTGAGACTCTAATGAGATAATACACGCAAAACTCTTAGAAAAATAATGAAAAAAGGTTAGTTGCTGTTAAACCAGTTGACCATTTCATGTTAGATATTCCTAACTTCAGTTGTTAATTAAAAAGGAAGAAAAAGAAACACTTCTTGATACTTACTTTTATGAGTTTCTTACAATGGGTGATCCATGTACGTACATCAAATAAGTTCTTACTGATAAAAAATAGAGTAAAATCTCATGCTTTCAAATTTTAAAATATGTACACCAAATTAAATTTCAACGTGGTGGAAATAAAAGAATGAGTGAAAAAATAAATAGGTTAAATAGGATTGTTAGGAGAAGTTAATTTACTGATGAGATTTCATCAATAACAAATCAGTATTTGAGAATGCTGATTAAAACCATTAAGGTAGAATTTTTAGGATTCAACTTTTGATTAGTTTACTTACAGTTACTATATCACTTGAAAATAATAAAATTAGAATATCTGATTTAGATAATCACTATTTCAAACTGGACTTCAAGAGCTGAAACAAAAATTAATTGTGATTCACATTAGTATAGGAGGAAATAGTTTCTGGGAAAAATGGTGTCTAGACTATTTTTTCCATGTAGCATCAAGAAAAAGGTGAAGTTTGCCTCAAAGAAAGCAATACAACTTCTCTAATCCCATGTGCTTTCATGGGTTCTCCGATGGTCCCAAACCTACTCTTCGTTCTTTTAAGATGTGATATGATATCAGAAGAGTTCTGACTTTGGACTTGGACCTGGGTCTGACTCTCCTCTTTGCCACTTACTTGTTATATTTTGGCAAGATATTTAACTTGTTAAGATTTCATTTGTTTTTCTGTAAAATGGTGAAAGGTACGTTATGATTTTAAAAAATAAAGCAGCACATATGAAAGACTAACTCAGTACCAGGTAGGTAGTAAGTGCTTGCTAAAGGTTACTCCTCTTCTCTTTCCCATCCCTTCGGATTAAAGTCTGTTTTTTAATGAAATCTTCCCTTAAACTCACATGTTACCATAGTAATCCATAAATACCTTAATAATTCAGGTATTGAACAAATACTTATTGAGTGTCTATGATCTTACAGAAGTTATTTGATTAGCTAGTTGCAGTTAGGAATCCTGAAGAAATGGGAGACAGAAAGGAAATATGTTGAGGACAGTTATTAGGTTGCAAAGCAAAGGAGCATAGGGCATATTTTAGAGAGAGGTATGTAGGCATCAAGGATAGCAAGGGAAGGCATGGGTCTGGAAGGCGGTTAAGGGTGTCAACTATTGGGGTGAGTTGGCTCTGAGAGGTAACAACAAGACCAGTGATGAATTGGACTACTTTATACATTTTTCAAGAGTAACGATGAAGTTACTTCTTTTATATGCAAACTATATTATGTAACTATAATCGGACTTTTAAAAAATATATATTTATTTGAGATAGAGAGCAAGTGAGGTGAGAAGCAGAGGGAGAGGAAGAAAGAGAGCCCTCAGGAAGACTCTCTGCAAAGCACAGAGGCCAATCAGGGGCTCAATCCCAGGACCCCGAGATCATGATCTGAGCCGAGACCAAGAGACAGATGCTTAACTGAGTATCTGAGCTCAGTTGACTGAGCAACACAGGCACCCCTACAATCAAGCTTTTAGTTAAGTTTTTCAATACATAGTGATAGTTCAGAATGATACTTTTCCAAAAGTGTATAATGTCTTGTAGTAAAAGTATTAAAAATATTTAGCTTCCATTTTTGTTTCTGGGAAAAAAAGAAGAAAAAGGCTTCTAGAATAAAAAGAGATCTTATATTCAAAGGAACTAATTTGGGAAGTTTTATCACATGAATATGAAAAAAAAGAAAACTTTTTGGGATTTTGACCCAAAACTAAATGGCAAATCCTAAAATCATTAAGCTAGAGGTCACTCTAACAAGACATTATCCAGTGCAATGTTTTTCAGACTGGGGTATCATAAAGGTGACTGAAAGAGATGGCCTGAGTTCAGAGGCCCTCAAGAGTTGACATCAGGACAGATTGATAAGACTCAGAGCCATCCACCTCCACTGTAAAGGATTAGCTTGATTGTATCTACTACACCAATTGGAGTTTCATGTTATTTTTTTTTCTTTTACAAATTTTAATGAGAATTGACTTAACTCATTTTGCCATTTCCAGAAAGTGCTATGGTAACCTTTATTCAAGTAGGTTCATTCATTCTGTAAGCATTTATTAAGAACCAACTACTGCCAACATGCTAGACCCTGCATTTACACAAAGAATAAGACAAGGATCCCACTGTCTGGGAGATTACTGTCTACAATGAGAATAGCCGATGAGCAGAGAGTACTATCTGATAAATGCTTTAATAGTGCCATGTACAGGGGGACATGTGAACATGGAAGGGGGGGTTCCTGAAAACCAGTGGACATCTTTCAGGTAAAAGGGGTGGGGAAGTCATGCCAATTGGATGGGAAGCCCATTAGAAGCATGGAGCTATGAGGTATGGTTCCCAGTCCTATCAGACCCAATATTACAAATATTTTATAAAGCCCCATTTATTATTGTTAAATAAAAATCACAAATAGAGGGGCACCTGGGTGGCTCAGTAGGTCAAGCCTCTGCCTTTGGCTCAAGTCATGCTCTCAGGGTCTTGGGATCGAGGCCTGCATTGGGCTCTCTGCTCAACGGGGAGCTTGCTTCCCCTCTCCCTCTGTTTGCCTCTCTGCCTACTTGTGATCTCTCTCTCTCTCTGTGTCTAACAAATACATTTTTTAAAAAATGTCACAAATAATATAGCCTTTTATTTTCATTTTAACATAAGGGTTGAATATATAGGTTTTATAGGTATATATGTGTATGTATATATAGGTTTATATAGGTATATATGTGTATGCATACACATGTACAGGTAAATATGTATATCTATGCATATATTAACATATACACACACCTAGAAATCTCGTGACTGTGATAACAACAAACATGGGCTGACATAGGCATGCTATATATACACAGTATACAATACCACAGGACTTGCTGTCACTGAAGACATAATTTTCTAGAACAGTAAACAATTCCTACTGAAGGTCCAAACTAAACAAGTTAATTATCTCTCAGTTTTCAAGGTAGCTAAATTCCTGGATATTTTAATGAATATTAAAATGTGCAAAAGTTAACATCTGTTTAGATGTAAAACCCAGCATTGAAGCTCAAAAAAAACTTTAGGTATTGCCAATATGAATGACTGTGAGACACTGAAAAGTTATATAGGACACAGATAATTTTTCTGCTGTTGGAGACTACTCTAGGCATTATTAGGACTACTTACCTCACTGTACTGGGAAGTAAGGAAAAATTCAGGAAGTGGTGTCAAATACTATAAAGTATAAAGACATAAAGTGGGATGAAGGCCGGAAATAAATCACTAAGTGTGTCAGTTCACTATGCTGAAGTGGTGTGAGGTCAGACGTTTGCCACAGCCAAATGGAAGTGGCTTCAGAAATTAACAGGAAGCATGTAGGGCCCCTTCTTGCTAGAATCTTGGTAATAAAAGCAGGTGGGAAAGGCAGTACTGGAAGGCTACACCTGGTGAAGGAAAAGAGTTACTGTTTTTGTTTCAGATTCTCCCCTTAAGAAGTTTATGAGCTGACAAGAAAAAGCCTTGTGATGCAGAATGACTTCCACAGGTGGCTAATTTGAATGAAGCCATTAGGAACAGATTTGGGGGGGAAGTGCCATTTGAGTTGGAACTTGACCAGAAAAAAGTGGTCTCTTGAAAACACATGGAGAGCATTTCAAGCAAAACAAAACACCACTGGGGCACCTGGGTGGCTCAGTGAGTTAAGCCTCTGCCTTCGGCTCAGGTCATGATCTTAGGGTCCTGATATCGAGCCGCATCGGGCTCTGCTTGGCAGGGAGCCCGCTTCCTCTCCCTCTCTCTGCCTGCCTGTCTGCCTACTTGAGATCTCTGTCAAATAAATAAATAAAATCTTTTTTAAAAAATTTAATGTTTAAAAAAAAAAAAAACCCACTACTGAAAATGGCCCAACTGGGGAACAAGCTTGGTGTGTTAGAGCAGAGAGGCCGGTGTCAGCTGGGGTGAACCATAGTGAATTGGGAGTTGAGTGCTAAGACAGGAGGATGCAGTGACAGGGACCAAATCACATGCAAACCGTGACATCTGGGAATTTGAGGTTTATTCTGGCTGCAGTGGCGCCTTCCGAGTGGGAACAACATAATCTAACAGATGGTTTTAAAGACCTCCTGGCTGATGGTCTGCAGACAATTTAGTCAGGGTGGAAGCAGAGGAAGGCTTCTTCAAGGCTTCGAGCTTTTGCTATAATGCAGCAGGAACAAAACAGCAACAGCTTGGACCACATGGTGGCAATAGAGGTGAGGAGATAAAGACACATTTGGGATATAGTAGAGGGGAGCTGTTAGGCTTGTTGATGGATTAATATTGTTGGAGGAGTAAGAAGCAGAGCAGAATTAATGATGGTTCAAAGATTTTGTCATTTCTTTCTTTTTGTTTGAGATATTTTGGAGGATGGAGGTCCTGAAGCAACTTTCCAGATAGGAAAAACCTGGTGAGAAGAAGGTGCATTATGGGAGTGAAATTCCTGTTTGGTCCATGTGAAGTTTGAGGTGCCCATCAGTCATCCGAGTACAGATGGCATGTAGGCAAGTCAGGGACTCCATGAACAACTAGAAAGATATATATATGAGTATAAGAAATAGAAGCGAGCTCCATTAAATTATGAATTAGATATAATCATGGCAAAGATTGGTTTAGACCAGTGATTCTCCCTCAGGATCATGTGCAGATTTTGATGTGGATCTTATAAAAGAGTTTGGATCACATTTGGTAGGTCTAAAGTAAAACCTTGAAAACTTCATTTTTAAAAGTGGCAGGAATTTCTGCTGTTTAGATATGCAAGATTTGGTGGCCTTTTTAAAAGTGGCAGGAATTTCTGCTGTTTAGATATGCAAGATTTGGTGGCCTT